>NC_142478.1:73477719-73849419 GCF_049115385.1 Moschus berezovskii | reverse complement strand
AAAGGCACGTGGGTCCCCCCCAGTGTCCCTTAAAGTGGGGACCAAGGGGGGCCCGGAAGCTGGAGGAGCTGTGGTGTGTGGAGTGCAGAGCCCTCGTGGGGTCCTGGTGCCTGTCGGCCTCTGCACAGCTCAGCGTGTCCCCCGTGGCCCCACAGGCGGTGGAAGCTGCAGGTGCTGGACTTGCGCCGGAACGCCCACCAGGACTTCTGGACCGTGTGGTCCGGCATCAAGGCCAGCGTGTGCTCGCTGCTAGAGCCCGAGCCAGCCCAGCCCATGCAGAAGAGGCGCAGGGTGGAGGGTTCGAAGGCGGGGCCGAGGCCGGCGCGGGCCCCTGTGGAGGTGCTGGTCGACCTGTGCCTCAAGGAGGACACCCTGGACGAGACCCTTAGCTACCTGCTGAAGAAGGCCAAGCAGAGGAGGAGCCTGCTGCACCTGCGCTGCCAGAAGCTGAGGATCTTCGCCATGCCCATGCAGAGCATCAGGAGGATCCTGAAGGTGGTGCAGCTGGACTCCGTCCAGGACCTGGAGGTAAACTGCACCTGGAAGCTGGCCACCCTGGGCAGGTTCGTGCCGCACCTGGGCCGGATGGGCAACCTGCGCCGGCTGCTGCTCTCGCACATCCACGTGTTGCCGCACAGCGCCCCCGACCAGGAGGAGCACTGCGTCGGCCAGCTCACCGCCCAGTTCCTGAACCTGCTCCACCTGCAGGAGCTCTACCTGGACTCCATCTCCTTCCTCGAGGGCCGCCTGCACCAGGTGCTCAGGTGAGCTCTGCAGACCAGAGCGGGCTGCTCTTGTTGCGTTACCCTTGGGGCGTCTACTCGGTGCCCACCGGGGACATTGCCAGGGGGCACAGGCCTCTCAGAAGTCCTCACGCCGCCACCGCTCTGTCCCTGGGCGTCTTGTCAGGTCCCCTCCCTGGTTAAGGTCAGAGGTGTGGCCTAGATTCAGTTCAGTTCAGTCGCTCAGTCGTGTCCGACTCTTTGCGACCCTGTGAATCATAGCACGCCAGGCCTCCCTGTCCATCACCAACTCCTGGAGTTCACTCAGACTCATGTCCATCGAGTCAGTGATGCCAGATTAGACTTCTTGCTGGGAGTCTGCATCCTGGGGGCCAGGTGAGATGCCCTTGGGATTTCTTCCCGAGAGAGTGATGTCTTAGTGGAGATGATGTCAGATACCTAAGCGAGAAGGACATTGGCCCATCAGGCATGAGGTTTGAAGTCCAAAGCTCTGTCTCCTTCCCACCTGTCGCTTCTGTCCTGAGCTGTTTTAGGCTCCAGGTGAGCTGTGGGAAGTGGGTGATTCTGGAGATGATGGAGGCATCAGGAGGGGAAAATTGTGGCTCCTAAGCAGTCCAGAGAAGAGAAAAAGTCAGATGAGTATCATTGTTGAAGTGGCTCCAATCTCTTTAAGTGCAAATTACAATGATTATTTTCCTCTAAGACTTCTGAATACACAGGAGATCCTCAGTAACAGCTTCTCTCTCTGCCTTGAGCACAGTGATGAAAGCTGAGGGGATGCAGCCTAGTCTGTCTATATGAATGAGTCGTATTGATTCCCTTTTTGGCAGCTGCAAACTCCCAAGTATTAGGAATAAATGTGTTCACTGAGAAACCAGAAGAAAGAAAAAAGAATTGTAGGTGGTGATGGACGGTTTGTGGCCCCCAAATATCTGGGGGCTATTTACCCAGGGAACATCTGTAACTTCTGGGACCCACCAGCCCATCTCCACTGAATCCTGCCTGCTGTTGAATTCAACTAGTCATGTCCTGTAAAAACATGTTAATTCCTGCTAACCAAATACTAGTAAGCTGAAATAGGCAAATAGCATTTGTTTACTGTTTGTTTCCCACATTGAAAATAGTTCATCATTTTGTGCAGGGTGAGGTCATACCCATGTGAGCATGACCTCTCCGGAAGACCCCCTGCCTTCCTGTCAAGAAGGTTGGATGCCAGCTCCAAGCCAGTGCGATGCCCTGTGCTCCGCTGAAACAGGCCTCTCCTCCCCACATCCCTGACCCCCGTCCCTGGGGCTGACTGCCCTGTCTCTGCCCAGGTGCCTGAAGACCCCTCTGGAGACCCTGTCGATCACCAACTGCCTGATTTCAGAGTCAGACCTGACGTACCTGTCTCAGTGCCCGAGCGTCAGCCTGCTGAAGGACCTGGGCCTCAGCGGGGTCAACCTGACCAGCCTCAACTTGGAGCCCCTGCAGGTCCTGATCGAGAGGACCTCGGGTACCCTGCAGGACCTGGACCTGGACGAGTGTGGCATCATGGACCCCCAGTTCAGCGCCCTCCTGCCCTCCCTGAGCCGCTGCTCGCAGCTCACCACCTTCAGCTTCTGCGGCAACCCCATCTCCATGGCCGTGCTGGAGAGCCTGCTGCACCACACCGTGGGGCTGAGCAAGCTGAGCCACGTGCTGTACCCCGCCCCGCTGGAGAGCTATGAGGATGTGCGTGGCACCCTGCACCTGGGCCGCCTGGCTCAGCTGCACGCCCGGCTCAAGCAGCTGCTGTGTGAGTCCGGGCGGCCCAGCATGGTCTGGTTCAGCGCCAACCCCTGTCCGCACTGCGGTGACCGGACCTTCTATGACCCTGAGCCCATCCTGTGCCCCTGCTACATGCCTGCCTAGCCCGGCTCACGAGTTGCAGGCTTTGTCCCCGGCGCTGGGACACTGCCACCCAGACCCATTGCATCTAGAAGGAACACAAACCACAGTTTGAGACAATGGTTGAGTGCATGGGGGAGGAGGAACGGTGATTTAGTGTGGGCGGAGGGCGGGGTTGATGGGATCTGGGGAGAGAGGTGTTCCTACAAAGATAGAAATGTGAATCTGAAGTTTGGAGGGGGAATTTGGGCTTGGGAGGTTGATGGGGGCGTTACCTCTGTGTTGGATTGTTACAAACAAATAAAGAGAACTTCAGTGTCAGTCATTTGGTGTCCTCTGTCATCTGTGACCATGACTCTCCCCTTTAAACTCACGACTCTCCTGTTGGTGGTTAAATAAAGGCCTGAGCGAGTGGGGCCTAGATGCTCTCTGATGGGCAAGGATCAGCTGCAGGAGTTCAGGCCACCATTTCTTACCCTCTCCCTGTGGGACTCATTTTCGGGGCATCCGCCTCCTTACTGATTCCTGAGACTGTTCAATCTGTCGTCATATGCCAGGCGCGTCCTCAGGGCCTGGACCGAACTAAGTGTCCGGGAGTGAGCACCGCTGGAGGGAAGCTTCTCCCAAGGGGCCCCCGCTGCTCACCCCACCAGGCCCTGGACTCGCGCATCTTCCCCAGTGCATCCAGCAGACGCAAAGCCTCCATCTTGGACCCAGGGCAGTGCCAAGGCAGGTTCACTGTGCAAAGTCAGGCCTGGAGTCCTGGTGGATATTCCCCAGCAGACCATCTGGAGCCTCTAGGGCCCACCAGCCCGTGCCCACCTTCCCATTGCTCAGCCGAATATGACTCTTCAGGACCCCATGGACTGTAGCCTGTCAGGCTTCTCTGCCCATGGAATTCTACAGGTGAGAACACGGCAGTGGATAGCCGATCCCTTTTCCAGGAGATCTTTCCAACCCAGGGATTGAACTCGGGTCTCCTGCATTGTAGGCAGATTCTTTACCATCTGAGCCGCTGGGGAAGCCTCCAGTCTCTCAGAGACGACCCAACATCCCTGAATCCATTGTCTAAATGTGCTTTTATGCCACTAATATCCCCACAGGCTCAAACGGTAATGAATCTGCCTGCCATGCAGGAGACCAGGGTTCGATTCCTGGGTTGGGAAGTTCCTCTGGAGAAGGGAATGACAATCCACTCCAGTATTCTTGCCTGGAGAATTCCATGGACAGAGAAGCCTGGTGGGCTACAGTCCGTGAGGTCGCAAAGAGTTGGACACGGCTGAGCGACTAACACACATCCCCACAGGTTTTATTTGTTTTTACGTTAATAAAAACTTAGACACACAAATTTTTATTCAAAGACTGATGGAAATCCATCCCCAATCGTCAAAGTAACTTCCGATTTCAGTATTTCAGTGTCGAGTGTAACTTGGCATTTTTCTCCTTGCTGTGATTCATCTGTAACTTTTTTTTAAAACCTTAATCCTTAAGTTTTTACCTTAAGCCACATGGTAAAGATAAAATTTCCTCCAAATCCTGGTTCTCTTCCAACGTGGCAGCAATAAGGCTTTTAACTAATTCTCTTTGCCCATTAGAGCTCTCTGCTGAGACCAAGTCCTCTAAGATCCAGAGAAGATTTAGCAACTAAACAAAATAACAGTGCCCCCTCAAGAGTGGAGGGCTCCAAATATAGCCCTTTTTGTGACCGAAGGAGCTGGGACCGGCATGGACCACCAAAATTTTGATCTAGAAATGTCCTGGAAATTAGCATCACCTTGATTTGGGCTTCCCTGGTGGCTCAGATGGTAAATAATCCACCTGCAATGCAGGAGACTCAGGCTTGGTCCCTGAATCGGGATGATCCCCTGGAGAAGGGAGTGGCTACCTGCTCCAGTATTCTTTCCTGGAGAATTACATAGAGGAGCCTGTCAGGCCACAGGACATGGAGTCACAAAGAATCAGACAGGACTGACTAACACTTTGACTTCACCTTCAATACTGTGGGTAAGCAGGTGGTGCAAATTGTCATTGATTCAGTTTTTCAATGTGTCATGGTCCCTTATCTTTTGGTCCCTTTCTGTCCCACCCTTGCATTTAAGCTGCGAGTTCAGTTCAGTTCAGTCACTCAGTCGTGTCCAACTCTGCGACCCCATGAACTGCAGCACGCCAGGCCTCCCTGTCCATCATCAACTCCCCGAGTTCACCCAAACCTATGTCCATTGAGTCGGTGATGCCATCTAACCATCTCATCCTCTGTCGTCCCCTTTTCCTCCCACCTTCAATCTTTCCAAATTCCAGGGTCTTCTCAAATGAGTCAGCTCTTCCCATCAGGTGGCCAAAGGATTGGAGTTTCAACTTCAACATCAGTCCCACCAATGAACACTCAGGACTGATCTCCTTTAAGATGGACTGGTTGGATCTCCTTGCAGTCCAAGGGACTCAAGAGTCTTCTCCAACACCACAGTTCAAAAGCATCAATTCTTCAATGCTCAGCTTTCTTTATAGTCCAACTCTCACATCCATACATGACCATTGGAGAAACCATAGCCTTGACTAGATAGGCCTTCGTTGACAAAGTAATGTCTCTGCTTTTCAATATGCTGTCTAGGTTGGTCATAATTTTCCTTCCAAGGAGTAAACATCTTTTAATTTCATGACTGCAATCACCATCTGCAGTGATTTTGGAGCCCAGAAAAATAAAGTCAGCCACTGTTTCCACTGTTTCCCCATCTATTTGCCATGAAGTGATGGGACCAGATGCCATGATCTTAGTTTTCTGAATGTTGAGCTTTAAGCCAACTTTTTCACTCTCCTCTTTCACTTTCATCAAGAGACTCTAGTTCCTCTTCACTTTCTGCCATAAGGGTGGTGTCATCTGCATATCTGAGGTTATTGATATTTCTCCCAGCAATCTTGATTCCAGCTTGTGCTTCCTCCAGCCCAGCGTTTCTTATGATGTACTCTGCATATAAGTAAATAAACATAGTGACAATATACAGCCTTGACGTACTCCTTTTCCTATTTGGAACCAGTCTGTTGTTCCATGTCCAGTTCTAACTGTTGCTTCCTGACCTGCATACAGGTTTCTCAAGAGGCAGGTCAGGTGGTCTGGTATTCCCAACTCCTTCAGCATTTTCCGTAGTTTATTGTGACCCACACAGTCAAAGGCTTTGGCATAGTCAATAAAGTAGAAATAGATGTTTTTCTGGAATCTCTTGCTTTTTCAATGATCCATCAGATGTTGGCAATTTGATCTCTGGTTCCTCTGCCTTTTCTAAAAACCAGCTTGAATATCTGGAAGTTCTTGGTTCACATATTGCTGAAGCCTGGCTTGCAGAATTTTGAGCATTACTTTACTAGCGTGTGAGATGAGTGTAATTGTATGGTAGTTTGAGCATTCTTTGGCATTGCCTTTCATTGGGATTGGAATGAAAACTGACCTTTTCCAGTCCTGTGGCCACTGCTGAGTTTTCCAAATTTGCTGGCATATTGAGTGCAGCACTTTCACAGCATCATCTTTCAGGATTTGAAATAGCTCAACTGGAATTCTATCACCTCCACTAGCTTTGTTTGTAGTGATGCTTCGCCCACTTGACTTCACATTCCATGATGTCTGGCTCTAGGTGAGTGATCACACCATCATGATTATCTGGGTTGTGAAGATCTTTTTTGTACAGTTCTTCTGTGTATTCTTGCCAATTCTTCTTAATATCTTCTGCGTTAGGTCCCTACCATTTCTGTCCTTTATTGAGCCTATTTCTGTTCATTTCCAAGGCAAACCATTCAATACCAAATCTATGATTAAGCTGCAAAACCATCCTTTTATGATTTCTTACTCAAGGAATTAAAACAGAGCAGAAGCAGCAAGAAGCCAGATGCTCTGCACCGATTAGGTGAGAATAAAGGAGGAGAGTGAAAGAGCTGGCTTAAAACTAAGTATTAAAAAAACTAGGATCGTGACATCTGGCCCCATTACTTCATGGCAAATACTGACAGATTTCTTCTTCTTGGGCTGTTCGATCACTTCAGTGGTGATTGCAACCATGAAATCAAAGGGATGGTTGCTTCTTGACAAGAAAGCTATGACAAACCTAGACAGTGTGTTGAAAAGCAGAGAGGTAACTCTGCTGACAAAGGTCTGTACAGTCAAGGCTATGGTCTTCCCAGTGGTCACGTATGGTTGTGAGAGCTGGACCATAAAGAAGACAGTACGCCAAAGAATTGATGCCTTCGAATTGTGGTGAAGACGCCTGAAAGTCCCTTGGACAGCAAGGAAATCAGACCAGTCAATAAGGGAGATCAACCCTGAATACTTGTTAGAAGGACTGATGCTGAAGCTGAAGGTCCACTGTATTGGTCATCTGATGTGAACAGCTGACTCACTGGAAGAGTCCCTGATCCTGGGAAAGACTGAGGGCAGAAGGAGGGCGTCAGAGAATGAGATGGCTGGATGCTATCACCAGTGCAATGGACATGAACTTGGGCCAACTTCAGGAGATGGTGATGGACAGGGAGGTCTGGCGTGCTGCAGTCCGTGGGGTCGCTGACATGACTGGGCAAATGAGCAACAGCAATCTCTCGAGATAAAGCTGTCCCAGGGAGAGTGGAAGAGGAAGAGGCTTGTGACAACAATGGGAGTGCCAAGCTCTCGCTTGGAGATGGAGGAAGTAGGTAGAGGCTGGCCGCCTGGATTAGTGCCCTCTTGAGAGATGTGCCTTCTGGCTACATTGCAGAATCTGCTTCTCACACAGCCCTGATCTGTAGGTCAGCAGGCACCAGCCTGTGTCCTGAGGGCCTGATCTCCTCCTAGGTACCAGGTTCTCAGTTGGTGTGAGATGTCCAGCCCTGTTGGTGGACACTCAGGCTGACCACATGTCACTCCACGGCCACAAGCCCCAAGGAGCTTCCTCCTTGACCGCAGCAATGGACCTGGACTGGAGTTGGCCTAGGGGTTGTCCATGGAAGGAAAGGTGGGAACAGGTCACGCCTGTCTTTCTTTTGTTGGCCAGCCAACGCAGCTTGCAGGATCTTAGTTCGCCAACTAAGGATAGAATCCACACCCTTAGCAGTGAAAGTGCAGAGTCCTAACCACTCCAGGCCTACCAGAGAGTTCCCAGTACGTTATTTCTTGAGCCTGGCAGACGACCCAGACGTCTGACGTTGGCTGCTGAGAGGCAGCCTTCTATGGGTCAGGCTTTAATGAAGTCACCAAACATTCCTCTCTCCCTGACCTGTGGGAGTCCTGTGACCATGGCCCATATCATAGAAACTTCTGGAGGTAGAGAGAACTGAAGGATGACATACCCCCCTCCCAACTCATATTCCTTTCCTGGCTACAGAGCCAAATGCCTTCCAATAAGTTCGTCTGCTCTCAACCCATCTACAGAAAGCACGCTGTCCTCCTTCCTGGAAACTTTCCCTGCAGAAGAGGTTGAACTCATGTCCTGTGCTTCTTCCTAACCTAACATGTGAAGGCTTTTCTGTACATCTGGTGATAATCTTCAATGTGTTCTGCTGGACAGCTGTGGTTTGTTTTTCTTCTTTTTTTTTTTTTTTGGTTGAAACACATCCTCCCCTTCACATCCAGGGTGGTTTGAGCACAGGCCTCGCTGTTCTCGAGGTTCTGTCCCTCACAGTCTAGGAGAGAAGCAAAAAAAGCTGGGGCCAGAAAGAGAGTTGGGTGGGGACCCTTAGCAGCAGTGGCCTGCAAGAAGTAGTCCGCAGGCGAGGGCTGCATCCTGGAAAATCTGGGTGGGTGGGCATTTGCTGACGGGCGGGAGTCACCTGGGAGCTGAGTCATCACCCGCACACCCCCTACCTGTCCTTGAGGTGAGCCCTCTCTGGGGACTCCTGACCTAAAGAACGTGTTAAAGGACTAAGGTGGCCCCCAGGAACACCACAGACTTAAACAACAGGAAATTGTTTCCTCCCAGTTCTGGAGGCTAGAAGTCCAGGATCAAGGTGTTGACAGTGTGCTGTCTCCAGAGGTCTCTCTGCCTGACATGCAGACAGCTGCATTCTCGCGTCCTCCCGTCCCTTTATGTCCGAGCGTCCTTGATGTCTGTGTGTCCTGATTTCCTCTTTTTTTCTGTTTTCTGGCCGTGCTGCTTCGCTTCTGGGTCTTAGTTTCCAGACCAGGGATTGAACTTGGGCCCTCGGCAGTGAAAACTCCGAGCCCTAACCTCTGGACTGCCGGGGAAGTCCCCCTCTCTCTTTTTATATGGAGAGCCATCAGATTGGACTAGGGCCCACCCTAATGACCTCGTTTTAACTTAATCACCTGTTTGAAGGCATCATCTCCAAATATAGTCACATTCCAAAGTGTTGGGGGTTAGGGCCTCTACAGGTAATTTTTTTAATTAATGGATTTATTTGACTGCACCAGGTGTTAGTTCTGGCATGTGGGATCTTCGGTCTTCCTGGCAGCATGTGGGATCTAGTTCCCCAGCCAGGGATCGAAGCCCAGCCCCCTGCACTGGGAGTGCAGAGTCTTAGCCTCTGGACCACTGTGGAAGTCCCCTCAGCATATGGACTTTGCAGGACACAATGAAGCCCAAAACAGGGCTGATGGTAGGGTGATCTGCCTGGCTGCACATTTGCACCCTACCTGCTCCTTCTAAATATCTGAGACCTTTAATAATGTTGACTCCCTGGTCCCATTCCTGGAGATACTGATTCTGTGGGTTTGGAGTAAGATCGGCAGAATCAACCAGAAGAACATCAGTACTTTTCAAAAGCTCTCTGGTGCTCACTGTTCAATATGGACACCTTAACCAGCCTGGGCAACACCTGGAGCTTGAGAGGAACTCAGACTCCCAGGCCCCACCCGCAACTGTTGGACGAGAGCGTGTGTTTGCACAAGACACGTAGGCAATTCCTTAGAGTCACTGAGGGTTAAGAAGCACAGCCCAGGAGATTTGAAAGTGTGGCCCAAACTGAGAAGTTTGGATCCAGATCTCTGGGCTTTGCTCTACCCTGTTCTGTTCTGTTCTGTTCAGTCGCTCAGTCGTGTCCGACTCTTTGCGACCCCGTGGACTGTAGCCTACCAGGCTTCTCCGTCCATGGGATTCTCCAGGCAAGAATACTGGAGTGGGTTACCGTTTCCTTCTCCAGGGGATCTTCCCGACCCAGGGATCGAACCCGGGTCTCCCGCATTGGAGGCAGACGCTTTAACCTCTGAGCCACCAGGGTACCCTAACTTCCTTCAATACGAAGGACATCCAGAAGCCCCTGGAGAGGGTGTGGGAGTCTCTGAAGGGTGGTGGGGAGGATGAAGCTCCCAGGTCCAGCTGGACTGACTGGTTTATTGAGTTACTGATAAGCTGCTCGTCGCAAGGGAGGTGCTCAGTGTGTCACATGAAGAGAAAACAAATTCCTAACCCTCCACCCTCAGGCTCTCTTGCAGGAGTAGATTCTTTGGTATTTTAAACATGTTCGTATTGTTGTTTGGGCTTCCCTTGTTGCTCAGCTGGTAAAGAATCTGCCTGCAATGTGGAAGACCTGGGTGTGATCCCTGGGTTGGGAAGATCCCCTGGAGAAGGGAAAGGCTACCCACTACAGTATCCTAGCCTGGAGGATTCCATGGACTGTATAGTCCACGGGGTCTCGAAAGGTTGGACACGACTGAGCAGCTTTCACTGTCACTGTTGTGGTTTGGTTGCTAAGTCGTGTCTGACTCTTTCGTGACCCCATAGACTGTAGCCCGCCAGGCTCCTCTGTCCATGGGATTTCCCAGGCAAGAATACTGGAGTGGGTTGCCATTTCTTCCTCCAGGGGATCTTTCCGACCCAGAGATTGAACCTAGGTCTCCTGCATTAACAGGTGGATTCTTTACCGCTGAGCCACCAGAGATCAATGTTTCCCAAAGTACTGGAGGATTTTACACCCTGGGATACCCTTCACTTCAGAATCAAGTGAGGCAGACTTTGAACTTTCAGATTCCCAGGCCCCCTCCTCTGGCAATTTGAGTTTCTTAGATGTGATATGCAGCCCTGGGGTCTCTATGTTTAACAATGTCCCGGGTGATTCTGAGAGTTGAGCACTCTTTAGAAGCACATGAAAGTGAAAGTGTTAGTCGTCCAGTTGTGTTCAGCTCTTTGCAAACCCATGGAGAGTAGCTCCCCAGGCTCCTCTGTCCATGGAATTCTCCAGGCAACAATACTGGAGTGGATAGCCATTCCCTTCTACAGGAGATCTTTCTGACCCAGGGATCAAACCTTGGTCTCCTGTACTGCAGGCAGATTCTTTACTGTCTGAGCCATCAGGGAAGCCTAGAAGCATAAATAAGTAGTCAAAGTTTTCCTTCCTTTCCCCTAAGTTTTTGCAAACATTTTAACATTGACATCCAAAATGTTTTTGTCATAAGTGTAAACACTGCAAAGGATGTAGCTTTGGCATACAATAAAAATAAACCCTTTAAGTAAATAAAACTAGGAATTCCCTGGCAAACCAGTGGTTAGGGCTCAATGCTTTCACTCTGGTGACCGGGGTTCGGTCGCTGGTCAGGAAACTAAGATCCTGTAGGAAGTCTCATGGTGTGCCCATAAATAAATAAAACTGTTAATATCATGCTTTCAAATATATCCAGAAGAATGTAAATAGCATAGAGTTTTAAAAACATTTATTTACTTATTTGGCTGCCTTGGCTCTTAGTTGTGGCATGCAGGATCCTTCATCGGTTCTACTGCCCTGTGGCATGTGGGATCTTAATTCCCCAACCATAAATCAAACCCACGTTCCCTGCATTGGAAGGCAGATTCTCAACCCACTTGACCACCAGGGAAGTCCCTAGCCTTGGGTTTTGATACTCACCAACATTGGAGAAGGACATGGCAACCCACTCCAGTATTTTTGCCTGGAGAATTCCATGGATAGAGGAGCCTGGCTGGCTACAGTCCATGGGGTCGCAAAGAGTCAGACATGACTGAGCAGCTAGGCACAGCACTCACCATCAACCGTCTTAAAAGAGTATAAAATGAGCTCTTTCTCATGGTCAGTTTTTTTTTCCTGCTTCATTGAGATGTAATGGACATATACTGTGCAGATTTAAGGTGAACACATGCTGATTTGGTAAGAAGAAAATTTTGATGTATCTGCTTACAGCACTTGAGATCACGGTCATCAGTGAACTTCATTTTTGTTCTTATTCAGTGACTCTTACTGTATAGGGAATGGAAATGCACATGTTTCTTCTCTGAAACTCTCCCCCAGCCAAGAATCTGAGCGCAGAGGGCTGTGAAGATTGCGGGAAGGAAAGCGTGAGATGTAATCTAGGCGGTGCAAAGGGGAAGGGGACAGAAGAGCGGGAGTGAGGGAGGAAGGGAGCCGGAGGGGCCAGGGTGTGACCCGACGCCCTGACGCAGTTTGAGAAAGCACGAGCCCCTGCCGAGAAAAGCTCCCGGGGTTCAGCGTGAAGATCCACAGCGAGGACCCCGGGAATCCAGCGGGCGCTGAGTCTCTAAGTGCAGATCACTTGGGAGTCAGCTTGCTTCCTGCCCCCCTCACCCTGCCCCCCCGACCCCCCACCCCACCCCCCTGCCCCCGGAAGAGAACAGGGGTTTGCTGTTTGCAGCTGGAGAATTTTCTGGCTTTGGAAGAGGACCCCTGCCTTTTTAGGTTCCTGACCTCAGCCCGAGCTCTGTTGGAATAGCTGTGTGGACCACCTTCCCCTGCCCTTAAGCTATTGACCCCCAAATAACTAAAGATGCAGGTAAGTTGGAGATAGGGTGGGCCTCTGGAGGCCAGAGAGGGAAATGGGGACTCTCACCAGTGAGACCTGGAAAACAGCCCCTGAGCGGGGCCCTGAAGCCCCACCTACATTCTTTCCTCTCTCTAGCAATTTGGTAGAAAGGTTTCTAGTTGAAAGAGCCTATGGGGAAAAACTGGTTCAGAAACCTGATTGGAGGCCGGTTTGGATACTATGGATTGGATTATAAGGGGCTTTAAAAGGCTTGGAATCTCCTGATCCAGCCTCACTGAGAAAAGGTTTTTGGAGAGCCAGGTAGGAGTTCCACGGACACAGGACACAGGAAGTGGTGCTGGTATTTCGAAAGCAATCTCTCTTGGGACGTGGAGACGAAGACACTCCAGCCTCACCCTCCACTGGGGCTCAGAGTGGGAAGTGTTGAGCTGCACTGAGTCAACTGGACTTCAGGAGCTGGTGAGCCATGGGGTTTGGAATGCTTCATTTTGTTCTCTGCAGCCATGAGTCTGCAAAATTTCTCTGTAAAGGCTAGAGAGTAACCAGGCATTAAGGGCCATGCGGTCTCTGCCATTAGCAGTGTGAAACAATCTCGGGCAGTGGCAAATGATCATGGCTGTTTTCCAATAAAACTTTATTTGTGACACTGAAATTTAGATATCATATAACTCTCACATGTCACAAAATATTCCTTTTTTTCCCCCCAAATTAAAAAAAATGTAAAAATATTAAATGTATTTTTAAAAGTTAAAAAAAACTAAAACATAAAAATCATTCTTAGCTTGCTGGTTGGGAGGAAAAAAAAAGCAGGAGGAAAGCCAATTTATCAGTTCCTGTCTAAACCATTTGCCTATATAATGCAGCTAGCATCCCATTAGTGACTTGTGACATGAATTTAGTTGGCTGGATTCTGCTTATGAAAAATAGAAATTTTCATTGACTCTAAGATGACATCAGCTGTAAGATACATTATTCCTTTTTTTTTTTTTTTGGCCACATCCTATGGCATGTGGGATCATAGGTCCCAGACCAGGGATTGAGCTCATGCCCCCTGGAGTGGAAGTGAGGAGTCTTAAATACTGGCTCACCAGGGAAGTCCCACAGAGTTATTTTTCATACCACTATAAAATTATATATATATATATATTTATATACATATGTATGCATGTGTGCTCAGTTGCTTCAGTCATGTTTGACTCTTTGCAACCCTATGGACTGTAGCCCACCAGGCTCCTCTGTCCATAGGATTCTTCAGGCAGGAATACTGGAGTGGGTTGCCATGCCCTCCTCCAGAGATGGAACCTGCGTCTCTGACGTCTTCTGCACTGGCAGGAGGGTTCGTTACCGCCATTTACACATGGCCAAACAAACTATGATATGCTTCTGATGAAATGTGATCTGGTATCAGAAATGGTCAAATGTAAACTTTAGAATGTCCCTTAATGTCAATGAAACGTGTTAATGGCATGGAAGGTATCAACAAATGTATTATATGGGGAGAAATTGTGTTACAAACCTTCTATTTCAATGACCACCACCGCCCCTGTCAGCATCCAGCTACATACTGGCTGATTTTCTCCCTTGCATGATAGTTTTAAATCATTAAGATTTGGATTTCATTAAATGCTTAGAGAAATCACTTCTCAGCCTTTTTGGCTAAGATCAAGTGTAATTCCTGGGGAGCCAGGAATTAGTGGGTTGAGCCTGTGGTACACATAAACGATTGTGTTAATAAGTTACTGCTTATTTATGCAGCAGACATGTAGCGCTGACAGATGACACATGTTGTTCTAGAAACAAAAATACAGCAACCCAATAGCTTTGGAGGTGAATATGGCATGTGAGTTGGGGGAGGCTGTGATTTCTGACATCATGATTAGGGAAGCCTGGCAGAGAAACTGTGGACCGAGGCAGGTCAGGGGCTGGGTGGTGGTACTTGAGACAGCGTCCAAAGCAGGGGGAGCAACAGAAGTCCTGAGAAGCACCATCGTTTCTCCTTGGCATCCTTGGGAGGTTGGATCCGGGAACCCTGCACCCGCAGATGCCAAAATCCATGGGTGCTCGAGTCCCTTATATAAAATGGTGTAGTCTTTGCATGTCACTTAAGGAGATGCTCCTGCATGCTTTAAATCATCTCCACATTCCTTTAATACCTAGTACAATGTCAATGCTGTGTAAATAGTTTCGAGTACAGTGTAAATGCTATATATATATAATATATATAGTTGCCAGCATGAGGCAGGTTCAGGTTTTGCTATTAGAACTTTCTGGAATTTTTTTAAAAATTACTTTGGATCTGTGTATAGAGTCTGGTGCCTTCTGGACTCACAGAGTGGAGGGAGTGAGGAGCACCCCCAAGGGACAGCTGGGGGCTCTTTTGGACATTTTCTGTCGGTCAGCATTTCTGAGTGAGATTGGAGCTCTATAAGCAAAATGGTGCCTACCAGCTCTCCTGTTTAACAGGAGAGTTTAACAGGAGTGCTGGGGCCACCATGGGGAGACAAGGCAGAAGTGGGGGCTGAAGAAGTAAGTTTAAAACTGTCCTGTCACTTAACTGAGTTTGAGATGTTTCCTTGTGTATAAAATAAGGGTGTTAATAGTTATCTCAATGTTTCAGCCAATGATTAAATCAGGTACTAAATTTGTCTTTTGAAAGAAGTATAATCATCACCACTTATCTGCAGAGAATAAGTTCCAAGACCCCCAGCGGACATCTGTAAGCTCATATAGTATCAAATCCTATATACACAATGTTTTTTCTATACGAACATACCTGTGATGCAGTTTATTTTATAAAAGCACATTAAGAGACTGGCAACTAACTAATAACAGGCAAGTGAAAGTGGAGTCGCTCAGTCGTGTCCAACTCTCTGCCACCCCGTGGACTGCAGCCTACTGTGCTTCTCTGCCCATGGGATTTCCCAGGAAGGGATTCTGGAGTGGGTTGCCATTTCCTTCTCTAGAGGATCTTCCCGACCCAGAGATTGAACCCGGGTCTCCCGAATTGTAGGCACCATCTGAGCCACCAGGAAAGGTGTAATAACATACAACTATTATAACAATATACTTTTATAAAAGTTTTGTGAATGTAGTCTCCATGTACAAAATATTACTGCACTAAGTTAGTGATTTTCTCTCCCCCTAACTAAGCACTTCCTGCGCTCTGTGGCCATAACTTTTGCAGTTTGAGGTTTGACAGCAAAACTAACCCAAGTTTCTTTTCACTTCTTCATATTCACCACAGATCTCAGCAACCTCAGCATACGATTTTTTCTCTTTTTATATCAAATTGAGAACTTCGATCTTTTCACGTAAAGGTAGCACTTACTGGGTTCTCTCTGGCATATCTAAATTGCCAGCATCACCCCACTTATGCTTTGGGGCTGTTATTGAGTAAAATAAGGGTGACTTGGTCCTGTGACACCTCCACAGCCATTGTGGTAGCCGAGTGACCAACGGGTGGCACATGCAGGACCAAGGAGTGAGTCACATTCTGGGCAGGAGGAAGCAGGCTGGTGCGGGGTTCCAGTCACACTCCTCAGGATGACATGCAATTCAAAACTTATGAGTTATTTATTTCTGGAATTTTCCATTTAATATTTTCGGTGAACAGCTGAGGGTTAACTGAAACGAGGTCGGAGGGGATGACCTTGCCCTGTGGTTGCCTTCAGGTGGAAAGAGCGCTAGAAGAAGGGGCCACTTGAGGCCAAAAGCGACTGTGAAATGGCCCATCTCTTCCCGCGTGTGGGGGCACACGCGCTGCCGCAACCCCAGAGAAGGAGCGAAGGCGCTGAGTCCAGAGGCGAGGGCGACGGCGACGCTGAGGTCATCTTTGTGGGAGTGGAGCGCGTCAGTGAGGATGCCGAAACCCTCTTTGTCAGAGTGATTTCAAGTTCAAAGCCAGTCATTTCTAACATTTTGAACAGAGTGACCAGGGATTCACCTTCAAGAAGAAAGAAGGGCCACGTGCGTCCAGAGCCCTCCCGCACGCTGCAACCTGCAAATCTCAGGACCCCAGCGTCACAGCCAGCGGGCGTCTCGCCAGCTTCTCAGTCTGAATGGGGAGGAAGACACAGTCCTGTTATTTTCGAGCCTTCATCTAAACCTGATTGTAAAACGAGCTCTCTGCAAGCCGTGCTTCACAATTCAGAATTGCTTTCTCCGCGGCCTCACTGTCTATCTGGAGCTATTCTCTCCTTAGGAGGCAAGGATGAAAGTTCTCTTAATTCAAAGCGATGTCCCACTTCAGATGTAAATTTTAACAATGGGAATCCCAAAAGACCTAAACTCAGCGATGGAATCCCAGGGGGACCTGCCTCCACCATGGCCTCTCCAGGAATCTCTCCTACAAAGAACACGATTATGACCTTGGAAGACCTCCCGACTGCACCGAGCCGTGTTCATGCTGGGGCACCTTTTTCACGGACTCACGCAAATGACGAGGCATGCTTCAGTCTTATGGATCCAGACAGAACACGTAGTTTGGAAGGGCTGGAGAAAACAGACTTTTTGAGTCAGAACAAGACTGTTGATCCCATGGAAGGAAACCTGATCATGTTACTTGGTGACTTCTACTATGGACAGCGTACAGGAGATGGGCAGCCAGAACCGGAGACCCACACAGCCTTTAAAGGCCTCAGCTGCTTGAGAGCTCTAAAAAATGTCAAGTTTATGACCCACGTGAGGAACCACCTGGAGCTGGAGAAGCAGAAGGGTGACGGCTGGGAAGTCCACACCACCTGCCAGCACTGCCACCGCCAGTTTCCCACCCTGTTCCAGCTGCAGTGTCACATTGAAAGTGTCCACGCTTCCCGGGAGCCCTCCGCGGTCTGTAAAATCTGTGAATTGTCCTTTGAGACAGATCAGGTTCTCTTACAGCACATGAAGGACAGTCACAAACCTGGCGAAATGCCCTATGTGTGCTGCGTGTGCCATTACAGATCGTCAGCCTTTGCCGACGTAGAGGCGCATTTTAGAACGTGGCATGGAAACACGAACAATCTGCTTTGTCTGTTTTGTCTCAAAGTTTTCAAAGTGGCAACATCCTTCGTAAATCACGCTCGGAGGCACTGGAACAGGAGGGTCTTTCCATGTTCCAGCTGCCGGCTACAGTTCTTGAACCTGAAGGAGAAGACGCAGCACCAAACCAAGAATCATCAGTCATTCAAGAAGCCAGAGCAATTGCGAGGGTGGCCTCCTGAAACAGAGGTCGTTGTCCGAACTTCAGCTCAGCCGGGGCTGAGAGAGACAGCATCCATCACTGTGAGGAACACTGACTCCCAAGTGCCACCCAGAAAAGCTACAAAGAAGATGACTACGAATGCAAAATATTCCAGACGTGTTGCAGCAAGGGATCTGGCTAAAAATTATGTTCTACCCACCTCCAGAAATTCGAGAAAGCCCTATTGAGGTTCAACCAGCTGCACGTAAAGACCCTGTCTGGCTTCTGTTGTTGTTCAGCCGCTCAGCCATGTCTGACTCCCTGTGACCCTATGAACTGCAGTACACCAGGCTTCCCTGTCCGTCACCATCTCCTGCAGCATGCTCAAACTCATTCCATTGGGTTGCTGATGCCATCCAACCATCTCATCCTCTGTCACCCCTTCTGCTCCTGCCTTCAGTCTTTCCCAGCATCAGGGTTTTTTCCAATGAGTTGACTCTTCCCATCAGGTGGCCAAAGTATTGGAGCTTCAGCATCAGTTCTTCCACTGAGTATTCAGGGTTGATTTCCCTTAGGATTGACTGGTTGGATGTCCTTGCAGTCCAAGGTACTCTCAAGAGTCTTCTCCATTCTCCAGCACCACAGTTCGAAAAGATCAGTTCTTCAGCATCCAGCCTTCTGTGTGGTCCAGCTCTTCCATCTGTATCTGACTACTGGGAAAACCATAGCTTTGACTTTATGGACATTTGTTGGCAAACTAATGTCTTTGTCTTTTAATATGCTATCTAGGTTTGTCACAGCTTTTCTTCCAAGGAGTGAGCATCTTTTAATTTCATGGCCGCAGTAACTGTCCACAGTTATTTTGGAGTCCAAGAAAATAAAGTCTAACTTTACTGTAACTGAAATTGTACTTGCTTCATCTCTCTGCCATCAAGTAGCTTTGCAATCTCCATGCTCCTTCCTGGCCACCCTCTGCTCCCCAAAGTAACCACTTCTCTGACCTCTAGCACCAGGGATCCATTCTTCCTTGTTTTAAACTTTAAATAGAATCACACAATGGAGTTTCTGTTCCCCTGGTCTTGGTTTTCCTTTAAGTAAGTGAGATGCATTCTTAGTGTATGTAGTTGTGGAACATTCTTTTTCATTGCTGGGTAGAATTCCCTTGGATGAATGGCCATAGTCTTATATGTCCATTTTACTGTGCCTGAAATATGAGGCTCTCATTTTGCCTTTTGAATAAACCACCTATGAACCTGTATGTGTCTTTCATAGTAATTTCTCTAGGATAGCTATACCTGTATGTCTAGATACGAGATTTTCTGATTATGTGGTAGTGGTTTAGTTGCTAAGTGGTATTTGACTCTTGCAACCGCATAGACTCTAGCCCACCAGGCTCCACTGTCCATGGGATTTCCCAGGCAAGAATACCGCAATGGGTTGGCGTTGCCTTCTCGAGGGGATTTTCCTGACCCAGGGTTCAAACCCGGGGCAGGCAGATTTGTTACTTACTGAGCCATTCTAATACGCGGGTACAGTCAGATGCTTTCTCAACGTGACTGAAGCGATGTGTACCCCACTAACAGCACTGGCATTTCCATTTCTACCAAACACTTGGCACTGTCAGCCTGTTTCATCATATAGCTGAGCAGGACACCGCGGGGCTTTCCCAGGGACAGACCGCCCCACCCCCTACCAATGTACCCTGTCTCTTATTTGTAGAAAAACTTTAGGTCCTAGACCTTCTATGAGTTTCAGAGAACAAATTTAACTAGAAGTGAAAAACTGCAGAAAGAAGAAAAAAATCAAGCGAGACAAACAATAATTTGTTGTTGTGCAGTCGTGTTCATTCTTTGAGACCCCATGGACTGCAGCACACCAGGCTTCTCTGTCCTTCACCATCTCCTGGAGCTTGCTCAAGCTCAAGTCCATTGAGTCAGTGATGCCATCCAACCGTCTCACCCTCTGTCACCCCTTCTCCTCCTGCCCTCAATCTTTCCCAGGATCAGGGTGTATTCTCATGAGTCGGCTCTTCCCATCAGGTGGCCAAAGTACTGGAGCTTCCCTTTCAGCTTCAGTCCTTCCAAGAATGTTCAGAGTTGATTTCCTGTAGGACTGACTGGCTTTATCTCCCTGCGGTCCAAGGGACTCTCAAGAGTCTTCTCCAGCACCACAGTTCAAAAGCGTCAATTCTTTGGTGCTCAGCCTTCTTTATAGTCCAACTCTCACATCCATACATGACCACTGGAAGAACCATAGGCTTGACTACATGGACTTTTGTTGGCAAAGTCATGTCTCTGCTTTTTGATATGCCGTATAGGTTTGTCATAGCTTTTCTTCCAAGGAGCAAGCCTCTTTTAATTTCGTGGCTGTAGTCACCATCTGCAGTGATTTTGGAGCTCAAGAAAAAAAGTCTGACACTGTTTCCATTGTTTCCTCATCTATTTGCCACAAAGTGATGAGACCTTTGACTGTGTGGACCACAACAAACTCTGGAAAATTCTTAAAGAGATGGGAATACCAGACCACCTGACCTGCCTCCTGAGAGATATGTATGCAGGTCAGGAAGCAACAGTTAGAACTGAACATGGGACAACAGACTGGTTCCAAACAGGGAAAGGAGTACGTCAAGATTATATATTGTCACCCTGCTTATTTAACTTATATGCAGAGTACATCATGAGGAACGCTGGGCTGGATGAAGCACAATCTGGAATCAAGATTACTGGGAGAAATATCAACAACCTCAGATATGCAGATGATACCATCCCAATGGCAGAAAATGAAGAGCCTCTTGATGAGGGTGAAAGAGGAGAGTGGAGTGGCTGGCTTAAAACTCAACATTCAAAAAATGAAGATCGCGACATCTGGTTCCATCACTTCATAGCAAACAAATGGAAAAAAAGTGAAAACAACAGCAGATTTTATTATCCTGGGGCTCCAAAATCACTGTGAACGGTGAATGTAGCCGCAAAATTAAAAGAAGCTTGCTCCTTGGAAGAAAAGCTATGACAAACCTCAGTTCAGTACAGTCGCTCAGTTGTGTCCGACTCTCCGCGACCCCATGAATCACAGCACGCCAGGCCTTCCTGTCCATCACCAACTCCCGGAGTTCACTCAAACTCATGTCCACAGAGTCGGTGATGCCATCCAGCCATCTCATTCTTGGTCGTCCCCTTCTCCTCCCGCCCCCAACCCTTCCCAGCATCAGAGTCTTTTCCAGTGAGTCAACTCGTCGCATGAGGTGGCCAAAGTATTGCAGTTTCAGCTTTAGCATTAGTCCTTCCAAAGAACACCCAGGATCGATCTCCCTTAAAATGGACTGGTTGGATCTCCTTGCGGTATAAGGGACTCTCAAGAGTCTTCTCCAACACCACAGTTCAAAAGCATCAGTTCTTCGGTGATCAGCCTTCTTCACAGTCCAACTCTCACATCCATACATGACCACGGGAAAAACCATTGCCTTGACTAGACGGACCTTGATTGTCAAAGTAATGTCTCTGCTTTTTAATATATTATCAAGATTAGTCATAACTTTCCTTCCAAGGAGTAAGTGTCTTTTAATTTCCTGGCTGCAATCAGCATCTGCAGTGATTTTGGAGCCCAAAAAAATAAAGTCTGACACCATTTCCACTGTTTTTCCATCTATTTCCCATGAAGTGATGGGACCAGATGCCATGATCTTTGTTTTCTGAATGCTGAGCTTCAAGCCAACCTTTTCACTCTCCTCTTTCACTTTCATCAAGAGGCTTTTGAGTTCCTCTTCACTTTCTGTCATAAGGGTAGTGTCATCTGCATATCTGAGATTATTGATATTTCTCCCAGCAATCTTGATTCCAGCTTGTGCTTTTTCCAGCCCAGCGTTCCTCATGATGTACTCTGCATATAAGTTAAATAAGCAGGGTGACAATATACAGCCTTGATGTACTCCTTTTCTATTTGGAACCAGTCTGTTGTTCCATGTCCAGTTCTGACTGTTGCTTCCTGACCTGCATACAGGTTTCTCAAGAGGCAGGTCAGGTGGTGTGGTATTCCCATCTCTTTCAGAATTTTCCACAGTTTATTGTGATCCACACAGTCAAAGGCTTTGGCATAGTCAACGAAGCAGAAATAGATGCTGTTCTGGAACTCTCTTGCGTTCTCCATGATCCAGCGGATGTTGGCAATTTGATCTCTGGTGCCTCTGCCTTTTCTAAAACCTGCTTGAACATCTGGGAGTTCACGGTTCACATATTGCTGAAGCCTGGCTTGGAGAATTTTGAGCATGACTTTACTAGTGTGTGAGATGAGTGCAATTGTGCGGTAGTTTGAGCATTCTTTGGCATTGCCTTTCTTTGGGATTGGAATGAAGACTGACCTTTTCCAGTCCTGTGGCCACTGCTGAGTTTTCCAAATTTGCTGGCATATTGAGTGCAGCACTTTCACAGCATCATCTTACAAGCTTTGAAATAGCTCAAATTTGGATTGGAATTCCATCACCTCCACTAGCTTTGTTAGTAGTGATGCTTTCTAAGGCCCACTTGACTTCACATTCCAAGATGTCTGGCTCTAGGTCAGTGATCACGTTATCGTGACTCTCTTGGTCGTGAAGATCTTTTTTGTACAGTTCTTCTGTGTATTCTTGCCACCTCTTCTTAATATTTTCTGCTTCTGTTAGGTCCATACCATTTGTGTCCTTTATCGAGCCCATCTTTGCATGAAATGTTCCCTTGGAATCTCTAATTTTCTTGAAGAGATCTCTTGTTTTTCCTATTCTGTTGTTTTCCTCTATTTCTTTGCATTGATCACTGAGGAAGGCTTTCTTATCTCTCCTTGCTATTCTTTGGAACTCTGCATTCAGATGCTTATATCTTTCCTTTTCTCCTTTGCTTTTCACTTCTCTTCTTTTCACAGCTATTTGTAAGGCCTCCTCAGACAGCCATTTTGCTTTTTTGCATTTCTTTTCCATGGGGATGGTCTTGGTCCCTGTCTCCTGTACAATGTCACGAACCTCCGTCCAGAGTTCATCAGGCACTCTATCTATCAGATCTAGACCCTTAAATCTATTTCTCACTTCCACTGTATAATCATAAGGGATTTGATTGAGGTCATATCTGAATGGTCTAGTGGTTTTCCCTACTTTCTTCAATTGAAGTCTGAATTTGGCAATAAGGAGTTCATGATCTGAGCCACAGTCAGCTCCTGGTCTTGTTTTTGCTAACTGTATACAGCTTCTCCATCTTTGGCTGCAAAGAATATAATCAATCTGATTTCGGTGTTGACCATCTGGTGATGTTCATGTGTAGAGTCTTCTCTTGTGTTGTTGGAAGAGGGTGTTTGCTATGACCAGTGCGTTCTCTTGACAAAACTCTATTAGCCTTTGCCCTGCTTCATTCCTTGCTCCAAGGCCAAATCTGCCTGTTACTCCAGGTGTTTCTTGACTTGCTACTTTTGCATTCCAGTCCCCTATAATGAAAAGGACATCTTTTTTGGGTGTTAGTTCTAAAAAGTCTTGTAGGTCTTCATAGAACCATTCAACTTCGGCTTCTTCAGCATTACTGGTTGGGGCATAAGCCTGGATTACCAAGGCAAACCATTCTATGACAAACCTAGACAGTATAAAAAAAAAGCTAAGGCATCACTCTGCTGACCAAGGTTCTTATAGTCAAAGCTATGGTGGCTCAGACAGTAAGGAATTCACTTGCAATGTGGGAGACCTGGGTTCGATCAAGGGAAGGGCATCCCTGTAGTGCAGTGGTAAGACTCTGTGCTCCCAAATTAGGGAGTCCAAGTTCATTCCCTGGTTGGGGTATTAGATCCCACATGCTGCAACTGAAAACACCGCATGTGACAGTTAAAAATCCTGCATCCCACATGCCACAGTGAATACTGAAGAGCTTGTGCTGCGGCTAGGACCAAGCACAGCCAAGCAAATGAATAAATATTCGAAAGAAAGAAAGAGATAGGAGAGCCCCCTGTCGGTTCAGCAGTTAGGACTTGGTGCTTTCCCTGCCAACGGCCAGGGTTCAGCGCCTGGTTGTGGAACTAAGACCCCACAGGTTCCGTGGCATGGCCAAACAAAACCCAGAAAGATAACCGAGGAGGAAAGAACTCCCAAAGTTTGAAAACCAAGCAATGTGACTGCAAAAAGGCTGAGGATAGAGTAAGGATTGCCAGGAACCCAAAGTGCAAAAGTGGCACCTCTGTAACTCACAAGCCTCTTTAATGTTGTGGTTTAGGCCCCTCCTACTCCTGCTTCTGAACCTAAATAACTTGTAGCTCCTAAGAGAAATTGTTATGGAAAAAAGAAAATATTTGAACTGAGTGATATTGAAAATAGCAAATTTTTTGAGACAGAGCTAAAGCAGTTTCATGTGTTAAAGTGCATTACGTTTGAAAAGAAGAAAGGTTGGCAAAACAATGATCTAAGTCAGTGCTTTTCATGGAATTTTCTGCAGCAATAGAAATTTTTTAAATCATTGTTACATGTATTCCCTAATAAGGACGATCAGCTTTTCACATATATAAATGCATATTTTTCTCTTCTGTGAGGTGATGTGTTTATATCCTTTATCTGTTTTTTCAGATGGAGTGTTCATCTTGTAGGAATTTTTTTTTTTGGCCTTGCTGTGAGGCTTAAGGGATCTTAGATCTTCAACCACAGATCGAATCTCTGCCCCCTGCAGTGGAAGCCCAAAGCCCTAACTACCAGATCACTAGGGAATTCTCAATGAAAATGTTTTCTATCTCCTTGTCTAATATGCCACTTCAGAGATGTTCAAATGTAGCTAGTGTGACTGAGGTATTAAATCGTTGCGTGTGCTCAGTTGCTTCAGTCCTGTCCAACTCTTTGTGACCCCATGAACTGTAGCCCGCCAGGCTCCTCTGTCCATGAGATTCTCCAGGCAATAATACTGGAGTGGATTGCCATTTCCCTTTCCAGGGGATCTTCCCGACCCAGGGATTGAACCCGCGTCTTTTACGTCTCCTGCATTGGCAGGCAGGTTCTTTACCACTAGCACCACCTGGGAAACCTATTAAATATTTGCTTTAATTTAATTTAATTAATTTAAAATTAAAAGATATGGCTAGAAGAACCAGATCTTCCTTATAAATGAGTTTCAATTAATTTGTATACTCAGTAATTTGTGTGTCTCTTAGATATTTTCCTCAAGATGAGAGTCCATGCCCCTCCCTAAGTGTAGGCTGGGTTTAGTGACTTGTTTCCAAAGAACAGAATATGTCAGAGGGAAGGAGATAACTTTATAGCAGAGGAACTAGTGGTAAGTCATACTGATAGTATGAATCCTTGATGATGAGAAAGATACATTGCCTTGGAGGTATAGTTCTAAAAATATATAAACCCCAGTGCAACCAGGAGAAACATAGCAAACTCATATTGAGAGTCATTCTGCAAAATACGTGTCCCTGAAGGACTCCTGAAAATTGTCAAAAGTCATGAAAAGCAAGGAAAGTTTAAGAAACTGCTATAGACCAGAGTAAGCTAAGGAGGTATCTGTAGCTTTTCAGTATATATCCTCATGCAATTTGGTATCTCCTTGGTAGGAAAGTTATGACCAACCTAGATAGTATATTAAAAAGCAGAGACATTACTTTGCCAACAAAGGTCCGTCTAGTCAAGGCTATGGTTTTTCCAGTGGTCATGTATGGATGTGAGAGTTGGACTGTGAAGAAAGCTGATCGCCGAAGAATTGATGCTTTTGAATTGTGGTGCTGGAGAAGACTCTTGAGAGTCCCTTGGACTGCAAGGAGATCCAACCAATCCATTCTAAAGGAGATCAATCCTGGGTGTTCATTGGAAGGACTGATGCTAAAGCTGAAACTCCAATACTTTGGCCACCTCATGCGACAAGTTGACTCACTGGAAAAGACTCTGATGCTGGGAAGGATTGGGGGCGGGAGCAGAAGGGGACGACAGAGAATGAGATGGCTGGATGGCATCACTGACTCGATGGACATGAGTTTGAGTGAACTCCGGGAGTTGGTGATGGACAGGGAGGCCTGGCGTGCTGTGATTCATGGGGTCGCAGAGAGTCGGACACGACTGAGTGACTGAACTGAACTGATGGGAATATGAAACTGGAAAAGAACATTTGTGGTAAAACTTGAATAAAACCTGGAACTTAGTTAAAGGTACCCTACTGAAAGATGCTGGAATAATTGTGAGGCTTAAAAGAGGTCATTTCACATATATACATTTTAGGCATTGCAAGTATTTTCTCTACATCACACCCACTTTATTTTGACTTCTCTGGAATGGAAATCTAAAGTATGGTATACTTAACTGAATGGAAATCTTCAAATACAAAGGATCAATAATATTTAGACTGTGTGCTCTGACCATAATGCAATAATGAGAAATTGACAAACATCTTTTAAAATGCCATTCATTTGGAAAATATCAATAAATATATTAATACATAATATATATCTCCATGGAATTTTCAGGCAAGACTACTGGAGCAGATTGCCATTATTTTCTCCAGGGGATCTTCCTGACCTGGGATGGAACCTGGGCCTCTTGTGTCTCCTGAATTGGCTGGAAAGTTCTTTATCAGTTGAGCGACCAGGGAAGCCCATATAATATATAATCTTTGTCTTAAGAAGAGAATATTAGGATATACTTGGAAGTGAACGATAATGAACATACTATTCAGCAAAAATTGTGAGACACAGTTAAATTTGTATGGGGAAATGATGGAAACAGTGACAGACTTTATTTTCTTGGGGTCCAAAATGATTGTGGATGGTGACTGCAGTCATGAAATTAAAAGATATTTGCCCCTTGGAAGAAAAGCTATGACAAACCTAGACAGCATATTAAAAAGCAGAGACATTACTTTGCTGACAAAGTCTGTCTAGTCCAAGCTATGGTTTTTCCAGCAGTCATGTATGGATGTGAGAGCTGGACTATAAAGAAGCTGAGTGCCAAAGAACTGATGCTGTTGAATTGTGGTGCTGGAGAAGACTCTTGAGAAGTCCCTTGGACAGCAAGGAGATCAAACCAGTCAATCCTAAGGGAAATCAACTCTGAATATTCATTGGGAGGACTGATGCTGAAGCTGAAGATCCAATACTTTGGCCACCTGATGTGAAAAGCCAACTCATTGGAAAAGACCTTGATGCTGGGAAAGACTAAGGGCAGAAATGGGCAGCAAAGAATGAGATGGTTGGATAGTATCACCAACTCAGTGGACATGAGTTTGAGCAAACTCCAGGAGACAGCGAAGGACAGGGAAGCCTGGTGTGCTGCATGAAATCCATGGGGTTGCAAAGAGTCGTACATCACTGAGGCACTGAACAACATTATCAGTTCAGTTCAGTTCAGTTCAGTTCAGTCGCTCAGTCGTGTCCGACTCTCCGCGACCCCATGAATCACAGCACGCCAGGCCTCCCTGTCCATCACCAACTCCTGGAGTACACTCAAACTCATGTCCACAGAGTCGGTGATGCCATCCAGCCATCTCATTCTCCGTCGTCCCCTTCTCCTCCCGCCCCCAACCTTTCCCAGCATCAGAGTCTTTTCCAGTGAGTCAACTCGTCTCATGAGGTGGCCAAAGTATTGGAGTTTCAGCTTTAGCATCAGTCCCTCCAATGAACATCCAGGATTGATCTCCTTTAGAATGGACTGGTTGGATCTCCTTGCAGTATAAGGGACTCTCAAGAGTCTTCTCCAACACCACAGTTCAAAAGCATCGATTCTTCGGCGATCAGCTTTCTTCACAGTCCAACTCGCACATCCATACATGACCACGGGAAAAACCATTGCCTTGACTAGACGGACCTTGGTCGGCAAAGTAATGTCTCTGCTTTTTAATATACTATCAAGGTTGGTCATAACTTTCCTTCCAAGGAGCAAGCGTCTTTTAATTTCATGGCTGCAATCAGCATCTGCAGTGATTTTGGAGCCCAAAAAAACAAAGTCTGACACTGTTTCCACTGTTTTTCCATCTATTTCCCATGAAGTGATGGGACCAGATGCCATGATCTTTGTTTTCTGAATGTTGAGCTTCAAGCCAACCTTTTCACTCTCCTCTTTCACTTTCATCAAGAGGCTTTTGAGTTCCTCTTCACTTTCTGCCATAAGGGTAGCATTATAGCGTTACATATAAGAGAAATGAGAGTTACAAATAACTACCTCAAAAAGTTGTAAAGATGAGCAACAGAACAAACTTATAGCGATAAGAAGGAATGAAATTAATAAAGAATGAAAAAATGAATATAACAGAGAAGAAAATATTGTAACAAAACCAAAACGTTATTCCCCCATATGACTACTAGGAGACTTCCAGCAGAACAGGGCATTTAAAAAGACTCTGTAAAGGGCCAAATAAGAAATACTTTAGGCTTTGCGAATATGATCTTTGGTGATTAATCAAGTTTGGAGCCATAGACAATAACCAAAGGAACTGGCAAGTCCCTGTTCCAACTTTAAGGACTCTGAAAATTGAATTTCACACAATTTTCACGTCAGAAAATAATATTCTTTTCGGTTTTCCTCAGTCATTAAAAAGTGTAAGGCTCTAACATTAAAAAAAGAAGTAAAGCTCATTCTCAGCTCACTATACGCTGTGCAGAAACAGGGGCAGACTGCCTGCATTGATCCACATGGAATTCCAAGAGGAGGGGCTTCAACACCCAGGTGTCTGGTCAAGTTCCTTAAGCAAGGGGCAGGTCACCCCTGAGGGCGGTGAGTGCTGGACGCCATCGCTGGACTCGCCGGGTAGACTCGGATGCCGCTCTCAGCCCTGGGCCCTGGCGAGTGCGCAATCCGTGTCGTTTTATCCGCTCCGGTGAGCTGCGCGATCTTGACAGTCCAAGCCCCTTGAGATGCAGGTTCAGCCTGGCCACGCCCCCAGCCGTGGCCTCCAGCGGCGACACCGCGCGCGCATGCGCCCAACTCGGCCTCGCGGCCAATCAGATTGCAGGCGCCGACACCTGGCAGCCAATCATCCGTGGCAGCGGGCGCGCCTGCAGGGGCGGCTGCGGCGGCGCCCCGGGCCTGAGGAGGCGTCGTCGCCTCAGGCGTAGCCTGGGGACCGCCTGGGGGCCAGGTGAGCCGCCGGCAGTTCTGGCACAGCCGCCAGCGGGGGCCGGTAAGGACTGGGGCGCGGTGCGGCCGAAGCGGCGCCTGAGCGCCGAGGCGGCGGTTCCTCGGGTCCCCACGCGCGCGGGGCCTTGCTCGGCGGGCGGCCTTTGAGGGCCCGCGGGCCCTCAGGAGGGAGCGTGCGGCCGGGCCCACAGGCCCCAGGCCCCTTTCGCCCGCTCCCCTGTCTAGTCTGGGCGGGCGCTGCTCTCCGGCAGCCTTCCTGCCCCGGGGGTGGGACGAGCCAGCTCGGGGGAAGGCCCGTCAGACCCCCGCCCCCGCCCGGGTCTCACACGCACAGATCTTCACGGCGGGTTTGTGACCCGGGCCCGACCCGGCTCTGGACACCCGTGGACCCAGGCACAGTCAGGCGGGCGCAGCGAGAAAAGCCGATCTCGTGGCCCCCACTGCCGCGGCGCCTCGCTCGTTTTCCTGTTTCCTCTGCCTCTCCTCGGGCTCCAGGGCTGCGCCTGTCCCTGGGGGCCCCGCATTCAGGCCCTTGGTTCGAGAAGTTGGCAGATGAGGTATTTGTTTTGTTTGTTACTGAGAGAAGGGAGGTGGGAGGAGGAAGCTCAGGGAAGAGGCGTTCAGTCACTCGCTCTGGTTGAGCGTGAGACGCCCGGTCAGCATCCGTGGGGCAGGACCAGGTAGGGCCGCGGGGATAGAACGTTCCCGGAACACGTGACTCACCCTGACCTTTCCCTCTGCCCGCCCCCAGGATGTGACCTTCTCCTGCCTGGGAAGTCTCAAGCGCTCAGGTTTTCAGTGTGCCCCTGAGGTAAGGTGACAGACATCTTTACCATAAGGAACGAAGTTGTGTCTTTCTTGCCTTCCCCTTTTCTCCTTTCATTCATGGGCTGACACGTTGCTGTTGAGAGTTCTCCTGATTGGGGGTTAGCTGACCCTGATTGCGGGTGGTGAGTCCAGGGCAGCCATGGTTTCAGGTCACTCTGAAGCCCTCTGAGTTGCAGCCTTAAAAACAGGCAGGGAGGCTGGTGGCTTGCTTTCTCTTGCCGTCTTGAAAGAAGAAAAGTAAGAGCACCATGGGTTTTAAGCTGTGTAGAGCTGACTCCAACCGCTTGGTGAGGCTAAAATGGGGCATTGCACATATCCTAAGGTTTTAGCTACAAAATCAAAGTAATGAAGTGGTGGGAGTTCCTGGTGGCCTGGTGGTTAGGATTCTGGGCTTTCACTGCAGTGGTCTGGGTTCAGTCTCTGGTCAGGGAACTGGGATCCCACAAGCCGAGCAGCATGGCCAAATGAATAAATGAATAAAGTGGTTCATTCAGAGAAAATGTGATGTGATTTAACATGTTTACATGGGATTACTTGCTCATTTCTGTACCCTTAAGGGCTTTATTTCATTAAGTAATTGAACTCCACAGGATGGGGCCGGGGGACCATCTGAGTTCATTTCATGCCAGTAAACAAGATCATAGGCAGCTTTATGCCCAGCAACTTGTGCCTGCAGCTCTGTTGTATAGTTATCCATTGCTGGTACAGCTTTGAACTTCACAGCATTTCAGTGTTGCCATGTTTTGTTTTGGTCACACCATGTGGCTTCATAGGATATTAGTTCCCCAACCAGGGATCGAACACAGGATCTTGGCAGTGAGAGGGCTGAGTCCTAACCACTGGACTGCCAGGCAACTCCTGTTTTTAGGTGTTTTAGTTTGTTTTGTGTTTTTTAATTTTTGCCATATTTATAGGAGAACTGTTCTGTGTGTAAGTATGATGTGAATGATATTATAACTTGAAATGTTTGTGTTGTACATATTATCTCAAAATTGAATAGTTTGAAAGAACTTACATTTGTTATCTGTTGGTCTAGAATACAGTTGGATAGTTTAGCCTCAGGGTCTCTCCTGAGGTTGTTCAGTTCAGTTCAGTTGCTCAGTCGCGTCCGACTCTTTGCGAGCCCATGAATCACAGCACACCAGGCCTCCCTGTCCATCACCAACTCCCGGAGTTCACTCAAACTCATGTCCATTGAGTCGGTGATGCCATCCAGCCATCTCATTCTCTGTTGTCCCCGTCTTCTCCCGCCCCCAATCCCTCCCAGCATCAGAGTCTTTTCCAGTGAATCAACTCATCGCATGAGGTGGCCAAAGTATTGGAGCTTCAGCGTTAGCATCAGTCCTTCCAGTGAACACCCAGGGTTGATCTCCTTTAGAATGGACTGGTTGGATCTCCTTGCAGTCCAAGGGACTCTCAAGAGTCTTCTCCAGCACCACGGTTCAAAAGCATCGATTCTTTGGTGCTCAGCTTTCTTCACAGTCCAACTCTCACATCCATACATGACCACGGGAAAAACCATAGCCTTGACTAGACGGACCTTTGTTGGCAAAGTTATGTCTCTGCTTTTTAACATACTGTCTAGGTTAGTCATAGCTTTCCTTCCAAGGAGTAAGTGTCTTTTAATTTCATGGCTGCAATCAGCATCTGCAGTGATTTTGGAGCCCCAAAAAATAAAGTCTGACACTGTATCCACTGTTTCTCCATCTATTTCCTGAGGTTGTAGTCAAGCTTTTATCTGGTTTGGCTACCTCTGAAGACTTGGCTTGTTGAATCTAAGCTCTCTCACTTGGCTGTACTCATGAGGCCTCAGTTCTTCCCTCTGTGGGCCTCTCCAAGGGGCTGCTCGTGTGGAGGCTGCTGTCTTTTCCCAGAATGAGTGATTCAGGAAAGAACTTGCACCCAAGATAAAGTGCAGAGTCTTTTCAGAAGTTACACATCTTCACTTCTGTATTTGCTTAGTCTCACAGGTCAACCCTGTGATAGTTTGAGAGAGAACTACACAGGGGTGGGAATATCAGGAGATGTGATTCACTTGGGGTCATCTTGAAGGCTGGCTACCATACCCATTAATCCACCATGCCACCCTTTCTTCATATGATCTCAGTTCTGTTACTTTGAGTGAATTATTTGGCTTGTATATGCTTCTTGTGTGCTGAACCTACTCAATTCTTGTTTATTCAGTGATATTCTAGCAAGTCTCTTCTTTGTCCTGGATTAAGTTTTCTGTTTCTCTGGATGGTTCCCATCAGCAAACAGACTGACTATAATGTCACCTCTCATTAAAAATCTGTCTTTTGGTGACACATCCTGCTTCTGCTTATTTTATTTCATATTTGCTTATTATAGACTTCTACAGAGTTGTTTGTAGAATTTGTTATCTCCAGTTCTCTCATTTTCCTTTAGATCCACTCTTATCAAGGTCACCAGTGAATTCCAAATGTTTAACTCAGTGGTCAATTTTTAGTTTTTATTATTTAATTTATTGGTAGCCTTTATCAGAGTAGTTCATTTCCTCCTTCCCGAAAAAAATTTTTCATTTGGATTACAAAATGCTTCTGTTTCCTGCTTCTCTTCTACCTACGGTTCTCCCACATACAGTGTGTGACCTTTGTGTCTGGCTTTATTCAGATACCATATTTTCTTTTTAAATATTTATCTAGCTATGCGGCATGTGGGGTCTTATTTCCCAGCCCAGGGATGGAACCTGTGCAGAGTCTTAAACATTGGATCTCCAGGGAAGTCCCCTAGTTTGTGTATTTTCAAGATTCATCCATTTCATGGATGTATAGCAGTGCATGTTTTTTTATGGCTGAATATGGTATATGAATATGGTATATGGCTTACATGTAGTCCATTGTGAGCATATACCACAGTTTATTTATCCATTCATCAATTAATGGATAATATTTGGGTGGTGTACTCTTTGTGGCTATTGTGAGTAATGTTGCTGTGAACATTGTTTTTGCATGGACTTAACATTTTCAGTTTTTATGGATATATACAAAACAGTGAAATTGCTGGATCATATGGCTACTCTATGAAGAAGCCAATGGCAAGCCACTCCAGTACTCTTGCCTGGAAACTCCCATGGATGGAGGAGCCTGGTAGGCTGCAGTCCGTGGGGTCGCTAAGGGTCGGACACGACTGAGGGACTTCACTTTCAATTTTCACTTTCACACATTGGAGAAGGAAATGGCAACCCACTCCGGTGTTCTTGCCTGGAGAATCCCAGGGACGGGGGAGCCTGGTGGGCTTCCGTCTATGGGGTCACACAGAGTTGGACACGACTGAAGTGACTTAGCAGCAGCAGCATAGCTACTCTATATTTAATTTTTGAGGTACTGACAAACCACTTTTCCAAAATGGTTGTACCATTTTACAGCAATTACATCAACAATATATGAAGATTCCTTTTGTCCACATCCTCTGCAGCACTTATTTTTCCTCTTTTTGATTATAGCCAACCTAATGAGTGTGAAGTAGTATCTCACTGAGACTGACTTATATTTTCCTAATCATGTTAAGCAGTATTTTTTGTGATTGTTGGTCATTTGTGTATCATCTTTGGTGAAATGTCTATTCAAATTCTTTTTCTGGTTTAAAAATTTTTTTTTATTGTAAAAAGCATGTAAGTTAAATTTTACCATTTTAACCATTTTTACCTGCTAAGTATTTTATACACTTTCATCAGCCCTTTTGGAGAAGGAAATGGCAACCCACTCCGGTGTTCTTGCCTGGAGAATCCCATGGACAAAGAGGGACGCAAAGAGTTGGACACGACTAGTGACTTAACACACACACAGTCACAGTGTTGTGTTGTTGTTGTTGTCATTGTTTTAGCTGTGCTGTGCAGCTTGCATGATAGTTCCCTGGTTGAGGATCATACCCAGGCCGCTGATAGGAAAGCATGGAGTCCTAACCTCTGAACTACCAGGGAATTCCCTATCACATTGTTATGAAGCAGATCTCTACACCTTTTCATCTTGCATAATTGAAACTCTATACCCATCACCTGTCCCATTAAACAACAAGTGCTCTTTTCTTCCCTGTTTCCCTAGACCCTGGAATCCATTGTTCTTTGTTTCTTTTCTGTTGCTTGACTATATTAGATATTTCATATAAGTGGAAACATGCAGTATTTGTCTTTTTTATGACTGGCTTATTTCATTTAACTTGATGTCTTAAAGCATCATGCGTGTTGTAGCATGTGGCAGAATTTCCTTTATGTGGCTATATAATGTTTCATTTGGAGAAGGAAATGGCAACCCACTCCAGTGTTCTTGCCTGGAGAATCCCAGGGACTGGGGAGCCTGGTGGGCTTCCATCTATGGGGTCGCACAGAGTCGGACACGACTGAAGCGACTTAGCAGCAATGTTTCATTGTATGTGTGTATCACATCTGATAGACATTCAGGCGCTTCCACCTCTCAGTTGTTGTGAGGAGTGCTGCTGTGAGCATGGCTGTGCAAATATCGCAAGACCCCACGTTAACTTCTTTTGAATTTATATCCAGAAGTGAAATAGCTGAATCATGTGGTCATTCTATTTTTAATTTTTCGAGGAGCCTTTATACTGTTTTCTGTAGCAGCTGCACCATTTTAAAAATCTATCCATAACACACAAGGATCCAGTTTCTGTACGTGCTTGCTAATAGTTGTCCTTTCCTTCCCTTCCCTTTACCTTTCCTTTTCTTCATATGTATAGACACACACACGGATACACAATTTTTTCATATCCTTTTCCATTACTGTTTATCACAAGATATGAGTATAGCTCCTTGTGCTATACGGTAGGATTTTATCTGTTGTTACATTAATAGTTTAGTCTGCATCTGCTCCCAGTCTGTTTCTCCCCCACCCTCCCCTCTTGGTGATCACACAGTCTGCTCTCCACGTCTGTGAGTCTGATTCATAGATAAGTCCGTTTGTGTCATGTTTTAGATTCCTCATGTAAGTGACACCATATGATATTTGTCTTTCTCTTTCTGACTTCCTAAGTATTCTTTTTAATGCTAGTGTAGACTGAAGTGTTTACTTAACTTCATTTTCAGAACATTTGTTGCTACTGTATAGAGATGTGATTGATTTTCTAAATATTTATCTTGTATTCTGCAAACTTTTTACTAGTTGTAATACTTGTGGTTTCTTCAGGATTTTCTATTTACAAAAGTGTGTTATCTCCAATATACTTTTACTTTTTCCTTTCCATTCTGAATGCTGTTTTTGTTTTTTTTAAAATAACAACAACAACAACTCCTTTTTCTTACCTGATTGCCCTGGTTATAGAACTGCCAGTGTAATATTGAGCCAAAGTGTGGAATAGACATCCTTGTGTTGTTCCTAATCTTAGAGGGAAAGCTTTCAGTTTTTCATTACTAAGTATGATGTTAGCTGTGGGTCTTTTACAGGTACCCTTTGATTGAGAAAGTTCTCTTCTGTTCTTAGTTATTAAGTGTTTTTTTAACCCCTATTATGAAGACGTGCTAGATTCAGGGAAATGCTTTTTCTGCAGGCAGATGTGTTTTTTGTCCTTTATTCTATTAAAATGGCATAATGTTAATTGACTTTCATATAATGAACCAACTTTGCATACCTCCATAAATCCCATGTGGTCATGGTATATAATCGTTTTTATATGTTGTTAGATTTTGTTTGCCAGTATTTTGTTGAGGGCTCTTGCCTCTGTATTCATAAGGGATATCGGTTGTGTGTGTGTGTGTGTGATGTCTCTGGCTGATATTGGTATTAGAGAAATACTGGTATCACTTTGCCTGCTATGTGGGGAAGAGACATGTGGAGTAAGGGATGAAGCATTGTTGGATTTAAGTTTAGTCAGGATTAGAGGGAGAAATTTAGGATATATCAGTGTGGAACTGGGGTGAGATTATCAAGAGAGTTCATTCTCAATTTCCTAGGCCTGTGTTAAGTGCTTGACATTGAATTGTGCTGTTTGTTAACTATGTATAGATGCTTTATACTTTGAATTTGCTACCTATTTTCTGTATTAACATTTATGAAATTAGTGTGTGTGAATCACTTGTAATGTGCATTTAAGATATGTTTTCTTCCAATTTTACTGCAAAACAAGATACCATTGAATAGCTGATGCTTTTTAAAAAGAGCTGTTAATCTTAAGTCTAAGAAATAAGCATTTTTGTATTTAAGATACAGAAACACATTTAAAAGTTATAAATTTGCCCACAAAGATGCAGCTGGTGTGTGGCTAACTTAGAATTCCAGGTTAATCTTTTTTGACACTGAAGTCCATGTTTCTAAACACTGTACAATAGTGCTTTTGTACAAATACTTTTGTACAAATAGCTTTTCAGAGTCCTTTACATGTGATTTCACCTAATGATCAGTGGTGTTGGGTTTTTTTTTTCTTTCTTTCTTTTTTTTTAAATAGAAGAGATTAAAGTCAACATGGGACAATGCTATGATTCTCGAGTCATGGAGGCTTGTAGTCATAGGTTTTTCAGCTGCCGTTTAGTCTCTCTGATGCTCAGTGTCTTTATCTGTAAGATAAGGGTGTTTATAACTACCCTAGAGTTTTGGAGATAATTAAATAGCGCATTTTTCTGTACTTAACTAATATGTAGTATGTTTATACTTAGGTGGCAATTTATATAAAGGAAGCACTGGGACTTGTGGCCACACCCTTCAAGAATAAAAAAGTATTTAAAATATGGAACCACCGTGTATGTTATGTGAAGAAGAACAAGAGCCAGAACCACAGAAAAGCGTAGGAGAAACCAAACAAGTAGATGATGAAGATGCTGAACTGATCTTTGTTGGAGTGGAACATGTAAATGAAGATGCTGATCTGATCTTTGTTGGGATGAGCTCAAATTCAAAACCAGTCGTTTCAAACATATTAAACAGAGTTACGCCAGGTTCATGTTCAAGGAGAAAAAGGTATGGTCACTTCAGGAAAGATAATGCTCACAAATTACAGCCTGTTAGTCACGTGACTCCGACATCAGAAGCAAAGACTGTCTTGCCAGTTTCTAACTCTGAATCAAGATCAACAAATAGTCCTATTATTATTGAGCCTTTGTCTAAACCTGATTATAAAAATATTTCGCCACAAATCGTGCCTAATAGCTTTTCAGAGTTATGTTCTCCTTTGATTACCTTCACAAGTTCATTGCAACGTCCAGTAGAAACAGCAGTTTCTGCAGGAGATATGAATAAAAGTCCTCGTGTATCAAAGCGGCTTTCCACTTCTGAAACAAATAGCACAAATCCAAAAAGGCCTAAACTCAGTGATGGAATTATAGAGGAACCTTCTTTAGCTTTGTCCCCTTCAGGTATTTTTCATACAGTGACTACTCAGCAAAGCACACCAGACAGTGTTCATACCTCATTAAGCCATGTTCAGAATGGAGAACCTTGTCCAACGGCTTTTCCAAAGGACAGTGTTCATTGCAAGCCTGTAAGTCCTTTTGGGGAAAATGGACTGGCAAAAACTGACTTTCCAAGTTTAGCAAGTCAAAATAAGATTGTTGATCCCACAGAAGGAAGTCTGATTGTGTTACTTCGTGACTTCTACTATGGACAGCATATAGGAGATGGGCAGCCAGAACCGAAGACTCACACAGCCTTTAAATGCCTCAGCTGCTTGAAAGTTCTAAAAAATGTCAAGTTTATGAATCACATGAAGCACCATTTGGAACTTGAGAGGCAGAGGGGTGACAGCTGGAAAAACCACACCACCTGCCAGCACTGCCACCGCCAGTTTCCTACTCCCTTCCAGCTGCAGTGTCACATTGAAAGTGTCCACACTTCCCAGGAGCCCTCCGCAGTCTGTAAAATCTGTGAATTGTCCTTTGAGACAGATCAGGTTCTCTTACAGCACATGAAAGACAATCATAAGCCTGGTGAAATGCCCTATGTGTGCCAGGTTTGCAATTACAGATCATCAGTCTTTGCAGATGTGGATGCACATTTCAGAGCATACCATGGAAACACTAAGAATTTGCTTTGCCCGTTTTGTCTCAAAATTTTTAAAACTGCAACACCATACATGTGTCATTATAGAGGGCACTGGGAAAAGAGTTTTCACCAGTGTTCCAAATGTCGGCTACAGTTTTTAACTTTCAAAGAGAAAATGGAGCACAAGACCCAGTGTCATCAAATGTTTAAGAAGCCTAAGCAGCTGGAAGGATTACCTCCTGAAACAAAAGTTGTTATTCAGGTATCACTGGAACCTCTTCAGCCAGGATTGGTGGAAGTAGCATCCATTACTGTGAACACATCTGACTCTGAACCATCACCCCCCAAATCTAAAAGCAGGATTTCAAAAAAAACCCGTTAATTCTACTTTCAGTAAGTCTGAAGCAAGTATTTCAGTCAAAGTTAAAAACCCCATTAAAAACAAAAAATCCAAATTATAACATTATTCAATAGTATCAAATATAGTGAAACCAATGGGTAATTTATGTGTTTTTTTTAATTCATGAAGTACAATTTTGTTTGATCTGAATGTTGAGATGTTATTTAAAAATATATTGCCTGTTTTTCATGTAATTGTCTTAACATGTAAAAAGTATGCGTGCGTGCGTGTGAGAGAGAGAGAGGGAATGAGGGGGAGAGAGGAAAAGTAACAACCTATTTATTTTGGTATTTCATGTTACTTGTAAGTTCAAAAGCTCTACTATACATGTAATCTGTAGAGTGTTTTAGCAACGTAATTTTCAACTGTTTTCATGCCTTGAAGATCTCAGTATTAACTGTATAGCCAGATTGGAATGGCTTTGTTATGGTATGGTCCCGTGTGCTGCTGAACTCTCCGAAGTGCCTCTGTTGTGCTGATCTAAGATAACCTGGCTCTGAAAGCCTGGTGTGGAGAAGTTGATGGAGAAGCTGTGATGTGAGGTTGGACCAGACACAGGGGATTTAGTCAGCGGAGAGCAGTGGCTTCTTGTCCCAGTTGAGGAAGAGGCACACGTTCACTCCAGGCTTGGAGCCAAGGCAGAAGGAACACCGTCTCAGAGTGTCTTTACCCAGCCCAGGGACATCTAAGGAAGCCAGCCATTAAAATGCCTGTGTTTGGGGAGGGGCCTCTGCAAGCGTCAAGCAGGCCCTGTGTATCACTGCAGTTGGAGAAGCAGAGATAGTTAATAGAATGAGGCCTGGTGCCCGTGGACCTCCTGTTGAGTGATCAGAAGGGGAATTTGATTCATTCCATCCCCTTTCCCATTTGGCTGGCCTTTAGTCAGAGTGAAGTAGCCATATCTGTCTCAGTCACAGTAGTAAAGCAAGTTAAGATTCCCAAGGAAAAAGCCTTGACGTCCAGTTTGATTTGTACTGGACCCATAGTTTTAACTGAAAAGGATCCAACACAGGGAATCTGTTCAGTTTATGAATTGGGCTAAATTTAGTTCTCTTACCCTTAAGCTGTAATGGAGTTGTCTGAGAATAGTAAATGTAGTGGATAAAAATGGTCCAGGGTGATTAAACCCTTTATGAAACTTTTCCTTACCTTTTCCAGTTACATGTGTCTTACCCTAGTTAAACATGTGAAGTTTTCAGTTTTGTATCTTATCTTGCCTTGGACACGAATGTATTACAGTTAACACTTAATTCTTTGTATGTGTAATTTCCCATTTTATCAAACTCATACTGAGTTTCGGTCTTACTTGACACACTCTGATGTACAGGAATTGTCTCGTTTATTTCAGTAATTATTAGGTCATAGAGTTATCATCCTTCCTCTAATCTACCCAACTATCTGTGATTATACCTGTGGAAACCTTTGTTCTCGCGGTCTCCAAGGGCTCTTTCACAGGACTGCGGGGTGCCCTCTAAGCATTGGTTCCTGAACGTCAGCACACTTGGCTGCCTCTGTGGCCTCCTGGAGTTGAGTCTTAAGGCATGTTTTAATGCCATCCCTTCTGCACTTCTGGCGCAGATACGTAGCAATCTCTGCACCATTCAAGGAACCTGGGATCCTGGCTGTAGACCTGTGCCAGGAGAAATCTCTCCTTTTCCTCTTCCTTTCTCCTCGTCTTTATCTCTCCCCACTCTTTTTTTCCCCCTCCTCAATTTATTTAAATTCTCTAAGCTTTCACAAAATGCTGGAAAGTGATAATCACCAAGGGGTTAGCATCCCTCTTAGAAATGAAGAGGAAGTACTACAGATAGCTAAGTTGTAGTGAGTATGTTGTCTATATTTTAGATAATTTCCTGAGTGTAAATTCTAGTGTATTTATTTACTCAGTGCTTGATTGATTTGCACTTTGAATATTTTAGTAGGCCTTTCCAGTTAGTTTGCTTGGGCCAAAGCACTTTGCTAAGTGTCAGCTTAAACCACTTTCTTTAGGTGTAGAAAGAGTGTGTGTGTTCTGGTCTCAGGTGAAAACTTCTAAGTATAAATAAATGTGCAGACTTTTGCATACTTATCTCCTTTATTCTACTTCTATAGTAAAAATATGAAATGTTTTAGTTATGTGATTTTATTGTTGCTTAGTATTATCAACACTGTCACTGTTGTTTGCTCTGAAGTATGCTCCTAAGGAGTACAGGTTATTTATTGCCGACTAAAAAGGCTCCAGTGGCATGGTCCCCGACTACCTCCTCTCTCCATTCTCTGTCATTCTGCTCTACTGTTTTCCCCACTGGTGCACTGTTTTTGACACACTGGCCTTGCTTTTCCTCAAGCAAATTCCATTTTTTCCTGATCCAAAGACTTTGCAACTGCTGTTCTTCTGGAAATGCTCTTCCCCTAGGCCTGCATGGCTTGCTACCTCCCTTGTCTGAGCTTCACCAATGCTGTTAAAATCACACAATGAAATCTCCAACCCCGTCCCTTTCCTCCTCCTCCTTAAAGGCACTTTAAGTCTCTACCTTCTTCTCCCCTCTCCAGCCTAAATTTCCTAGATTTTTACAAAAAATCTGAGAAGAGATAATAACATCAGGGCTTTGTGTCTTAGAATTGAGTTAACTTGAGTCAGTTTCTGTGCCTGCAAATAAAAGATAGTTAATAGTGAGTTGAGTTCTTTCAGGAGCTTTCTCTGTTTTTATATTGATACCTCTATATTTTTTTAAGGCAATGTCACTTTGTTTTGTTTACAAATATATTGAATATCTGTCAAGATTACTATTTTGTTATTGCCCTTTGTGAATTTCCTTGTCTATTTTGCTTGTTCTTTCAGATAAAATTTATTATTTTATTAATGTTGCCAAAAAATTGTAAGTAAAATTAGTATTTATAGAAATAAAATGTTTTTTTAAAAAATATTTCTGCTGTCTGTCTTTTTACCAATAACATGGCGTATTTTTAGTTTTTTAAATCATCTTATTGTGTTGGCCAGGACTTCTTAACAGTGATGTGTAAATGGGTTTTCTTGTTCTTAGTATCATCAAAAGCAGTGAGTATGTGGCTTAATAAGCTTCTGTTTCTGGTTTTAGAATTTAAAGAGAATTGTTGTATTGGATAGTTTGCAGCATCTGTTGGGACATGCCTTTCTTCCCCTGTCTCTGTTCCTCTCTTTCCTTCCTTCTTCCCTTTCTTTCCCCAGGTTTTCGCTTGACTGAACCTTTCCTGAAACAAAACTCATTCCACTCACGGTTGAATATTATCCTCTCAGAATCTCATTCCATTTCTCATTTCTAGTATTGGAATTAACATCCTCTTTCCCTTATGGCAAGAGTGAACGTCGACATTCTAGGAATCAGTGAATTAAAATGGACTGGAATGGGTGAATTTAACTCAGATGACCATTATATCTACTACTGTGGGCAGGAATCCCTTAGAAAAAATGGAATAGCCATCATGGTCAACAAAAGAGTCCGAAATGCAGTACTTGGATGCAGTCTTAAAAACGACAGGATGATTTCTGTTCGTTTCCAAAGCAAACCATTCAATATTACAGTAATCCAGGCCTATGCCCCAACCAGTAATGCTGAAGAAGCCGAAGTTAATCGGTTCTATGAAGACCTACAAGACCTTTTAGAACTAACACCCAAAAAAGATGTCCTTTTCATTATAGGGGACTGGAATGCAAAAGTAGGAAGTCAAGAAACACCTGGAGTAACTGGCAAATTTGGCCTTGGAGCACGGAATGAAGCAGGGCAAAGGCTAATAGAGTTTTGTCAAGAGAACGCACTGGTCATAGCAAACACCCTCTTCCAACAACACAAGAGAAGACTCTACACATGGACATCACCAGATGGTCAACACCGAAATCAGATTGATTATATTCTTTGCAACCAAAGATGGAGAAGCTGTATACAGTTAGCAAAAACAAGACCAGGAGCTGACTGTGGCTCAGATCATGAACTCCTTATTGCGAAGTTCAGACTTAAATTGAAGAAAGTAGGGAAAACCACTAGACCATTCAGATATGACCTCAATCAAATCCCTTATGATTATACAGTGGAAGTGAGAAATAGATTTAAGGGACTAGATCTGATTGATAGAGTGCCTGATGAACTCTGGAGGGAGGTTCGTGACATTGTACAGGAGACAGGGACCAAGACCATCCCCATGGAAAAGAAATGCAAAAGAGCGAAATGGCTGTCTGGGGAGGCCTTACAAATAGCTGTGAAAAGAAGAGAGGCGAAAAGCAAAGGAGAAAAGGAAAGATATAAGCATCTGAATGCAGAGTTCCAAAGAATAGCAAGGAGAGATAAGAAAGCCTTCCTCAGTGATCAATGCAAAGAAATAGAGGAAAACAACAGAATAGGAAAAACAAGAGACCTCTTCAAGAAAATTAGAGATTCCAAGGGAACATTTCATGCAAAGATGGGCTCGATAAAGGACAGAAATGGTATGGACCTAACAGAAGCAGAAGATATTAAGAAGAGGTGGCAGGAATACACAGAAGAACTGTATAAAAAAGATCTTCACGACCAAGATAGTCACGATAATGTGATCACTGACCTAGAGCCAGACATCTTGGAATGTGAAGTCAAGTGGGCCTTAGAAAGCATCACTACTAACAAAGCTAGTGGAGGTGATGGAATTCCAGTTGAGCTATTTCAAGTCTTGAAAGATGATGCTGTGAAAGTGCTGCCCTCAATATGCCAGCAGATTTGGAAAACTCAGCAGTGGCCACAGGACTGGAAGAGGTCAGTCTTCATTCCAATCCCAAAGAAAGGCAATGCCAAAGAATGCTCAAACTACCGCACAATTGCACTCATCTCACACGCTAGTAAAGTCATGCTCAAAATTCTCCAAGCCAGGCTTCAGCAGTATGTAAACCGTGAACTCCCAGATGTTCAAGCAGGTTTTAGAAAAGGCAGAGGCACCAGAGATCAAATTGCCAACATCCGCTGGATCATGGAGAAAGCAAGAGAGTTTCAGAAAAACATCTATTTCTGCTTCATTGACTATGCCAAAGCCTTTGACTGTGTAGATCACAATAGACTGTGGAACATTCTGAGAGATGGGAATCCCAGACCACCTGACCTGCCTCTTGAGAAACGTGTATGCAGGTCAGGAAGCAACAGTTAGAACTGGACATGGAACAACAGACTGGTTCCAAATAGGAAAAGGAGTACGTCAAGGTTGTATATTGTCACCTTGCTTATTTAACTTATATGCAGAGTACATCATGAGGAACGCTGGGCTGGAAGAAGCACAAGCTGGAATCAAGATTGCTGGGAGAAATATCAATAACCTCAGATATGCAGATGACACTACCCTTATGGCAGAAAGTGAAGAGGAACTCAAAAGCCTCTTGATGAAAGTGAAAGAGGAGAGTGAAAAGGTTGGCTTGAAGCTCAACATTCAGAAAACAAAGATCATGGTAACTGGTCCCATCACTTCATGGGAAATAGATTGAAAAACAGTGGAAACAGTGTCAGACTTTGTTTTCTTGGGCTCCAAAATCACTGCAGATGCTGATTGCAGCCATGAAATTAAAAGACGCTTGCTCCTTGGAAGGAAAGTTATGACCAACCTTGATAGTATATTAAAAAGCAGAGACATTACTTTGCCAACCAAGGTCCGTCTAGTCAAGGCAATGGTTTTTCCCGTGGTCATATATGGATGTGAGAGTTGGACTGTGAAGAAGGCTGATCGCCGAAGAATCGATGCTTTTGAACTGTGGTGTTGGAGAAGACTCTTGAGAGTCCCTTGGACCGCAAGGAGATCCAACCAGTCCATTCTAGAGGAGATCAATCCTGGATGTTCATTGGAGGGACTGATGCTAAAGCTGAAACTGCAATACTTTGGCCACCTCATGCGACGAGTTGACTCACTGGAAAAGACTCTGATGCTGGGCAAGGTTGGGGGCGGGAGGAGAAGGGGACGACGGAGAATGAGATGGCTGGATGGCATCACTGACTCTGTGGACATGAGTTTGAGTGTACTCTGGGAGTTGGTGATGGACAGGGAGGCCTGGCGTGCTGTGCGGAGAGTTGCGGCGAGTCGGACACGACTGAGCGACTGAACTGAACTGACTGAACTGAACTTCCCTTATTAGATTTGCCACAGTTGTATCAATGTTTCTGGTTTACTTTTTCCAAGAAGCAGCTCTTGTTTTATTATCCCAACAAGTTTTATTTCTGTTGTTTTCTATTTTTGTTTCAATTCATATATACCTTCTACTTTCTTTAGGATTTTTTTTTAATAACCTTGTATTTTAAAAGCTTTCTTTACAAATTTTTATGGAAATATATTTGATTTACAATGTTGTGTTTCAGATGTATATCAGAGTGATTTAGTTATGCAGATATGTATCTATTCTTTTTTAGGTTCTTTTCCATTATAGGTTATTACACGATACTGAGTATTTTTTTTTTATAAAGGGTTTATGACTTGACCTAGCTTTATTTAAATAGCAGTTTTGTCTGAATCCCAAATATTTTTATGTATACACTTTTTAATTAAAATTTTATTCTCTATGATTTTTGGCACGTTAATTCCAAAGATTTCATTATTTGCAGGCTGAATGTTTTAATTTATAGTTTCAGTTCAGTCAGTTCAGTCACTCAGTCGTGTCCGACTCTTTGCGACCCCATGAATCACAGCACACCAGGCTTCCCTGTCCATCACCAACTCCCGGAGTTCACTCAAACTCATGTCCATCGAGTCGGTGATGCCATCCAACCATCTCATTCTCTGTCATCCCCGTCTCCTCCCGCCCCCAATCCTTCCCAGCATCAAAGTCTTTTCCAGTGAGTCAACTCCTCGCATGAGGTGGCCAAAGTATTGCAGTTTCAGCTTTAGCATCAGTCCTTCCAATGAGCACCCAGGATTGATCTCCTCTAGAATGGACTGGTTGGATCTCCTTGCGGTCCAAGGGACTCTCAAGAGTCTTCTCCAACACCACAGTTCAAAAGCATCAATTCTTCGGCAATCAGCTTTATTCACAGTCCAACTCTTACATCCATACATGACCACGGGAAAAATCCTAGCCTTGACTAGACGGACCTTGGTTGGCAAAGTAATGTCTCTGCTTTTTAATATGCTATCTAGGTTGGTCATAACTTTCCTTCCAAGGAGTAAGTGTCTTTTAATTTCCTGGCTGCAATCAGCATCTGCAGTGATTTTGGAGCCCCCCAAAATAAAGTCTGACACTGTTTCCACTGTTTTTCTATTTATTTCCCATGAAGTGATGGGACCAGATGCCATGATCTTTGTTTTCTGAATGTTGAGCTTCAAGCCAACCTTTTCACTCTCCTCTTTCACTTTCATCAAGAGGCTTTTGAGTTCCTCTTCACTTTCTGCCATAAGGGTGGTGTCATCTGCATATCTGAGGTTATTGATATTTCTCCCGGCAATCTTGACTCCAGCTTGTGCTTCTTCCAGCCCAGCGTTCCTCATGATGTACTCTGCATATAAGTTAAATAAGCAGGGTGACAATATACAGCCTTGACGTACTCCATTTCCTATTTGGAACCAGTCTGTTGTCCCATGTCCAGTTCTGACTGTTGCTTCCTGACCTGCATACAGGTTTCTCAAGAGGCAGGTCAGATGGTGTGGTATTCCCATCTCTTTCAGAATTTTCCACAGTTTATTGTGATCCACACAGTCAAAGGCTTTGGCATAGTCAATGAAGCAGAAATAGATGTTTTTCTGGAACTCCCTTGCTTTCTCCATGATCCAGCGGATGTTGGTAATTTGATCTCTGTTCCCCTGCCTTTTCTAAAACCTGCTTGAACATCTGGAAGTTCACGGTTCACATATTGCTGAAGCCTGGCTTGGAGAATTTTGAGCATGACTTTACTAGCCTGTGAGATGAGTGCAATTGTGCGGTAGTTTGAGCATTCTTTGGCATTCCCTTTCTTTGGGATTGGAATGAAGACTGACCTTTTCCAGTCCTGTGGCCACTGATGAGTTTTCCAAATCTGCTGGCATATTGAGGGCAGCACTTTCACAGCATCATCTTTCAGGATTTGAAATAGCTCAATTGAAATTCCATCACCTCCACTAGCTTTGTTCGTAGTGATGCTCTCTAAGTGGGGTCTTATAATAGGGGAGAGAGATTGAGCTTAAGTCTGACTCCAGCAGGGACACAGCTGGGATTTATAGCTAAGGAACAGGGTGGGTCCATGGGTTTGCAAGAGAGACTGGGAGGCTGAAAAGCAAAGAACAACAACAGGGTGGGTGTCAGTGGATGGAAACTGATTAAGAGGACCATACAGACTGCTAGTGACTATACTGGAGAAGGCATGGCGCCCACACCAGTGCTCTTGCCTGGGAAATCCCACGGATGGGGGAGCCTGCTGGGTGGCAGTCCACGGGGTCGCAAAGAGTCGGACACGACTGAGCGACTTCACTTTCACTTTTCACTTTCACGCATTGGAAAAGGAAATGGCAACCCACGCCAGTGTTCTCGCCTGGAGAATCGCAGGGAAGGGGGAGCCTGGTGGGCTGCTGTCTATGGGGTCGCACAGAGTTGGACACAACTGAAGCGACTTAGCAGCAGCAGCAGCAAGGGTAAAGGTGGATTCTGGCTAAACTGAGAGGATCATTGCTGAGGCTAGGCAATCGTGATAAGATATTCAGGTGAGTGATAAGGAATGTGATCTGATACTGAGGGTGGTCAGATCAAGGGTGGGGTATTTTTTCTAAACTGACTTAGCAGATTCTAGCTAAAATTAGACTAAAGGGACAGGTGTCCCTGGATAAAGACATCGCCCAAAGTTGGCAGTGCATTAACTAACTACCGCTGCATAACAAATTACCCCAAACCGCTTAAAATAGCTTAAAACAATATTATCTCATACTGCTGCTGAAAGTTGGGAACCCAGGAGTAATTCAGCTGAGTGTTCTACCTCAGGGTTTCATGAGATTGCAGTCATCTGAAGCCTTGACATGGGCTGGTGGATTTCCTTCCAAGATGGCCTACTCACATAGCTGCTGAAACCAGTTTCCTTGCTGGCTGTTGGGAGAAAGCCTCAGTTTTTTCACATGGGCGTCTCTACTGGGCTACCTGAGTGTTCTCAAGATACGGCTAAGCTGGCTTCTAGAGTGAGTGATCCAAGAGAATGCGCAAGGAGGCTGCAGTGCCTTTTATCACCTAGCCTCATAGACACTTCATTTTCATTTCTACACTATTCTAACAGTAGAAGTGAGTCACATGTGAAGGGGAGCATGAGGTCCACCCTTGAAGAAAGGATTTGTGGACATAATTTAAAACCACGTGGTGGCCACAAATTGTTTACATACTTCTATGTCCAAAATGCATTTTCCTGCCAACGCTTTCAAAGATTTTATCCATTATAGCATTAACTTGAAGTTCAGGACCTTGTTATCTAAACCAGGTCCAGATATGGATCAGGGTCCAGTTGTGCAGTATCTCAAGTGTTCAGTTGCTCAGCCGTGTCCTACTCTTTGCAACCCCATGGACAGCAGCACGCCAGGCTTCCCTGTCCAACACCAACTCCAGGAGCTTGCTCAAATTCATGTCCATTGAGTTGGTGATGCCATCCAACCATCTCATCCTCTGTCGTCCCCTTCTCTTCCTGCCTTCAATCTTTCCCGTGTCAGGGTCTTTTCCAATGAGTCAGTTCTTCGCATCAGGTGACCTAAGTATTGGGGCTTCAGCTTCAGCATCAGTCCTTTCAGTGAATATTCAGGACTGATTTGCTTTAGGATTGACTGGTTTGATCTCCTTGCAGTCCAAGAGACTCTTGAGTCTTCTCCAACACCACAGTTCAAATTATACAAGTGTTGTTCCTCTAGACCTGAGGATCTGTGAACAAAAGAGCTCATTTCAGTCACACAATAGGACTTCTACGAAGTTTCAGGGTGTTATCCCTCAGCTATCTCAGCAGAAAACCAAGACAGAATAGGCCTTATTATGAAGACATGTGTGATTGTGCCTTTGGAGTGGGGTGCTTTGGCATGAACACCAGTAAGATTATCAGGAGACACACCAAGTTTTTAAGATAGCATATTTAAGTTCAGCTTGGACTGAAAGGACCAGCAATAGTACAAAATAAGAGAGCTTTGGACCTCTACCTTCTACAAGCAGGAACCAGGCTAGGCAGACTGTTTCACTCTAACCATATACTACCCACCTTTCATGCAACGGAATCGTGTCAGAGGGCAGAGTTAAAAATCCAGAGACTGAAGCCTAGGAAGTTTCCAGGCCTTGAATCCTAATCAAAGGACTGCCAACAAGAACCCGTGGGATTTCAGAATTGCTACTATTGACTCCCATCTCCCCTCCCCTTTCTGGAACAGATCTATGAAGGTTATCTATGCCTGACCCACCACTGAATGTTGGCTGTGGGAAGTGACCAGATTAACTCATCTCTTTAGTCAGGCCAATGCCATGAAGCATCCCCTTCCACCTTTCTGAGGCTTAACAAAGAATTTTACAGTCACACTCATCATTAGACCACCTTTATTTTTAAAAAAAAATTTAAGAACTGATGTATAGGTGATGTACAGTGTTATATTTAGACCACCTTACCTCAATGCCCTGGATATGATCTTTGCTTGAGGACCGTTAATTTTAGCATCTTCTGTCATCTTAAAAGACTGGAAAATTTCCAAATCAGCAAGTTCTGTCTCCTTTTTTAATAGTCTTTCTCCTAAAGCTTTTTTAAAAATTTCCCTTCATATTTTACTATAGGCAGCAAGAAGAAACCAGGCAGCACTTTTGGCTGTTCGGCTGGAAATCTCCTTAGCTAGGTAATTAATTAGGTACAGTTTCTCCTTCCAGCTCACAAGGTGCATTTTCTACTTTTCATAAACTGCAGGTGTAGTGGACTTTCCTGGTGGTCCACTGGTTAATAATCCGCTTGCCAGTGCAGGGGACACGTGTTCTATTCGTGGTTTGGCAAGATCCCACATGCTTGGAGCAACTAAAGCCTTGCACCACAACCACTGAGCCCGAGCCCTACAGCCTGAGAGTAAACGGCTGAAGCCTGCGGGCCTCAAACCTGCTCTCCACAAAGAGCAGCCCCACTGGTGCAACGCGAGGAAGCCCGAGCACAGCAACCCATGCCCAGGACAGCTGAAAACACTGAATCAATCTAAAAACAGCAACAGAAACAACTCTCTGATTCTTTAAAAGAAAACACTGCAGGTGTAGTGTTACTAAACTTTCTGCTATTTCATCCCCCCTTTCTTAATTTTCCAACAACTTTCCTAACTTCCTTTTAAGCCATGCCTTCTCAAAGTCAAGTTTTGTTTTTGTTTTTTTTTCTTCAGTTCAATCACTCAGTCGTGTCCGACTCTTTGTGACCCCATGAACCGCAGCACGCCAGGCCTCCCTGTCTATCACCAACTTCCGGAGTTCACCCCAACCCATGTCCATTGAGTCGGTGCTGCCATCCAACCATCTCATCCTCTGTCCTCCCCTTCTCCTCCTGCCCTCAATCTTTCCCAACATCACGGTCTTTTCAAATGAGTCAGCTCTTCCCATCAGGTGGCCAAAGTATGGGAGTTTCAGCTTCAACATCAGTCCTGCCAGTGAACACCCAGGACTGATCTGCTTTAGGATGGACTGCTTGGATCTCCGTGCAGTTCAAGGGACTCTCAAGAGTCTTCTCCAGCACCACAGTTCAAAAGCATCAATTCTTCGGCGATCAGCTTTCTTTATAATCCAACTCTCACATCCATACATGACCACTGGAAAAACCATAGCCTTGACTAGACAGACCTTTGTCGGCAAAGTAATGTTTCTGCTTTTTAATGTGCTATCTAGGTTGGTCATTACTTTCCTTCCAAGGAGCAAGCGTCTTAATTTCATGGCTGCAATCACCATCTGCAGTGATTTTGGAGCCCAGAAAAATAAAGTCAGCCAGTTTCCACTGTTTCCCCATCTATTTGCCATGAAGTGATGGGACCGGATGCCGTGATCTTAGTTTTCTGAATGTTGAGCTTCAAGCCAACTTTTTCACTCTCCTCTTTCACTTTCATGAAGAGACTTTTTAATTCCTCTTCACTTTCTGCCATAGGGTGGTGTCATCTGCTTATCTGAGGTTATTGATATTTCTCCCGGCAATCTTGATTCCAGCTTGTGCTTCTTCTAGCCCAGCGTTCCTCATGATGTACTCTGCATATAAGTTAAACAAGCAAGGTAGTTAGTATTAATATAAAGTATCTTCACAGACCCAAGACCAGGATTGATAAGTACTAATAACTTTCAAAATTTGCTTTGTTATTATTATTTGTAATTATTGTTACTATATTTAGCACCCCATTGTACTTGACCCAGAGTTGCCTCCCTGAACCCCATCTGACCAGTGCAAGGTTACCAGACAAACATAGACCCTTCTCTCAGACAGGACATCCCTGGGGCTTATAGAATGCTTCCCAGGACCAAAACCAAAGGTCAGCCTTGTGTGCAGGGATGTGCGTGATTCTTTACACTGTGGTTAAATGTACGTCAGTGATTTCCGGGTACGGAGGGCGTGAGCCTGGGGGACAGCCTCTCATCTCATGATTCCCAAGGGATCCATGGAGCCGACACAGAGCGGACGTGAGACCAGCGTGGAAGCAGCCCTCAGACAGATGCCGTCACGGGGTGTGCTGAGACCCCAGCTCCAGACCCTCCAATGTGGGGAGGAAGAAATAAGAGAGTCCAGTCCTTCCGCTGCTGTTGGACACCCGTCATCACAAAGAGCCATCAGCCACCAGGAGGTTGTTGTTGCACTTCCCCACAGCCCTGGGCACCGTGGGACCACTGAGGCTGTGGTCCCAGGATGAACCGTGATCGTCAGCCTCGCCCTCAGCCTGCAGCCCAGAGATGGTCAGCGAGGCGGTGGAGCCAGACCGGAGCCCGAGAACCGGGCTGGGATGCCTGAGGGCCGAGAACTTTCTAGCACCCCGGTTTTGGGGGCAGCACCTGGGTGGTGTTGGCACCAGCCTGCGCCATAGAACGCACCGTTGTTGCTGCTACCAGTGCAGACGAGGGCGGCCGACTGACCCAGAGGCTGTGACACGGAGGCCTCCGGGGTCAGCCCGAATTGTGCCCAGGGCCCTGCAGGGAGGGAGGAAAGACACGGGGATGGTGGGGCTGGACCCCGCAGCACCGCCTGGGCTCCAGGGGTAAAGAACACAGCCCTGGGCCCCACTGGGGCCGCGTCCCCAAAGCCCGAGGGTCCAGTCCCCTGTGCAGTGGGCGAGGAGGCTGAGGAGGACTGGGCTCCAGGCCGTGGCGGGCGCTCCCTGAGTGCCTCCTGGTCTCTCAGCAGACACAGCCCCGCCAGGCTCCTTTATCCTCCCCACACCCTGGGGAGGCAGGGTCCCCATGCAAAGGTCCCTCCCGTAACTGTCCCACCTGCCTTGTCCTCTGAGTCTGCCCGCCTGCTGGGTGTGGGTCCTGTAGTGGGTGGGGCTGGCCTGGCCTGGTCAGGGACTCCCCGGGGACCCCAGGGAGCCTGGGGCACAGGGCACCTGCCTGGGGCCAGAGAGTGAGTCTCCAGCTGGGAGCACAGCCACCAGCCCCTCCAGAGCCGCCCTCCAGCGCCCTCTGCTGTCCCAGGAGGGGCTGCCCAACTTGGAGGGGAGATGCCAGGACCCCACAGGGAGCCAGGCTCCTCCCACCTGGGCTGCAGGCCCCGCCCCCAGGGGCCCGGATCAGGTCTCAGCCTCCAGGTTCAGCCTTGGTGCTTAGCGACCCCTCAGGGTAAGGAGAAGAGGGGACCCGAGGAGGACTAGGGAGGGAACATCACCCAGGGCAGAGTGAAGGGACATCCCCGCCCTCTGGGGCGTGCAGTGAGCTAACTCAGGAAGCTCCAGGGCGGCATGGACGCTGAGTTCCCGGGTTCAGATTCTCCGGAGCAGAGAACCAGGCCCCATATAAAGGATGTTCGTGGTCACCGGGCAGAGATGTAGACTCACACTGAGAAGCTCTGAGGGCGGGTCCTGGGGCCTCGCGGCCTGCCTCCCACCCCGTCTGTCGCCACTTCTGCAGGAGCATTTCCTGGGGGAGCAGGAGAAGGAACCGCTCAATTGAGCCCAGGTCTTTGGCCCTCACCGAGGCTGAAGTCCTCCCAAGGCTCCCTCAGGGTGGACCTGTGCCCCCCACCTACCCGCTGCTCACCAGCCTCCTCCACAGCCGGCTCCTCCATGGGTCTGGCTCCTGCTTGCCTTCCACAGCAGCTGCAGACTCCGCGACTGGGTGTCTGTAACTCACGAGTCTGATGCCAAAATATGGAGGATGACCTCTCACACACGGCAGAGGGGCCTTCACAAAGCTGTCTGTGTCCTGGGTTACACTGCTGTACTTTCTGCATCTGTTTAGAGATGCAGGTGCCTCCTGGTGAAAATGAGGGCGGGGTGTCAGTGTGGATGAAACCTCCAGCCAGTGTTGTCAACACAGCTGGGATACCCCTGAGGAACTGGGGTTGTCTCTCGGGTCGCCGTGTCCAGTTCAGGGAGACGGAGGAAATGATCATCATTCAGCTGAGGCTGACAGTGAGGGTGGGTGGTGGAGGGTGCGTCCACACCAACTGCCCAGTGACGCCCACAGGGAGGCCTGCTCAGTCGCCGGAGGATCAGGGAGCAGGAATTTACACCAAATGCAAAGGATATATTCAGGAGTCAACTGTGGGCCAGCTCTTTCTGAGCCTCTGAGGCACTAGAAACACAGAGGAAGCCTTCCCTGCAGGCCCCAGATTGTTCTCCCCCGCAGAGTAAAGGCTGTGATCCTGACACTCCTCCAGCCCTTCCTGCTCCACACCCACCTCCGTCACAGACACACACACACACACACACACACGTCAGGACCAGCGCCAGGGCACTGAGGACAGACTGTGGGGGACGCGGTGACACCTCCCCCTCTGTCACAGATGCGGAATCTCCCAAAAAGCTCTTCTCCCTGTAGAGGGGCCCTGGGGACGGTGGGTCCTGGGGAAGTGACATCACGGGCTGTGCCATCACCACACTCTGCGCGTCCCTCATTCACTGGGGCGCCCTCGAAGCTCCCCCGCTGCATCCAGGGCCTGCCTGCCCTTCCTCACAGGGGCGCCTGTGCCCACAGCCTCCCCTTCACCCACCCCGACTGAGCTGATCTCAGGATCGCTCACGGCTGGCGTGCTGGCCACTCAGCCCTTCCTGCTGCTGTTCTGAGTCCAGATCTGCACTCAGGGCTCCAGCCTCCCCACCCCGGGCCTCCTCCTCCAGGGTGAGGACACAAGTCCTTCCATTCCCTGAGTGGGACCAAGCCCGCATAGAGCCGTTCAGGGCAGGCCTGGTGATGGCCGCTCTTTCAAGAGCCAAGGTTCAGTCCTGTTGTGGTGTTGTGGTTGCTGTTTACCCAAATCACAGACACGATCTCTTTCAACTCTCCTCTTTGATGGGTGAGTTTAGCGAATCGGGGTGAGGTGGGGAGACTCAGAGTTTGCCCCCCAGGAGGGAGCAGGAGGAAGCATCTCCCGGGATCCACAGTGACCTCTGAGCAGGGACCCAGCCCGGCCAGAGAGGACACCCTGCTGAGCGCCCTACACACGGAGACCCATTCGTCCAGACCTACAGTTGGTGGGGGCGGGGCTCACACAGCAGGGGCTGCCCACAGTGCAGACCCTGGGGAGACCTGCAGCGCCCTTATAATCCCCACAGACTCCATCTCTTGGTGGAAGTGGTGCTGGGCCTGGGCAGATGCCGGCTCACTGTCAGCCCAGGAACATACACAGCCATGCCCTGTGCTATGACATGGACTGTCCAGCTTCTCAGGGAGCAGCACTTTCCAAAATCAAATACACACACATACATACATGTATATACACGTATATGCACCTTTAAAAATCTACCAGTGTGGTCATCAATAAAATTCATAGACATTTATTATGGCATTTTAAAATATTAAAACTATGTCAGATTGATTAATTGAAGACCAAAATAAAAAAAGCTTAGAAGTCTGGGAAAAGACTTTCAGGGAGCAGGAGCTGTCTGGGACAGAATCAGACTTGCAGGTTTTCCAAGCTTCTTTTCCATGATTAGCTTCAGCGCGATGACTGTGAGTACGTGGTGTATAATCAGATCAGCACGTGTTCTGTGGATCAGGCTGTTGCACACATGTAAAGAAAGGTTTAGGTATTACTTTATTCTGCATCATCAAGTTAATGAAACTGAGTATGTCTCTTAAAACTCTTTGAACAGGAAGGGTTGTGCTGCTGTGCTGGGGTCTCTGAGTCTCCATGTTGCTGATAAGATGGGCATTGGAGTCCCTCAACCCGTCCTCTTGGAGAGCTGGACACACCCGGGGAGAGACTGTAAGGCGCGGGGGCCGTGACCCATGGACAGGAGATGGGCCTGGAGCCCCCTCCCCACTGGGGTGCTGACGGCTTCCACCCCTCCCACCTCTGAAGGCTGAGCCCTCCGAGCACGAGGGCAGGGTTTCGTAGCACTTCCCCATGGGCTCCCATCACTGTGCAGCTGTGAGTACCACTGCCCTTGTACAGCAAGCAGGGACAGTCAGCCTCGTCCTCGGGCTGGGCTCCCTTGATGGTGAGGGCGGCTTTGTTCCCAGAGATGGAGGTAGAGAAGCAAGCAGGGGCCCCGGAGGGGCGGCTGTTTGTGTTATAGATAACATTTCTGGGAGCCTGGCCTGGGGTCTGCTGGAACCAGCTGGGTTCATTCTAAGGAGTGACTGACCCAGAGCTCAGTCCTCAGGTGAGGGTGACCGTCCCTCCTGGAGACACTGACAGTGCCGGCTCCTGGATCACAGTCTGAGCTTCCACCCCTAAGAGCCAGGGAGAGAGACAGCGGTCGTTATGGAGACAGGGCCCTCAGACCCTGCTTGGAGGTGCCCCAAGGGTGCAGAATCCCGGCCCCTGACCTGAGCTGTAAGTGAGCAGCCCCAGCAGAAGCACCGTCCAGGCCATGGTGGGGACCCTCCCAGGACGCGGCCTCCTCAGCCTCCTGGGCTGGAGGTGGGGTCCTGGGCTTTTCATGCCTCCAGCCTGTCAGGAGGAAGAGGGGCCTCATGCAAATCACTTCCTCCTCTCCCTGCCCAGGTCACCTGAGGTCCCTGTGGTGGGGGCAATTGAAGGAGGCAGATGCTGGACCTCACCCCGAGCGGGGACGGAACCGGAGGGAGCCCTGAGTGATGGGGTGAGGTTTCCAGCTGTGTGCTCCCGTGACCTTGGCGACCTCGGTCCTCTATCTCCTCCCCGGAGTGTCTGAGGCTGGAGGAGGAGTTTGCAAGTCTTCCTCTATTGCCCCAATACTCTAGCCTTTCCCAAGCCTGAGCCCGTCTTTAGAGTACCCTCTGTCTTCTCAGGGGACCCCAGTGTCCCGTCTGTGTGGCGCGGTCCGTCCACCTCCCTCCAGCCCAGAGCCCAGTGGAGATCCCAGAGCCTGTGTCTGGTGTGAAGGGTGAGCGGTCACCCTTGAACACAGTCTTGTAGAGTGTCTCTAGTCCCGGCGATGGGGGGACCAGGGCAAGGGGGGTGACATGTAGAGCCACACGGCCAGGCCTGTGGAGACAGCCTCCTGTGGTTAAAAAGATGTGACTGTGTGGACCAGCTTGAATAGAGCTGTAGATTTTAGGGAAGAAGTTAACCATGTCATCGTGCAACTATGATAGCTGGCAAGTTCAGTTACAACAAAGTTGGAACACATGTCTCATCATCAGAAATAGAAAAAGCACCGTGTGTGAACAGCTAGGTGTGGTGACCATTGTGACCTTGCAGAACTCCCTGCCCTGAGGTTCTGCTGTGGAGCCCATGGGCTCGGGAGCGAGGAGGGGCGTGGGGGCAACGGGGGGAGGAGGAGCTCAGACTCTCAAGCGTTAACGCGTGTGGGAGAGACGGGAAAGTCTTGTTCATCTCTTGTTTCTTTGACATGAAAATGTTAAATACTATTCTTATTGTGTATTCATGTTAGGTTTGCTGCTAAAGTATCTGTTTAATAAAATCCACATGATTTTTGTCAGAGGTGCTCTAGAAGATCAACGCATAGAGGTGAAAAATATATAATCGTCCCTAATTCTTTTCTTGTAGGAACATACTGACGACAGTTTGGCGGAGCTTGTGATTTCACATATTTCATGTTACCAGGGTTAATGTAAAGGGAAGGACGAGTAAGGGAGCCTCAAAAACTGACCCGATACCAGCTTCCATAGTTCACTATGAAATGTTGAAATTGCCAAATAACACAACAGGGATCATTTCAAATGACAGAGATGGTGACAAAGGTTTCTTCCTGCATCCCTCTTCCACTGGGGACACCGGGCATTCTGTGGGCAATTGGCAGTCCCTCTGCAGGGGTCTCTCCTCCCCTGTCCAGGTATCCCTGGAGGTCGAGGTTACTGAAGGAAGTTCATTTTTCTTCTATGGCCGTCCCTCTGGCCTTGGTTGGATGTCAGGTCTGGGCACTGACCCCACGACAGAGGAGCAGGAACTGAGCAGCAAGCCTGTGGCCCTGAGCTGAGAGCTGCCGAGTCCCCTGGGGGTCCAGGTACAGGAGCGTCACCCTCCAGTGAGGACCCTGCTGCCCGCCTGGGCAAGAGCCAACAGAGGAGGTGCCAGGCTGCCTGGCCAGGACCCTGCGCTCCCAGGACCATGCCCAGGTCGCCCCCTGCTGGACTCAGGCCTCCTCTCCCGCACTTCACACCCCAGCCTCCTGGAAGGGCTTTCTCACACCTGCAGCTGGGTCTCCCTGATGTCCCCGCCCAGGGCAGTAGAATGAGTCCCCTTCGTCTAGTTTGGGCCTGGTCATTGATTTTTCCAGGTACCTAATGACCTCAGACCCCTAAAGGGAATGCTGATAAACTACTGAACTTCAGCATTCCCTGAGGTCTGAGTTTGCTCCGCCTAGCTCGTGGGTTCCGTATCAGAACACAACCACCTGAACCAGGTTCCAGGATTCACACACCCAGCGTGCCCGCGGGTTGTACCTGGTCATGATTCTGTCTGAGTTTCCTGCCCAGGTTGATAGGTAGTCACGTTGAATTTGCAGGGCATCCAGCACCTTCCCAGCCCGGACTACATGGCTCTGTTCTTACTTCTCTCTTTGCAAAGAGAGTAGGAGGCTCTCAGGTACAACAGATCTCTTCTTGGTCACTTCCAGGGTTCTCATTTACCCTTCATCCTGGTCCTCACAGTTCTTCTTTTTGACTCAGATGTTTAAAGATGATTTTGGTCTAATTTTGTAAACTTTTCATATTAAATGCTTGGTATAAAAGATTATGCCTATAAATGGGAATTTCACCTTGTCTGGGCTCCTGTTTCATCTCTGGTTGAGAAATCCTTATGACCGTTACCTGATCTTCACTGGACATGGTGAAGTCTAACGTTCTAACCTTCGATTGATAGAATCCATAGATTTAATGGAGGTGGGTTTATAAGGTCTCTGTCCATTATAGTGACAGTTATCCAATATCATCTCAAACAAGGAACCAGGGAGGGAAACGTGGGAGAGGTCATGGGGGAAAAAGGAGAAAGTGAGCAAGTGAGGAGTCTGAGAGCCGCGTCCTGATGGGGAGGGTCTCCCAGGACCTGGAGAGGAGGGCTCCTCAGGCAGCAATCCCCGGAGAAAGGGAGGACCCCGCTTCCCTAAGGGTCAGGGTTCAGGGCGGAGCACAAAGCCTGGAGCAGGAGAGGGACGCTGGGGGGCGGAGAGGCCCCTGGGGCTCCAGGGCACAGATGCTGGACTCCGGCTTCCTCGGCATCCTGCCCAGTACCTGCGAGACACTGTGTATCGGGGCACATGGGCATTCTGCTCGTATTTGGAGACCAGAGAGGAAAGGAGAGAATTTCATGGACCCCAAAAAATGGACCAGATGAGGGTATAAGCCCGCCTGGATTTAATAGCACAAGTGAGTGCAGAGAACGAAACCCGCCTGGTGATGCCACAGTCAGGGTCAGGGCGGTGACGGGTCCGACCCAGGAGCAGAGGGCAAACTTCCATCAGACATCCCTATCGCACGGAATTCCTGTGGCTGTGGTTAGTGATGAGCGGTGGGACACTGATGACCAGCCTCCTCACCAGGATGGGTCCAAAGTGAACAAGGAGGGCGTGTGGACCCACCAGGAGCCAGAGAGCAGGCTGAACCCAGAGTGTCCCTCACCTCTGGCCTGGGTCACAAAGGCAGGGCTTTGCCTGCAATCCCTTGTCCTCATTGCATGGGGATCCCCGGGTCCCTACTGCTCCCTCTGCAGGAGACAGTGTCCCTGGATCTGGGCTCATCAGGGGCGTCACAAGCAGAGGGACACGGGCACATCCTGGGGAGCCCCTGCTCCTGAAGTCCACAGGCCACCGCAGCCCTGAAGTAGGAACTGCTCCATGGGGTGGAGAGGAGAGTGGGGAGGGCAGGACACGGCCAGCACCTGAGGGTCAGGAGACCCTCTCCCGGGGCCCCCTGCCTTCTGCGATGTATCACCGCTGCCCCTTACTCCTCACGGTCTCTGCCCTGACCCTTCAGGAGCGGAGGTCACACCCTGGGGATGGAGTGCCTGCTGGGAGGGTCCACGGACTCTGCTGAAGGCGCATCTGGGAAAGCCTCCTGCTCCTGATCTCTAGTGAGGGAGCTCAGCTCCACGGCTCTCGAGCACTCGGACGACCAGGGTGCACTTCAGTGGTGTCAGAATCTGTTTACATTTCTGAGACTCAGCAAAACTGACTGTGCAGTTGGGAGTAGCCTTATTATGAACCGGAACATCCCTCAGGAATAGTGATTCTGTGGATCTATTTAAAATCTGATTGTTCTCAAAGCACAAGCCCCTGACAGGCTGAGGGTCTCGTCCCAGTTTCCCATCTACCCGTGTCTTGTGAGAAGCACTGTTGTATCAGCCTGCACGTTCACAGTCAGCCTCGTCCCCAGGCTGCAGCCCAGAGATGAGCAGGAGCCCTGTGTGGCCGAGGAATCTTTGGGTCCAGAAAGAGCCATCTTTGGATCTTTGGGGACTCCAGAGCCCTGAAGTTTCCTGGAGTCTGGGTGGTAGGACCGGAGGACTGAGGAGGGCGTGCTGGCTTCTGCTGGTTCCAGTAACAGCACAGCGGCCGACACTGATGTCACTGTTCAGGGTGCAGGAGCCACAGAGTCACCTGTGGTCTGTGAGGGGACGGGGTCTCCCCACACACAGGCCGTGAAACCATTGCCCGTCACAAGGGTCCAGGGCTCAGGGCTGCGGTGTGGACACCCACAGCCGCGCAGGAATAGGGCTTAGACATCCTCTCCTCAGAGAAACAACAGTAAACAGGGGCGGCCTCAATCTGCTTGCAACTGCTTAGAAGAAAGTTCACAATACAGCCATTATAGTAAGATTCTCCCGAGAGACCAAGTGAAAATATTAGAAAATCACGTGCGTCACGATCAGAACTTCAAATGTCATGTGTCTGCACAAGTCACTGCGAACGTCGTGGAGTTTTCTAAATTCACTTTCCCCTCATGCTCTTACATGGAGCAGAAGAACTGGGGGAGCAGGTGAGGGGCTTCAGCGGGAAATTTGTGCAGGAAGTTGTGAAGTGTGGCCCCTACATCCTTATTGTCACCGTGTGAAACGAAATACGATTTTACAACCGTTTCTGAGCTGCTGCCACAGCGTCTCCTTCCCACGACGGGTGGTAACTGTGTTCCTGTGTCAGCAGCTGTGTCTGAGGCCCGAGTCCACCAGCCAGAGATCCGCACTGCTTGATTTGGAACCTATTAAGCAAGGTTCCTCTGATACAGTGGAAAATATGTCATTTTGTGTGTATGAAAATTGGGGATAAGGCAAATTTAAGGCTTAAGGGAAAAGGGAGAATTAGAGGAATAATCCCACATATCCCAAAATACATCACTGTTAACTGTGGGCCACAGCCCAGCCCGGCCAACTGGGCAGACCCTGCAGTGTTGTGATAGGACAGTGACGGGCAGCAGGACACAGGCGTGGTGACCTGGGGTCGTGACCCCACACGGGGGGGGGGGGGAGGAGGGGGAGCCCGGGAGCTCAGGGCTCTGGGTCACTTCCCCCTGGTCTGCGGCCTCCTGTGAGCCGCAGGGCTGTGTCCCAGCTGAGCAGGAACAATCAGCCTCGTCCTCAGGCTGGAGCCCAGAGATGGTCAGGGGGCCCCACCCGACCCGGAGCCCGCCAGCCTCGCTGAGGCCCTGCGGGCGGGGTGTGACTCCTGTGGTCAGGAGCTTGGACCCAGCACGATTGATGCTGCCACTTGGTTCCAAGAGTGTTGCTGTTCCCAGGCGGGTGAGTGTGGCTGAGTGTCCACAGAGTCACCAAACCTGCCTGAGTCCACCCTGCCTGAGCCCCGGACACCACGAGGGGACAGAGGAGGCTGAGAGCAGGACCTGCTCCCTGTGCAGGAGAGAGGGCAGAGGGCTTGGGGGCCTCCCAGGTCTGAGATAAGCTGACAGATCCCCCACCTCAGACCCTGAGATAGAGGACAAACAGGCCCTGTGTCCCCCGTGATGGGGAGACAGACTGTCTGTTTCCTTTGAGACCCACTCCTGGGAATGGGCTGCTGGAGGACAGAGCGGAAAGGAGGAGCCTCCATGCCTGGGCAGACCCCCAGATGACCTGGCCCCAGGGTGGGGCAGCAGCAGAAGGTCCAGCAGAGCCTGAGCAGGAAGCCCCTGTGCACACTGCCCCACCTCCCCCAGTGAGACAGGAACCTGGTCTCGTTCCCGTAGGCCTGGAGCTCTGGGGAAGCCTGAGAGGCGGTCACAGGAAAGGCAGGAGCAGCAGCCTGGGCCTCAGCTCAGCCCAGGGACAGCCAAGGAGCTGAAGGGTCCTGAATCAGACACAGCTGGACGCTGTCTCTCTGGTTCTGACTTGACTGTCATAGACTGTCTGCCAGGACCTGCCTCTGGCGTTCAGGTCCTTCTGCTCAATTTCAGATATTCATATAAAATGTGGTTGCCAAAAGCAAAGCCTTGGGGAGGGGGCAGAATGAAGAAGAACTGAAAGGATTTCCCAGACTGATTTCCTGGTGTGGGGCTCAGACCCCAGTTTTAAATCAAACAGACCACAGAGTGTCTGCTTTGGCAGAGATGCTTCAGCCCCGGGGGGCCCGTGTCTGGAGGAGAGCAGGTTTCTGTCTCACTTCCCCCCTGGCCTGGAGCACTGTGCCATAATAATTACCACTCTGATAAGATGAACAGTAATAAGTCGCCTCGTCCTCAGCCTGGAGGGAACTGATGGTCAGGGTCGCCGAGTTCCCAGACCTGGAGCCGGAGAATCGGTCGGGGACCCCCGAGGGTCGACTGGTTGCACCATAGATGAGCATTTTGGGGGCCTTTCCTGGGAGCTGTTGGTACCAGCTCACATAATTGCCATACCCAACGTTGCTGCTGCTTCCAGAGCAGGTGATGGAGACACTCTGGCCCGGGGACCCAGACACGGAGGACGGCTGAGTCAGCACAGCCTGGGCCCAGGATCCTGGAAGGGGGAGAGACAGAGATGGTGACTCTGGGGTCCAGACATGAGAGCGGGGAGCAGGGCCCGTGAGTCTTCCCAGGGCGCATTCCCTGTCCCCCCATCCAGTCACCTGTGCAGAGAGCGACCAGGGTGAGGAGCAGAGGGGACCAGGCCATGGTGGACACGGTCAGGGCGTCCTGCAGTCTGCGGCCCACAGCTGAGCAAGCCACAGCTAAGCAAGCATCCCCAGAGCGCTCCTTCCCCTCTTCATGCCCTGAGAGGGGGAGGGGCCTTTCATGCAAATGACCCCCACCCCCACAATGCTCTGATCACCTCTGGGTCAGCTTCCTGTGCCTGAGGGAGGCCAGTGTGTGATCAGGGGCGGGGTTGTGTGGGGCTTGGGGGTGGGATGTCCCAACTGGGAATCCTGAGCAGAAGGCATCAGGAAGTAGCAGGGGGCTGGCCTCTGCTCTCACCCCTCCAGACACTCAGGAAAGGCGTCCGATCGCCCCGTGGTGTCCGGACCCAGACACACATCCTTGGGCCTGGTGATCAGAGCTCTTAGAGTCAACTCTCCCAAAGTGGTTTTGAAATTACCCCTTCAGGACGTGTTTGGATGGAAAGCAACAGCCAACTGCAGTTCACTCTGCAGTGCATGTGTGTGTTATACTGTGGGTGTGTGACTTTGAGATTTTAAATGAACCAAAATGTGTTCATAGATTAGTAAAAATCTAAGGTCCTCACTTTAAATAGGTCCCTAAATTTAGCTGAAGAAAATGTTGTTGTTAAGTCACTAACTTGTGTCCAACTCTGGCTCTGTTTTAATTTTGAACTGCCATGGTACTATTTCTAAAACATAATTTTCTTTGTAGCTTCTGCTCTTTAAACAAGATAATTTTAAAGACTTTCTGACATGTATGGCATCTCCGCTGAGGGATTTTTATGTCATAGCAGGACGTTCTATCTGTGAAAACAGGGCAGGCTGAGTTATTAGAGCCATGGGTCAGTCTCAGATCTGAGATGAGGGGACAGGACATGAGAAGGCAGGTCGTTGTTCTCAGAAAACTCAGATGTGACCATAGGGAGCAAACGTGACTCAGACGTGGTCCAGATGGAGCAGCAGTGATCGCCCCGGGGGCAGAGCCCCAGGACAGGGTCTTCTTTCCCAGCCCAGGGCCCCAACAGCTTCTCTGCTCACTGCGCATAAAATCAGTCCCACAGCAGCTGAGCACAGACACTCCTCAGCCAGGACTCACTTCCCTCATCTCAGGACCAGGAATCTCTCCCCACCTATTCCTCACTGGATGGGCACACAGGATGGAGTGTGAGGTTTCAGGGGATAAATCAGCTACACGAGGGGTTCAAAATTCCCTGGGAAACAAGGGGGACCCTGGGGAGGAGCAGGGAGTGGACGAGTAGGGGTCACACCTGAGAGCCAGAGACCTGAGGCTTCTCGGGAAGGAAGGGGCTGGAGAGGTTCAAGGAGGGGCCGAGGAAGCGAGTGTCCAGTTCAGGAAGATCTGGAAACACGTCCCTGACCTCCTGACAACAGGAGCTTGGCCGTGACCGTGCAGGTCAACAGTGCAGGCCTGTAGAGGGAGGCTCGTGACTGGGGAAAGCCATGAATGAGGGGAGCGGGAGTGGAGACTCTGAGCAGAGAGGAGCAGGAGCAGGAGCAGGAGCGGGAGCGGAGACTCCGAGCAGGGATCAGCAGGAGCAGGAGCAGGCCGCGGGGAGCGGGAAAGGAGACTGAGCAGAGAGGAGCAGGAGCAGGAGCAGGCCGCGGGGAGCGGGAGCGGAGGCTCCGAGCAGGGATCAGCAGGAGCAGGAGCAGGCCGCGGGGAGCGCAGGGCGCCCGGGGTGGGCTCTCGGCTCCTCCCCTCCTGTTTCTGGGGAGAGGCTGGGCACCGATGACCACCTTCCCTTCGCCCTGCCGTCGGGGTGCTCGCCCGTGTGCAGCGCCACTCCCAGGGGGAGGTTGGGCGCCGCGGCCCCGAGCCCGTCGGCTGAGGGGAGCCCCGCCGTCGCCGCGGAGCCGGGCGCAGGGCCAGCTCTGAGCGGGGCGCGGCGCCCCCTGGCGGCGCGCCCGGGGACGGTCCCGGCGGCGAGAGCGCGGCCGCTCAGCGGATGCTTCTCGGTCCCGGCTGACCCCCGCGACCCCGCGGACTGGGGCCCACCAGGCTCGTCTGTCCCTGGGTTCTCAGCCGAGAGCACTGCAGTGGGTGGCGTTTCTTGCTCCCGAGGATGGTCGCAGCCCAGGGACAGAGCCACATCTCTTACGACTCTTGCGTTGGCAGGGGGTTCTTTACCCCTGGTGACACCTGGGAAGCCTTGTGAGGAAGCAGGGGCTGCCTTTTCTCCTGCCACCGAATACTCTGTCAATGAACAAATAAATGAATTAGATAATAAGTTTTACACGTCTTTGATAACATACAGAGAATTCTCTTCTATTTCCATGTATTTTATTTTCAAATGATTCTGACTCCTTTTTCTCATGAATCTGTCTTTTTCCTTTCATTTATCTCCTTTTCCTTAGGACCCAAGAGTGTATTTGCTCATCAGATAGATTTGATGACTTGTCCCTAAAAACATCTGTCACCTGATTTCCTCATCTGCCACGTCTCAGCACTGATGTCTATGCCGTCTCACTTCCCTTCAATATTTAGTTTCCTGGTTCTTGATAGAAGTGACGTTTTTTACTGGGTCCTGGACGGTGTGGAATTATTTGAAGAAACTCTGAGTTGCATTGCCTTTTCCTTTAACGGGAGATCCTTCTGTGGCAGAAGCTCAGGGACGTGTGTTCTCTGCCCACTGACCCAGCAAGGGCGGCACTACCCCCCTGCTCTGTGCTGCTGACTTCGACCTGGGCACCGGGGGCAACTCCTGCCAGCAGCTCCTTCCACCCAGGGGCTTGAGACCACTCCTTGTTGGGCTGCTGCCCTCGGAGGGGAGCCAGGCTGAGGGGGCTGCTGTGCTGCAGAGCGTGATGCTCAGCTCCCTGGACTCTGCGGACTTGGGGACACCAGGGAGGGAGGGGGTGATCGCAGGGCCAACCACCAGCCTCCGCCTCACATTCAGCACTGATGACCCAGGTGGGGTCCAGGCCCAGGTCTTCCTGGCCCCACAGTCACCAGCAGAGGGGACAGGGGTGCACACGGGCCTGCTCCCCCCTCACTAGTCTCCCCTTGTGGCTGCCTCATCTCCCCGCACACTGTTTCCGGGGCCGGGCCTGCGGGGTGTTCCACGTGCTGAGGAGCCCAGCCAAGACCTGGCATCCGGGCACCCAGGGAGTCAACGGAGGGTGTGGGGATTTTTGGAGCCAGTTATGAGTCAGGTTCTTCCAGGAGCATAAGTCCTCCCATGAGCCTCGAGGTGTGTCCTTAGCACACGTTTTCGGAAATTCCTCCCGACTTCCAGTCTTATGTTTAAAGACACAGTTTTCCCCATGGCTTCAGATGTGAATTGTGTTTCTGGGGTTTTGGATTTTGACCATGAACTGGGAGTGAATGTGTTATGGGGAATTAACATGCCTGGACTGAATTGCTTTGTTCCCAGAGATGGAGCCAGAGACGCGATTAGAGACTCCAGATGGGTGACTGTTTGTGCTATAGAAAAGCAGTCAGGGAGGCTGGCCTGGGTCTGCTGGAACTAGCCGGGGTAGTTACTGGTAGTGACTGACCCAGAGCTGAGGCCACAGGTCAGGGTGACCGTCCCTCCTAGAGACACTGACAATGTCGGCTCCTGGACCACAGTCTGTGCATCTATCCCTGAAAGGAACAAGAGAGAGACAGGGGTTGTGTGGAGACAGGGCCCTCAGACCCTGCTTGGAGGTGCCCCAAGGGTGCAGAGTCCCGGCCCCTGACCTGAGCCGTAAGCGAGCAGCCCCAGCAGAAGCACCGTCCAGGCCATGGTGGGGACCCTCCCAGGACGCGGCCTCCTCAGCCTCCTGGGCTGGAGGTGGGGTCCTGGGCTTTTCATGCCCCCAGCCTGTCAGGAGGAGGAGGGGCCTCATGCAAATCACTTCCTCCTCTCCCTGCCCAGGTCACCTGAGGTCCCCTTGAAGGAGACTTGAAGGAGGCAGATGCTGGACCTCACCCCGAGCGGGGACGGAACCGGAGGGAGCCCTGAGTGATGGGGTGAGGTTTCCAGCTGTGTGCTCCCGTGACCTTGGCGACCTCGGTCCTCTATCTCCTCCCCGGAGTGTCTGAGGCTGAAGGAGGAGTTTGCAAGTCTTCCTCTGCTGCTGCTAAGTCGCTTCAGTTGTGTCCGACTCTCTGCAACCCCACAGACGGCAGACTACCAGGCTCCTCTGTCCCTGGGGCTCTCCAGGCAAGAACACTGGAGTGGGTTGCCATTTCCTTCTCCAATGTGTGCATGCATGCTAAGTCTCTTCAGTCGTACCTGACTCTGTGCGACCCCATGGACGGGCTCCTCTGTCCACGGGATTCTCTAGGCAAGAATCCCGTGGACAGAGGGGTGGGCTGCCATTTCCTTCTCCTAAGTCTTCGTCTCTTGCCCCAATAATCTAGCCTTTCCCAAGCCTGAGCCCATCTTTAGAATACTGTCTGCCTTCTCAGGGAACCACTGTGTCCCATCTGTGTGGGGCTGTCTGTCCTCCTCCACCAGCCCTGAGCCCAGTAGGAAATAAATCCCAGAGCCTGTGTCTGGTGTGAAGGCTAAGGGGAGAACCTTGAAAGCAATCTTTTAAACTGTGTCTAGTCCCAGCGGTGGTGGGACCAGGACGGGAGGTGGGGAGTGACAGGCAGAGCCGCATGGGCAGGCTTGGGTAACAGCCTCCTGTGCTGTAAAAAGATATGACAATGTGGACTAGCTTCAATAGAGCTGTAGATTTTAGGGGAGAAGTTAACCATGTCATCATGCAACTATGATAGCTGGCAAGTTCAGTCAGAATAAAGTTGGCACACAGGTCTCATCATCAGAAATAGAAAAGCACCGTGTGTGAGCAGGGAGGTGCGCTGAGCATCCTGGACCTTGCAGAACTCCCTGCCCTGCGGTTCTGCTGTGGAGCCCACGGGCTCGGGAGCGAGGAGGGGCGTGGGGGCAACGGGGGGGAGGAGCTCAGACTCTCAAGCGTAACGTGTGTGGGAGAGACGGGAAAGTCTTGTTCATCTCTTGTTTCTGTGACATGAAAATGTTAAACGCTATCCTTATTTTGGATTCGTGTAAGATTTGCTGCTAAAGCATCTGTTTAATAAAATCCACATGACTTTTGTCAGAGGTGTTTGACAACCTCAACTCACAGATGTGAAAAATATGATATTCCGTGTTAGTTCTTTTCCTGTTATACAAATGTACTGATGAAGCTTTGGGAAATGTGTGATTTCATAGATCTCAAATTTTCAGATGGAAGAAGTGGTCTCATAAAGGAAGGAACCAGTAAGGGAGCCTCAAAAACTGACACGATACCAGCTTCCATAGTTCACTATGAAATGTCAAAATTGCCAGACAACACAACAGGGATCATTTCAAATGACAGAGATGGTGACAAAGGATTCTTCCTGCATCCCTCTTCCACTGGGAACCCCGGGCGTTCTGTCGACAGTGGGGCAGTCCCTCTGCAGGGGTCTCTCCTCCCCTGTCCAGGTATCCCTGGAGGTCGAGGTTACTGAAGGAAGTTCATTTTTCTTCTATGGCCGTCCCTCTGGCCTTGGTTGGATGTCAGGTCTGGGCACTGACCCCACGACAGAGGATCAGGAACTGAGCAGCAAGCCTGTGGCTCCGAGCTGAGAGCTGCCGAGTCCCCTGGGGGCCCAGGTGCAGGAGCGTCACCCTCCAGTGAGGACCCTGCTGCCCGCCTGGGCAAGAGCCAACAGAGGAGGTGCCAGGCTGCCTGGCCAGGACCCTGCGCTCCCAGGACCAGGCGCAGGGCGCCCCCTGCTGGACTCAGGCCTCCTCTCCCGCACTTCACACCCCAGCCTCCTGGAAGGGCTTTCTCACACCTGCAGCTGGGTCTCCCTGATGTCCCCGCCCAGGGCAGTAGAATGAGTCCCCTTCGTCTAGTTTGGGCCTGGTCATTGATTTTTCCAGGTACCTAATGACCTCAGACCCCTAAAGGGAATGCTGATAAACTACTGAACTTCAGCATTCCCTGAGGGCTGAGTTTGCTCTTCCTAGCTCGTGGGTTCCGTATCAGAACACAACCACCTGAACCAGGTTCCAGAATTCACACACCCAGCGTGCCTGCGGGTTGTACCTGGTCATGATTCTGTCTGAGTTTCCTGCCCAGGTTGATAGGTAGTCACGTTGAATTTGCAGGGCATCCAGCACCTTCCCAGCCCGGACTACATGGCTCTGTTCTTACTTCTCTCTTTGCAAAGAGAGTAGGAGGCTCTCAGGTACAACAGATCTCTTCTTGGTCACTTCCAGGGTTCTCATTTACCCTTCATCCTGGTCCTCACAGTTCTTCTTTTTGACTCAGATGTTTAAAGATGATTTTGGTCTAATTTTGTAAACTTTTCATATTAAATGCTTGGTATAAAAGATTATGCCTATAAATGGGAATTTCACCTTGTCTGGGCTCCTGTTTCATCTCTGGTTGAGAAATCCTTATGACCGTTACCTGATCTTCACTGGACATGGTGAAGTCTAACGTTCTAACCTTCGATTGATAGAATCCATAGATTTAATGGAGGTGGGTTTATAAGGTCTCTGTCCATTATAGTGACAGTTATCCAATATCATCTCAAACAAGGAACCAGGGAGGGAAACGTGGGAGAGGTCATGGGGGAAAAAGGAGAAAGTGAGCAAGTGAGGAGTCTGAGAGCCGCGTCCTGATGGGGAGGGTCTCCCAGGACCTGGAGAGGAGGGCTCCTCAGGCAGCAATCCCCGGAGAAAGGGAGGACCCCGCTTCCCTAAGGGTCAGGGTTCAGGGCGGAGCACAAAGCCTGGAGCAGGAGAGGGACGCTGGGGGGCGGAGAGGCCCCTGGGGCTCCAGGGCACAGATGCTGGACTCCGGCTTCCTCGGCATCCTGCCCAGTACCTGCGAGACACTGTGTATCGGGGCACATGGGCATTCTGCTCGTATTTGGAGACCAGAGAGGAAAGGAGAGAATTTCATGGACCCCATAAAATGGACCAGATGAGGGTATGAGCCTGCCTGGGTTTAATAGCACAAGTGACCACAGAGAACGAAACCCGCCTGGTGATGCCACAGTCAGGGTCAGGGCGGTGACGGGTCCGACCCAGGAGCAGAGGGCAAACTTCCATCAGACATCCCCATCGCACGGAATTCCTGTGGCTGTGGTTAGTGATGAGCGGTGGGACACTGATGACCAGCCTCCTCACCAGGATGGGTCCAAAGTGAACAAGGAGGGCGTGTGGACCCACCAGGAGCCAGAGAGCAGGCTGAACCCAGAGTGTCCCTCACCTCTGGCCTGGGTCACAAAGGCAGGGCTTTGCCTGCAATCCCTTGTCCTCATTGCATGGGGATCCCCGGGTCCCTACTGCTCCCTCTGCAGGAGACAGTGTCCCCGGATCTGGGCTCATCAGGGGCGTCACAAGCAGAGGGACACGGGCACATCCTGGGGAGCCCCTGCTCCTGAAGTCCACAGGCCACCGCAGCCCTGAAGTAGGAACTGCTCCATGGGGTGGAGAGGAGAGTGGGGAGGGCAGGACACGGCCAGCACCTGAGGGTCAGGAGACCCTCTCCCGGGGCCCCCTGCCTTCTGCGATGTATCACCGCTGCCCCTCACTCCTCACGGTCTCTGCCCTGACCCTTCAGGAGCGGAGGTCACACCCTGGGGATGGAGCGCCTGCTGGGAGGGTCCACGGACTCTGCTGAAGGCACATCTGGGAAAGCCTCCTGCACCTGATCTCTAGTGAGGGAGCTCAGCTCCACGGCTCTCGAGCACTCGGACGACCAGGGTGCACTTCAGTGGTGTCAGAATCTGTTTACATTTCTGAGACTCAGCAAAACTGACTGTGCAGTTGGGAGTAGCCTTATTATGAACCGGAACATCCCTCAGGAATAGTGATTCTGTGGATCTATTTAAAATCTGATTGTTCTCAAAGCACAAGCCCCTGACAGGCTGAGGGTCTCGTCCCAGTTTCCCATCTGCCTGTGTCTTGTGAGAAGCACTGTTGTATCAGCCTGCACGTTCACAGTCAGCCTCGTCCCCAGGCTGCAGCCCAGAGATGAGCAGGAGCCCTGCGTTGGCTGAGGAATCTTTGGATCCAGAAAGAGCTATCTTTGGATCTTTGGGGACGCCAGAGCCCTGAAGTTTCCTGGAGTCTGGGTGGTAGGACCGGAGGACTGAGGAGGGCGCGCTGGCTTCTGCTGGTTCCAGTAACAGCACAGCGGCCGACACTGATGTCACTGCTCAGGGTGCAGGGGCCACAGAGTCACCTGTGGTCTGTGAGGGGACGGGGTCTCCCCACACACAGGCCGTGAAACCATTGCCCGTCACAAGGGTCCAGGGCTCAGGGCTGCGGTGTGGACACCCACAGCCGCGCAGGAATAGGGCTTAGCCATCCTCTCCGCAGAGAAACAACAGTAAACAGGGGCGGCCTCAATCTGCTTGCAACTGCTTAGAAGAAAGTTCACAATACAGCCATTATAGTAAGATTCTCCCGAGAGACCAAGTGAAAATATTAGAAAATCACGTCGTCACGATCAGAACTTCAAATGTCATGCGTCTGCACAAGTCACTGCGAACGTCGTGGAGTTTTCTAAATTCACTTTCCCCTCATGCTCTTACATGGAGCAGAAGAACTGGGAGGAGCAGGTGAGGGGCTTCAGGGGGAAATCTGTGCAGGAAGTTGTGAAGTGTGGCCCCTACATCCTTATTGTCACCGTGTGAAACGAAATACGATTTTACAACCGTTTCTGAGCTGCTCCTACAGCGTCTCCTTCCCACGACGGGTGGTAACTGTGTTCCTGTGTCAGCAGCTGTGTGAGGCCCGAGTCCACCAGCCAGAGATCCGCACTGCTTGATTTGGAACCTATTAAGCAAAGTTCCTCTGATACAGAGGAAAATATGTCATTTTGTGTGTATGAAAATTGGGGATAAGGCAAATTTAAGGCTTAAGGGAAAAGGGAGAATTAGAGGAATAATCCCACATATCCCAAAATACATCACTGTTAACTGTGGGCCACAGCCCAGCCCGGCCAACTGGGCAGACCCTGCAGTGTTGTGATAGGACAGTGACGGGCAGCAGGACACAGGCGTGGTGACCTGGGGTCGTGACCCCACACGGGGGAGGAGGGGGGAGCCCGGGAGCTCAGGGCTCCGGGTCACTTCCCCCTGGCCTGGGGCCTCCTGTGAGCCGCAGGGCTGTGTCCCAGCTGAGCAGGAACAATAAGCCTCGTCCTCAGGCTGGAGCCCAGAGATGGTCAGGGGGCCCCACCCGACCCGGAGCCCGCCAGCCTCGCTGAGGCCCTGCGGGCGGGGTGTGACTCCTGTGGTCAGGAGCTTGGACCCAGCATGATTGATGCTGCCAGTTGGTTCCAAGAGTGTTGCTGTTCCCAGGCGGGTGAGTGTGGCTGAGTGTCCACAGAGTCACCGAACCTGCCTGAGTCCACCCTGCCTGAGCCCCGGACACCACGAGGGGACAGAGGAGGCTGAGAGCAGGACCTGCTCCCTGTGTAGGAGAGAGGGCAGAGGGCTTGGGGGCCTCCCAGGTCTGAGATAAGCTGACAGATCCCCCACCTCAGACCCTGAGATAGAGGACAAACAGGCCCTGTGTCCCCCGTGATGGGGAGACAGACTGTCTGTTTCCTTTGAGACCCACTCCTGGGAATGGGCTGCTGGAGGACAGAGCAGAAAGGTGGAGCCTCCATGCCTGGGCAGACCCCCAGATGACCTGGACCCAGGGTGGGGCAGCAGCAGAAGGTCCAGCAGAGCCTGAGCAGGAAGCCCCTGTGCTGCCCCACCTCCCCCAGTGAGACAGGAACCTGGTCTCGTTCCCGTAGGCCTGGAGCTCTGGGGAAGCCTGAGAGGCGGTCACAGGAAAGGCAGGAGCAGCAGCCTGGGCCTCAGCTCAGCCCAGGGACAGCCAAGGAGCTGAAGGGTCCTGAATCAGACACAGCTGGACGCTGTCTCTCTGGTTCTGACTTGACTGTCATAGACTGTCTGCCAGGACCTGCCTCTGGCGTTCAGGTCCTTCTGCTCAATTTCAGATATTCATATAAAATGTGGTTGCCAAAAGCAAAGCCTTGGGGAGGGGGCAGAATGAAGAAGAACTGAAAGGATTTCCCACACTAATTTCCTGGTGTGGGGCTCAGACGCCAGTTTTAAATCAAACAGACCACAGAGTGTCTGCTTTGGCAGAGATGCTTCAGCCCCGGGGGGCCCGTGTCTGGAGGAGAGCAGGTTTCTGTCGCACTTCCCCCCTGGCCTGGAGCACTGTGCCATTATTGCTACTGCTGTCATAACTTGCACAGTAATAAGTCGCCTCGTCCTCAGCCTGGAGCGAACTGATGGTCAGGGTCGCTGTGTTGCCAGACTTGGAGCCGGAGAATCGGTCGGGGACCCCCGAGGGTCGACTGTTAGTACCATAGATGACGGTTCGGAGGCCCGATCCTGGGAGCTGTTGGTACCAGCCAACACTATAACCACCGATGTTGCTGCTGCTTCCAGAGCAGGTGATGGAGATCCTCTGGCCCGGGGACCCGGACACGGAGGACGGCTGAGTCAGCACAGCCTGGGCCCAGGATCCTGGAAGGGGGAGAGACAGAGATGGTGACTCGGGGGTCCAGACACGAGAGCGGGGAGCAGGGCCCGTGAGTCTTCCCAGGGCCCTTCCCCTGTCCCCCCCATCCAGTCACCTGTGCAGAGAGCGACCAGGGTGAGGAGCAGAGGGGACCAGGCCATGGTGGACACGGTGAGGGCGTCCTGCCGTCTGCGGCCCCACAGCTGAGCAGAGCGTCCCCACAGGGCTCCTTCCCTCTTCATGCCCTGTGAGGGGGCGGGGCCTTTCATGCAAAAGACCCCCACCCCCACCCCCACAATGCTCTGATCACCTCTGGGTCAGCTTCCTGTGCTGAAGGAGGCCAGTGTGTGATCAGGGGCGGGGTTGTGTGGGGCTTGGGGGTGGGAGGTCACAGCTGGGAACCCTGAGCAAAAGGCTCCAGGAAGTACCAGGGGACTCAACTCAGCTCTCATAGTTGCAGACCCACAAGAAAGGCCTTGGAACGCCCCCTGGTGTCCTGGCCCAAACACACATTCTGTGACCTAGTGATCAGAGCTCTTAGAGTCAACTCTCCCAAAACTGGCTTTGAAGTGACACGGTTCAGGTGCCTGGCTGGCCAGGAACAAGGTAGTTCACCCTGTAGGGCATGTGCGTGTTACACTGTGGGTGTGTGACTTTGAGATTTTAAATGAACCAAAATGTGTCCAAGGATTCGTGAAAATCTAATGTCGTCACTTTAAATAGGTGCCTAAATATACCCGAAGGAAATCTTGTTGAGTCGCTGAGCTGTGTTCGACCCTGCTTCTGTTTTAAGTTTGCGTTGCCGCGGTACTGTTTTTCAAACATCATTTTCTTTGTAGGTTCTGTTCGTTAAATACGACAATTTTAACTTAATCACATGAGAGGTATCTTATGAATTTTATTATGAAGTAAAAGAACGTTTTTACAAAGATATTGGCATTCTTAATTGTACTGGCCTCTGAGCAAGGCAGGGCCAGAACCAGTCTTTCTAATACTTATGAGTCTCCCCTGAGGGGTTTTCATGTCTTAGCAGGATGTTCTATCTGAAAACAGGGCAGGCTGAGTTATCACAGCCATGGGTCGGTCTCAGATCTGAGATGAGGGAGAGGACACAACAAGGCAGGTCATTGTTCTCAGGAAACTCAGACGTGACCAGGGGAGCAAACCTGACTTAGATGTGGTCTGGACAGAGCAGTAGTGATGGCCCCGGGGGGAGAACCCCAGGACAGCATCTGCTTTCCCAGCCGAGGGTCCCCGCAGCTTCTCTGCTCACTGCGCATAAAATCAGTCCCACAGCAGCTGAGTACAGACACTCCTCAGCCAGGACTCACTTCCCTCATCTCAGGACCAGGGCCCTCTCCCCACCTATTCCTCACTGGATGGGCACAGAGAGCAGAGCGTGAGCATTCGGGGGATAAGTCAGCTGCTCGAGGGGCTCATGGACCCCCTGGGAAACAAGGGGGACTGGAGAGGAGCAGGGGGATAACGAACTCGGGTCACACACAGACCCAGAGGCTTCTCGGGAAGGAAGGGGCTAGAGAGGTTCAAGGAGGGGCCGAGGAAGCGAGTGTCCAGTTCAGGAAGATCTGGAAACACGTCCCTGACCTCCTGACAACAGGAGCTTGGCCGTGACCGTGCAGGTCAACAGTGCAGGCCTGTAGAGGGAGGCTCGTGACTGGGGGAAAGTCATGAATGAGGGGAGCGGGAGCGGAGGCTCTGAGCAGAGAGGAGCAGGAGCAGGAGCAGGCCGCGGGGAGCGGGAGAGCAGGCTCTGAGCAGAGGCCCCCAGGCAGCGCCAGGGTCCCAGCTCCCATCCCCCAGCCACCCTCGGGAACGGCCCCCGAGCGCCCCCTGGTGTCCAGGCCCAGACCCGCATCCTGTGACCTGGTGACCAGCGCCCTCAGGGAAGCCCCTGACCAGCTCGGGGCTCAGTCTTCCTGCCTTCAGGCTGGGTGTCCGTTCTGTGTCCCCTGTGACCTCAGGGCCATCTGTGGGCTCTGCTCAGACCCTCAGGGTCAGTCCTACACGGCACCCTCGCAGCTCAGGGGTCAGGACTGAGGGGACGTCGGGGACACATATTCCTTTAAACCAGAGTCAGGTCAGGCCAGTGATGACCCCGTGGGTGCAGCCTCCTGACTGTGCAGGATGCGGCTGCTTTCTCCTTCACTAGAAACGAAGCCGTGCCTTACACACGCACACAAGCGCACACGGATTACTTCAAAGTCCTTTCCCAGTGGATAATAAGCATTTTGGTTTTATACTCCGAGATCCCACTCTGCTAGTTCCTGGTCTCCTCTTTCCTACCTGAGTGAAATAAAACATTTGCCACGTGTTCACTCCCTACTGGCTTGGGAATCAGAAGCCACCTTTCTAAGCGAGGCTAACTCTGCTCCCAGCTCCCAGGACACAGAAGAGAAGGTGACTGTGGTGGCACCACCTGTGCCCAGGTGCCCGGATCACGATCACCCCCGTCCTCCTCCTCGCTCATCCGAGGATAGGAGCCCCCAGTCGTCAAGGAACCTGAGTGACCGCGTCTGGAGCCAAGGACCGATCGCGGATCCTGAGGGCTGGGGACCAGCAGGCATCAGGTTTGGGGTCTCGGCTGGGACCTGTTGGTTCCCGGACACGTCACACCGCCAGCTCTGCAGCTCTTCCCAGGACCTGAGGACCTGAGCTCTGAACTGGACAGTGGGCCCGGCTGAGACAGCGCGGACTGTGCTCAGGGGAGGGGGCTGCGGCGTGGACACTGGGCAGCACGGCGACCCTGGTGTGGTGTCGGGAGCCAGCATCCTTCCTTCTGACACCTACGGGCTCGCCCCGTCCCCTCCGCTGACACCCCTCCACCTCTCGAGGGAAACAAGTGTAAGGACGCGACGCTATACACGGTGAAGGGCTGCACTCCCTGGCTACTCGGTGTTTCCTGACATTTCTACTCCGTGTTCCCTGGGGGAGCATTTTTCACTCTTGCTCAAATTTCCTTTTATCTTTCTTGCTGAATGTCTATTGTTATCATACAAATGCGGTCAAATTGTATGTTTTTTTAATTACTGGGACCAGAGTAACACACAGTTTGAACTACTTTCAAATTCATATAATTTTAAAGTCATATACTATTTTTAATAATTGTGGATTTGAACATTTTCATATTCATTCTCATTAATTTTCAGCATAATCTCATATTCATGACTCATTGGAAAACACCTTTTGCTAGGAAAGATTGAAGGCAGGAGGAGGAGGTGTTGACAGAGGATGAGATGGTTGGGTGGCATCACGGATCCAATGGACTTGAACTTGGGCAAACTCCAGGATGGTGAGGGGCAGGGAAGCCTGGTGGGCTGCAGTCCATGGGGTCAGACGCGACTCAGCGACTGAGAAACCAGTTGCTTTACAATGTTGTGCTATATTGATGACGCTATCTTAGCGACTTCCAGTGTTTTGAACTGCAGATGAGGAGCGACTAGTCTGCATGCCTTTAATTTCTCTTGCTTGTCATTTTCAGCGCACAGATTCTGATCTTCCTCAGATTTGTCTTCAAGTGTTTACCTTGTTCGTTTCATACTTGTTAGTGGTTTTATTTTCAGAAACTGGAGATTCATTACTGAACTACAAAATACAATGCATTTCTGCATGTTGACTTTTATATCACAAAATCCCAGCGGAAACACTCACAGAAGCCTCTCTTATGGAGCCCTTGACCCTGAGCTGGGCCTGGCCTGAAACCACCTCTTCTGGGCTCAGCCAGTGTCTCCATCGAAAAGGTTTTATCTCTGAACAAGCAGTGTTTCCCCAAGAAAACCTGCATTGGATAAGAGTATCTTAGCAATCTAAAAGCTGAGTTGAAGCAAAAGATACAATATTATCAAATCTGCTGGTTTGAGGAAAATCAGTTGCTTGTCTACCCTCTGACAATTGGAAGTCACCCCCTGAACGAGACTTCATCGAGCCACGAGCAGGAGTGAGTGGAGGAGGGTAATGTCTCACTTCCTCACTGGTCTGGAGCGCCGTGTAAACGTTAGTGTCGCCACGCCACACAGCACAGTAATAGTCGGCCTCGTCCTCGGGCTGCAGCCCAGAGATGAGCAGGAGCCCTGCGTTGGTCGAGGCATCTTTGGATCCAGAGAAGCGGCTGGGGACTCCAGAACCTTGGTTCTTATGGGAGTCTGACTTGACCCTCAGGAGGTACCATGGAGGGCTTCCTGGCTTCTGCTGGTACCAGCATATAGCATAGGCACCACCACTGTAGCCGCCGCTCAGGGTGCAGGAGAGTCTGGCTGAGGCCCCTGGGGATGCAGAGAGGGAGGCTGGCTGAGTCAACGCAGGCTGCGAGAGGGAGCCTGCAGACACAGACACGGGGAGACGGGGCAGGAGCTGCAGGAAAGGCTCCCAGAGTCTGAGCCCCAGGGGCTGGTGCAGGCTGGGGACTGAGCCCTGGTGCCGGAGCTCAGCTCACAGCCCAGACTCGGGGTGGAGGGGAGGTCCCTCTTGGGAGGCCCTGGAGGAAGCACCTGCTGTGACTACACAGGTCCCTGCTCAGGGGTCTCTGCAGCCAGAAAGGACACACGGCTGAGTCCCCCCAGGAGCTCAGGCCCCGCCCCGCAGCCCAGCTCCTGGAGTGAGTGATGCTTGCTCAGCAATTGTGAAGGGACCCCAGGGCGGACCCACAGTGCCCTCTGCCAGTAACGTGTGGGAAAATGTTGCAGAAAAGGAGATAAAATAGGTACAACACTGGCTCTAGTAGAGAAAAAGTTTAAAAACATTAAAATACTTAGAAAAACAGAAAATTTTATCATGGAATTGCTACACAAAAAGACAATGTATCCTTATATACTGGAAATATGTAACAGTTCAACTCCATTCAGTTCAGTCACTCAGTCATGTCCAACTCTGCGACCCCGTGGACCACCAAAGCCAGGCCGCCCTGTCCATCAACAACTCCCGGAGTTTACCAAACTCATGTCCATCGAGTCGGTGATGCCATCAAACCACCTCATCCTCTGTCGTCCCCTTCTCTTCCTGCCCTCAATCTTTCCCAGCATTAGGGTCTTTTCAAATGAGTCAACTCATCGCATGAGGTGGCCAAAGTATTGGAGTTTCAGCTTCAGCATCAATCCTTCCAATGAACACCCAGGACTGATCTCCTTTAGGGTGGACTGGTTGGACCTCCTTACAGTCCAAGGGACTCTCAAGAGTCTTCTCCAACACCACAGTTCAAAAACATCAATTCTTCTGCGCTCAGCTTTTTTATACTCTCTCACATCCATTCATGACCACTGGAAAAACCATAGCCTCAACTAGATGGACCTTTGTTGGCAAAATAATGTCTCTGCTTTTTAATATGCTATCTAGGTTGGTCGTAACTTTCCTTCCAAGGAGTATGCATTTTTTCATTTCATGGCTGCAGTCACCATCTGCAGTGATTTTGGAGCCCCCAGAAATAAAGTCTGCCACTGTTTCCCCGTCTGTTTGCCATGAAGTGATGGGACCGGATGCCATGATCTTTGTTTTCTGAATGTTGAGCTTCAAGCCAACCTTTTCCCTTTCCTCTTTCACTTTCATCAAGAGGCTCTTTAATTCCTCTTCGCTTTCTGCCATAGGGGTGGTGTCATCTGCATATCTGAGGTTATTGATATTTCTCCTGACAATCTTGATTCCGGCTTGTGCTTCATCCTGCCCGGCGTTCCTCATGATGTACTCTGCATATAAGTAAATAAACGAGGTGACAGTTTACAGCCTTGACGCACTCCTTTTCCTATTTGGAACCAGTCTTCTGTTCCATGTACAGTCCTGACTTTTGCTTTCTGACCTGCATACAGGTTTCTCAAGAGGCAGGTCAGGTGGTGTGGTATTCCCATCTCTTTCAGAATTTTCCACAGTTTATTGTGATCCACACAGTCAAAAGCTTTGACACAGTCAATGAAGCAGAAATAGATGTTTTTCTGGAACTCTCTTGCTTTTTCCATGATCCAGCGGATGTTGGAAATTTGTTCTCTGGTTCGTCCGCCTTTTCTAAAACCAGCTTGAACATCTGGAATTTCATGGTTCACGTATTGCTGAAGCCTGGCTTGGAGAATTTTGAGCATGACATTACTAGCGTGTGAGATGAGTGCAATTGTGCGGTAGTTTGAGCATTCTTTGGCATTGCCTTTCTTTGGGATTGGAATGAAGACTGATCTTTTCCAGTCCTGTGGCCACTGCTGAGTTTTCCAAATTTGCTGGCATGTTGAGTGCAGCACTTTCACAGCATCATCTTTCAGGATTTGAAATAGCTCAACTGGAATTCCATCACCTCTACTAGCTTTGTTCGCAGTGATGCTTCCTAAGGCCCACTCGACTTCACATTCCAGGATGTCTGGCTCTAGGTCAGTGATCACACCATCGTGATTATCTGGGTCATGAAGATCTTTTACGTACAGTTCTTCCATGTATTCTTGTCTGCTGCTGCTGCTGCTGATAAGTCGCTTCAGTCACCACCTCTTCTTAATATCTTCTGCTTCTGTTAGGTCCATACCACTTCTTTCCTTTATAGAGACCATCTTTCCTTGAAATGATCCCCTTCTAATTTTCTTGAAGAGCAGCTGGAGCTCCCTGCCACCCGAGACAGCTCATGAGCAATGACGACCCCATGCAGTCATAAACAGAGAAAAAAGTTCTAAGAAGGAACAGGAAAGCAGGGACCGTTACTGTCAACTGCAAACTGGCACTTGTCAGGAGCATTTGCTAACAGCTGACCAAGAACAAGGTAAGAGAAACCCAAATAAGACGGTAGGTATTGCGAGGGGACTTCAGAGGGCAGACACACTGAAATCATAATCACAGGAAACTAGTCGATCTGATCACATGGACCACAGCCGAATGTGGTCCACTGGAGAAGGGAATGGCAAACCACTTCAGTATACTTGCCTTGAGAACCCCATGAACAGTATCAAAGGGCAAAATGATAGGATACTGAAGGAGGAATTCCCCAGGTCGGTAGGTGCCCAGTATGCTACTGGAGATCAGTGGAGAACTAACTATAGAAGGAATAAAGGGATGGACCAAAAGCAAAACCAATACCCAGTTGTGGATGTGACCGGTGATAGAGGCAAGGTCCGGTGCTGTAAAGAGCAATATTGCATAGGAACCTGGAATGTTAGGTCCATGAATCAAGGCAAATTGGAAGTGGTCAAACAGGAGATGGCAAGAGTGAACGTCGACATTCTAGGAATCAGTGAACTAAAATGGACTGGAATGGGTGAATTTAACTCAGATGACCATTATATCTACTACTGTGGGCAGGAATCCCTTAGAAGAAATGGAGTAGCCATCATGGTCAACAAAAGAGTCCGAAATGCAGTACTTGGATGCAATCTTAAAGATGACAGAATGATTTCTGTTCATTTCCAAGGCAAACCATTCAACATTACAGTAATCCAGGCCTATGCCCCAACCGGTAACGCTGAAGAAGTCGAAGTTGAACGGTTCAATGAAGACCTACAAGACCTTTTAGAACTAACACCCAAAAAAGATGTCCTTTTCATTATAGGGGACTGGAATGCAAAAGTAGGAAGTCAAGAAACACCTGGACTAACAGGCAGATTTGGCCTTGGAGCACGGCATGAAGCAGGGCAAAGGCTAATAGAGTTTTGTCAAGAGAACGCACTGGTCATAGCAAACACCTTCTTCCAACAACACAAGAGAAGACTCTACACATGGACATCACCAGATGGTCAACACCGAAATCAGATTGATTATATTCTTTGCAGCCAAAGATGGAGAAGCTGTATACAGTTAGCAAAAACAAGACCAGGAGCTGACTGTGGCTCAGATCATGAACTCCTTATTGCCAAATTCAGACTGAAATTGAAGAAAGTAGGGAAAACCACTAAACCATTCAGATATGACCTAAATCAAATCCCTTATGATTATACAGTGGATGTGAGAAATAGATTTAAGGGTCTAGATCTGATAGATAGAGTGCCTGATGAACTCTGGACGGAGGTTCGTGACATTGTACAGGAGACGGGGACCAAGACCATCCCCATGGAAAAGAAATGCAAAAAAGCAAAATGGCTGTCTGAGGAGGCCTTACAAATAGCTGTGAAAAGAAGAGAAGCGAAAAGCAAAGGAGAAAAGGAAAGATATAAGCATCTGAATGCAGAGTTCCAAAGAATAGCAAGGAGAGATAAGAAAGCCTTCCTCAGTGATCAATGCAAAGAAATAGAGGAAAACAACAGAATAGGAAAAACAAGAGATCTCTTCAAGAAAATTAGAGATTCCAAGGGAACATTTCATGCAAAGATGGGCTCGATAAAGGACAGAAATGGTATGGACCTAACAGAAGCAGAAGCTATTAAGAAGAGGTGGCAAGAATACACAGAAGAACTGTACAAAAAAGATCTTCACGACCAAGAGAGTCACGATAACGTGATCACTGACCTAGAGCCAGACATCTTGGAATGTGAAGTCAAGTGGGCCTTAGAAAGCATCACTAGGAACAAAGCTAGTGGAGGTGATGGAATTCCAGTTGAGCTATTTCAAATCTTGAAAGATGATGCTGTGAAAGTGCTGCACTCAACATGCCAGCAAATTTGGAAAACTCAGCAGTGGCCACAGGACTGGAAAAGGTCAGTCTTCATTCCAATCCCAAAGAAAGGGAATGCCAAAGAATGCTCAAACTACCGCACAATTGCACTCATCTCACACACTAGTAAAGTCATGCTCAAAATTTTCCAAGCCAGGCTTCAGCAATATGTGAACCGTGAACTCCCAGATGTTCAAGCAGGTTTTAGAAAAGGCAGAGGAACCAGAGATCAAATTGCCAACATCCGCTGGATCATGGAGAAAGCGAGAGAGTTCCAGAAAACCATCTATTTCTGCTTCACTGACTATGCCAAAGCCTTTGACTGTGTGGATCACAATAAACTGTGGAAAATTCTGAAAGAGATGGGAATACCACACCACCTGACCTGCCTCTTGAGAAACCTGTATGCAGGTCAGGAAGCAACAGTCAGAACTGTACATGGAACAACAGACTGGTTCCAAATAGGAAATGGAGTACGTCAAGGCTGTTTCTTGTCACCCTGCTTATTTAACTTATATGCAGAGTACATCATGAGGAACGCTGGGCTGGAAGAAGCACAAGCTGGAATCAAGATTGCCGGGAGAAATATCAATAACCTCAGATATGCAGATGACACCACCCTTATGGCAGAAAGTGAAGAGGAACTCAAAAACCTCTTGATGAAAGTGAAAGAGGAGAGTGAAAAGGTTGGCTTGAAGCTCAACATTCAGAAAACGAAGATCATGGCATCTGGTCCCATCACTTCATGGGAAGTAGATGGAAAAACAGTGGAGACAGTGTCAGACTTTTTTTGGGGGGCTCCAAAATCACTGCGGATGCTGACTGCAGCCAGGAAATTAAAAGACGCTTACTCCTTGGAAGGAAAGTTACGACCAACCTAGATAGCATATTAAAAAGCAGAGACATTACTTTGCCAACAAAGGTCCGTCTAGTCAAGGCTATGGTTTTTCCCGTGGTCATGTATGGATGTGAGAGTTGGACTATGAAGAAGGCTGATCGCCGAAGAATCGATGCTTTTGAACTGTGGTGTTGGAGAAGACTCTTGAGAGTCCCTTGGACTGTAAGGAGATCCAACCAGTCCATTCTAAAGGAGATCAGTCCTGGGTGTTCATTGGAAGGACTGATGCTGAAGCTGAAACTGCAATACTTTGGCCACCTCATGCGACGAGTTGATTCACTGGAAAAGACTCTGATGCTGGGAAAGGTTGGGGGCGGGAGGAGAAGGGGACGACAGAGAATGAGATGGCTGGATGGCATCACCGACTCTGTGGACATGAGTTTGAGTGTACTCCGGGAGTTGGTGATGGACAGGGAGGCCTGGCGTGCTGTGATTCATGGGGTCGCGGAGAGTCGGACACGACTGAGCGACTGAACTGAACTGAACTGAACTGACCAACAACAACCGGAGCACTCGGAGGCTGCCTGAGTGACTGCACCTGCTGACCTTCGACCCCGCATGAAAGGAGCTCAGGGAAACCAGTGGAGCAGGTCTATAGGGAGTTAGATAGTTTCAGGAACTGATTTCATGATCCCAGTGCTGGCATCTCTTCAAATCTAGAAAACCACTGAATTCATTCATGGGGACATCAGCTCCTTGTGACTAGCAGAAAGCCTCTTGTAAAGGAAGCGCCTGATTGCCCTAAACTCCCCCCCACCCCTTCTCCAAACTGTTATATATTGGCTGCTTTGACAGGGGATGGTTCAGCCCCAGGAGGCTCCTGACTGGGGGAGAAGAGGTTTCTGTCTCACTTCCCCCCGGGCCTGGAGCACTGTGCCATTCTTGCTACCGCTGTCATAACTTCCACAGTAATAATCCGCCTCGTCCTCAGCCCGGAGCGAACTGATGGTCAGGGTGCCTGTGTTGCCGGACGTGGAGCCGGAGAATCGGTCGGGGACCCCCGAGGCTCTCGTATCATCAGCATAGATCAGGAGTCTGGGGGCCTTTCCTGGGAGCTGTTGGTACCAGTTCACACCATAACCCCCGATGTTGCTGCTGCTTCCAGAGCAGGTGATGGAGACACTCTGGCCCGGGGACCCGGACACGGAGGGCGGCTGAGTCAGCACAGCCTGGGCCCAGGATCCTGGAAGGGGGAGAGACAGAGATGGTGACTCGGGGGTCCAGACCCGAGAGCGGGGAGCAGGGCCCGTGAGTCTTCCCAGGGCGCATTCCCTGTCCCCCCATCCAGTCACCTGTGCAGAGAGCGACCAGGGTGAGGAGCAGAGGGGACCAGGCCATGGTGGACACGGTGAGGGCGTCCTGCCGTCTGCGGCCCCACAGCTGAGCAGAGCGTCCCCACAGCGCTCCTTTCCTCTTCATGCCCTGAGAGGGGGCGGGGCCTTCCATGCAAACGATCCTGGGCATCACTCTGACCCCTCCCTGGGCCCTGGGCCAGGTCATCATGCCTGAGGGCAGCCAGAGGGTTGTCAGGGGCGGGGTCTGTGGGGCCCAGGAGTGGGAGGTCACAGCTGGGAGCCCTGAGCAGAGGCCACCAGGCCTTGTCAGGGAGCTCTGTCGGGGGACCTAGCTCTGCCTCCCACCACCCATCCTCAGGAATGGCCCCCGAGCACCCCCCGCCCCTTGTCCAGCCCAGACACACTTTCTGTGACCTGGAGACCAGAGCCCCAGGCCAGGTGCCCCTTCTGCGTCCCCCGTGAGCTCAGGGCCATTATGGGCTCCCCTCCAATCCTCAGGGTGAGTCTGTCCATGGCTTCCCTGACTGCTCAGGGGTCAGGACCGAGGGGTATCTGAGATACAAATTCCTCCCAGATCAGGATCAGTTCAGGGCAGTGCCGGCCCCGGAGTAGGAAGGTGGGTCTCCTGTGCAGGACAGCAGGGTCCCTCCTCTGTGGGTCTTCTCCCTGGTGGGCAGAGCCCTCCTTTCTCTGTGTGTCCCCTCTGCCCTGAGGAAGAGGGGGTGCTTCTCTGAGGAGGGGGTGAAGGTGTGGAGAAGGCCTGAGGGGGGACTCTGCATTCCTCAATGCCTGGATCTTTACTGTGTGTGTGAACTAAAGAGCCTCTTGATGAAAGTGAAAGAGGAGAGTGAAAAAGTTGAATTCAAACCCACCATTGAGAAAACTAAGATCATGGCATCTGGTCCCCTAACTTCTTGGCAAATAGATGGGGAAACAGTGGAAATTGACAGATTTACTTTTGGGGGCTCCAAAATCACTGCAGATGGTGACTGCAGCCATGAAGTTAAAAGACGCTTGCTCCTCGGAAGAAAAGCTATGACCAACCTAGACAGCATATTGAAAAGCAGACACATGACTTGGCCAACAAAGTTCTGTCTAGTCAAAGCTATGGTTTTTCAAGTAGTCATGGAAATGTTGAGAGTTGGACTATAAGATAGCTGAGTGCCGAAGAAATGATGCTTTTGAACTGTGGTGTTGGAGACTTTTGAGAGTCCCTTGGACTGCAAAGAGATCCCACCAGTCCATCCTAAAGGAGATCAATCCTGGGTGTTCATTTGAAGGACTGATGTTGAAGCTGAAGCTCCAATACTTTGGCCACCTGATGCGAAGAACTGACTCATTTGAAAAGACCCTGATGCTGGGAAAGACCGAAGGCAGGAGGAGAAGGGGACAACAGGGAATGGCATCACTGATTCAACGGACATGAGTTTGAGTGAACTCCATGAGTCGGTGATGGACAGGGAGCACTGGCGTGCTGCAGTCCATGGGGTCACACAGAGGCGGACATGACTGAGCGACTGAACTGAGCAGAACTTACTGTGTGTGAGCTTTCCCACACACTGGACCCCATGCCCGTGTCCTGTCTTATGAAGGGGCCCCTCTTGGGCGTCTCTCCTGCAGGCACAGGGCACAGGCTGCAGGGAGCAGGCCTGGTGATGCTCCTGGCAGTTTCTATTGAGACTCTGATGGGCTGTGAGCACCGTGTATCCCTAGCTCTTAGGACCAACCATCCCAAAGAGCAGGTTACAGAAGGTAGAGTTCAAAGTGATTGGTTTGAAAAGAACGGTTGACTATAGTTTGCCCTGCACTGGTAAGGTATTACATTCTGGGTGTGTGAGATTTTAAATGAACCAAAATGTGGTAATGGATTAATGAAAATCTACAGTCATTCCTTAAAATCTGTGCATGAGTTAAACTGATGGAAAAATCTATGTTCTCTTTTAATTAAGGGTACAGTTTCAGAAAACTAATTATTATTGTCAACTATTTTTTTAATTAAAAAGTTCTCTTTTAATGACTTCATAGGTATCCTAGGAAATTTTAAATATTCTCCAGTAAAAATATTTTTACAAGATATTTGCATCCTTAACTTTTTTGGGCTTTGAGTAGGGCAGGGCGAGAACCAGCTCTTTCTGCCACATTTTGCATCTCCACCGGGGAGCGTTCATCTCTGAGCAGCTTGTGAAAACAGGGCAGGCTGAGTTAGGGGAGCCACAGGTCAGCCTCAGAGCTGAGCTGAGGGAAAGTGCGTGACAGGTCAGGTCTGCTGATCTCGGACACTGAGAAGTGAGCACAGGAAGATCAGCTGAGGTAAAGGAGGTCCAGGCGAGGCAGCGGTGACAGCCCCGGCTGAGAGGGGATGAGCTGGGGTCCCGCCCGAGAGTCTGGAGACCTGAGGCTCTCCGCTGGGAGGGCTGGAGCGGTCGCCAGGGAGGACAAGGAAGTGGGCGTCTGGTCCAGGAAGCCTGGAAACCGACCCAAGACCTGATGGAGGGAGGCTGGTCTGGAGGAGGAGGTCGCTGGTGAAGGGCGGTGGAGAGCAGCCCGGGACAGGGGGACGGTCATGGATCAGAGGGGTGCTCTCAGGAAAGAGCAGGGGAGGAGCAGAGGCGGCTGCGGGGACACGGAGGGGTGCCAGGGGAGCGCCTGGGGGCTGCTGGCCTCCTCTGCTCCTGGGGAGGCGGGTGGGGCCTGATGATGCCCTGAGCCCATCACCCTCCAGCCATGAGTGCTGGGCCCCGGGTGCAGCTTCACTCCGGCAGGAGGCGGGGGTCGGGGCTCTGAGTCTGTCCCCTGAGAGGAAGCACCTGCTCAGTCCAGCTCGGTCCGGTGAGCCCTGGTGCAGGGTCAGGGGACCGTCTGGAGTGTTCGGGGTCGGCCTGTTCTGAGCGGGTGCACAGCGGCCCCTGGCGATGGGCTCGGGGAATGGTCGTGGTGGGGACACTGAGGAAGGAAGGGCTGCCCTACGTTCTTCCAACTGACAGTCCATCGATCAAGGGTAGCTGTCCACTGTCCACTGCCCCAGCAGGGGCGGCACTGACCCCGCTTCTCTGTGCTGCTGCCTCCAGCCTGGGAGCCTGGGGCAACTCCTGTCCGCAGCCCCTTCCATCCAGGGGGACGCTGAGACACTCCCTGCCTCCTGCTGCCCTCAGGGAGGGGAAGCCAGGCGGAGCGGGGCTGCCGTGCTGCACCTGGTGGACGCTCAGCCCCCTGAGCTCCGTGACTCGGGGACACCAGGGCGGGAGGGGTGACCGCAGTGCCCACCACCTGCCCCCACCTGCTCTTCAGCACTGTTGATGCAGCTGGGGGGCTGGCCCCAGGCTCGCCATCACTCAGTCCCCCCTGCTTTCTGCTCCCCTCCCAAGCCAGCGCTGATGCCCTGGGGGCTCCATGCTGGGAGGACCCCAGCCCTGTCCCCGTATCCTGGGACGTAACACAGCACAGGGGCCTGGACAAAACTGTGAGGGGTCAGTTGAGATGTGAGGGCAAGTGAGGTGACCTCGTTGCAGGGACAGAAGCGCACTCGGCTCCGAGGTCCGGGTACGTGTCAAGGTCAGAGGAAGGGGAGGGAGAGGCTGCCGACCCTGGGCACCGGCCACTCGGGGTCGGAGTGGTGGCCCCTCTGAGGCTGTGACCGCCTCCTCCACAGGGAAGAGAAAAGGAAAGCCAGGGACATAACACCCTCCTGCTGAAACTCTGAAATCCGCTTGTTACTGCGTTTGGGAGCCTGTGAAGATGCGTGTCTCTACAGCCTCAGATTCACTCACAGGGGCCTTGGCCACACTCCACGCGTTGGCTCCTTCTGCTGTGTCACTGACGGTACTATCTTTAATTCCCTGCTCAGCACTTGGCAGTGTCAGCGGGGGCAGACGAGCCTGGCTTGTCCCCCTGGTCATTCTCAGGCTGGGGGATGGCCTAGAAGTTCAGCCCCTCCTTGGCTGCCAAGCTCTTGAATGGGGACCTGGAGAGCTGGCCAGCCTGATTCCTGGCCAGGCTCAGGCTGGAGGCTGTGATGCGCTGGAGCCCCAGTGGCACCTGACCCCCATGACCCTATCCGCTTCGGCCAGGAGGGGCTGGGATACCAGGTCCCCGTACAGTGAAGCTGAGACCCCTGCCAGGGTGCAGTTGCTGGATTCCATCTGCCAGCCCTAGAGGTCATCGAGGGTCATCATCAAAGTCAGCAAGCAGGGTCATGCTGGTTGTGCTGGGGACTCTGACTCCCAATGTTGTGGATAAAATGTGGATCTGATTCCCCTCCACATCATTATGTGCAGAGAGGGATCCCCACGACGAGCTGGACACGCCAGGGGAGAGACAGGAGCAGGCACGGGGCCATGAACCGCTGGAAGGAGATGGGACCCCAGAGCCCCCTCCCCACGGGCTGCTGAGCATTTCCACCCGCTCTCTGCCTCTCCCGCCTCGAAGCGCCGAGCCCTCTGAGCACAAGGGCAGGTTTTGGCAGTGCTTCCCCATGGGGTTCCATCACTGTGGTACTACTCGTATACAGAGCACAGTAATAGACGGCCTCGTCCTCGGGCTGCGCCCCCGTGATGGTGAGGGCGGCTTTGTTCCCAGAGATGGAGCCAGAGAAGCGATCAGGGACCCCAGAGGGGCGGTTGTTTGTGTTGTAGATAACAGCTCTAGGAGCCTGGCCTGGGGTCTGCTGGTGCCAGCCAGGGTAGTTACTGGTAGTGACTGACCCAGAGCTGAGGCCACAGGTCAGGGTGACCGTCCCTCCTAGAGACACTGACACTGCCGGCTCCTGGACCACAGTCTGTGCATCTATCCCTGAAAGGAACAAGAGAGAGACAGGGGTTGTGTGGAGACAGGGCCCTCAGACCCTGCTTGGAGGTGCCCCAAGGGTGCAGAATCCCGGCCCCTGACCTGAGCCGTAAGTGAGCAGCCCCAGCAGAAGCACCATCCAGGCCATGGTGGGGACCCTCCCAGGACGCGGCCTCCTCAGCCTCCTGGGCTGGAGGTGGGGTCCTGGGCCTTTTCATGCCCCCAGCCTGTCAGGAGGAGGAGGGGCCTCATGCAAATCACTTCCTCCTCTCCCTGCCCAGGCCACCTGAGGTCCCTGTGGTGGGGGGACTTGAAGGAGGCAGATGCTGGACCTCACCCCGAGTGGGGACGGAACCGGAGGGAGCCCTGAGTGATGGGGTGAGGTTTCCAGCTGTGTGCTCCCGTGACCTTGGCGACCTCGGTCCTCTATCTCCTCCCCGGAGTGTCTGAGGCTGGAGGAGGAGTTTGCAAGTCTTCCTCTCTTGCCCCAATACTCTAGCCTTTCCCAAGCCTGAGCCCGTCTTTAGAATACCCTCTGTCTTCTCAGGGGACCGCTGTGTCCCGTCTGTGTGGGGCGGTCCGTCCACCTCCCTCCAGCCCTGAGCCCAGTGGAGATCCCAGAGCCTGTGTCTGGTGTGAAGGGTAAGGGGTGGCCCTTGAACGCAATGTTGTAAAGTGTCTCTAGTCCCAGCGCTGGTGAATCAGGGCTGGCGTTGACAGTGACATATAGAGACACATGGCCAGACCTGGGGTGACAGCCTCTCATTCTATAAAAAGCCATGACAATGTGGAGCAACTTTACTAGAACCGTAGATTTTAGGGGTAAAAAGGTCACCATCTCATCAAGCAATGATAACTGGCAAGTTCAGTTGCAGCAAAGTTGGAAGACACGTCTCATCAACGGAAAGAGAAAATCCCTGTATGTGAGTGCGCTGCGCATCCTGGACCTTGCAGAACTCCCTGCCCTGCGGTTCTGCCGTGGAGCCCACGGGCTCGGGAGCGAGGAGGGGCGTGGGGGCAACGGGGGGGAGGAGGAGCTCAGACTCTCAAGCGTAATGTGTGTGGGAGAGACGGGAAAGTCTTCTTCATCTCTTGTTTCTGTGACATGAAAATGTTAATCGCTATCCTTATTTTGGATTCATGTAAGATTTGCTGCTAAAGCATCTGTTTAATAAAATCCACATGACTTTTGTCAGAGGTGTTTGACAACCTCAACTCACAGATGTGAAAAATATGATATTCCGTGTTAGTTCTTTTCCTGTTATACAAATGTACTGATGAAGCTTTGGGAAATGTGTGATTTCATAGATCTCAAGTTTTCAGGTGGAAGAAGTGGTCTCATAAAGGAAGGAACCAGTAAGGGAGCCTCAAAAACTGACACGATACCAGCTTCCATAGATCACTATGAAATGTCAAAATTGCCAGACAACACAACAGGGATCATTTCAAATGACAGAGATGGTGAAAAAGGATTCTTCCTGCATCCCTCTTCCACTGGGAACCCCGGGCGTTCTGTCGACAGTGGGGCAGTCCCTCTGCAGGGGTCTCTCCTCCCCTGTCCAGGTATCCCTGGAGGTCGAGGTTACTGAAGGAAGTTCATTTTTCTTCTATGACCGTCCCTCTGGCCTTGGTTGGATGTCAGGTCTGGGCACTGACCCCACGACAGAGGAGCAGGAACTGAGCGGCAAGCCTGTGGCTCCGATCTGAGAGCTGCCGAGTCCCCTGGTGGCCCAGGTGCAGGAGCGTCACCCTCCAGTGAGGACCCTGCTGCCCGCCTGGGCAAGAGCCAACAGAGGAGGTGCCAGGCTGCCTGGCCAGGACCCTGCGCTCCCAGGACCAGGCCCAGGGCGCCCCCTGCTGGACTCAGGCCTCTCGCACTTCACACCCCGGCCTCCTGGAAGGGCCTTCTCACCCTTGCAGCTGGGTCTCCCTGATGTCCCCGCCCAGGGCAGTAGAATGAGTCCTCTCGTGGAGTATAGAGCTGGTCATTAATTTTTCCAACTACCTTTGACTTCAGACCTTTGAATGCAATGCTGATAAACAAATGAATTTCAGGATTCCCTGAGGTCTCAGTTTGCTCCGCCTAGCTCCTGGGTTCAGTATCAGAACACAACCACCTGAACCAGGTTCCAGGATTCAAAATCCCAGATGCCCATGGCTTGTTCCTGGCCACAGTTCTGTCTGATTTCCCTCCCGGGCTGGTATGTGCTTGATGTTGGTTTTGCAAGGTCACTAGGTACCGTCCCAGCTGGAGTGCACACTCTGTTCCGATTTCCGTCTTTCCCACGAGAACAGGAGGCTCTCAGGGATAACAGGTCTTCCCTTGATCACTCCCAGGGGTGTCATTCACCCTTGAACATGGTCCTCACAGTACTTTTGACTCACATATTTAAAGATTAAAGCTGTTCTGAGTTGAATTTTGTAAGCTTTCTATATTACATGCTTGATAGAAATCATTATAACTGTAAATGGACTCTCATCCTTGTCAGGGCTCCTCCTTCACTGCTGATTGAGAAACCCCTCTGAACTGTTACCTGACCTTCACTGGACATGGTTGACATTCGTTTGTTAGACTCCATAGATTTAATGGAGGTGGGTTTATAAGGTCTCTGTCCAAAATAGTGACAAGGAACCAGGGAGGGAAACGTGGGAGAGGTCATGGGGGAAGAAAGGAGAAAGTGAGCAAGTGAGGAGTCTGAGAGCCGCGTCCTGATGGGGAGGGTCTCCCAGGACCTGGAGAGGAGGGCTCCTCAGGCAGCAATCCCCGGAGAAAGGGAGGACCCCGCTTCCCTAAGGGTCAGGGTTCAGGGCGGAGCACAAAGCCTGGAGCAGGAGAGGGACGCTGGGGGGCGGAGAGGCCCCCTGGGGCTCCAGGGCACAGATGCTGGACTCCGGCTTCCTCGGCATCCTGCCCAGTACCTGCGAGACACTGTGTATCTGGGCACATGGGCATTCTGCTCATATCTGGAGACCAGAGAGGAAAGGAGAGAATTTCATGGACCCCATAAAATGGACCAGATGAGGGTATGAGCCTGCCTGGATTTAATAGTACAAGTGACCGCGGAGACCGAAACCCGCCTGGTGATGCCACAGTCAGGGTCAGGGCGGTGACGGGTCCAGCCCAGGAGCAGAGGGCAAACTTCCATCAGACATCCCCATCGCACGGAATTCCTGTGGCTGTGGTTAGTGATGAGCGGTGGGACACTGATGACCAGCCTCCTCACCAGGATGGGGTCCAAGGTGAACAAGGAGGGCGTGTGGACCCACCAGGAGCCAGAGAGCAGGCTGAACCCAGAGTGTCCCTCACCTCTGGCCTGGGTCACAAAGGCAGGGCTTTGCCTGCAATCCCTTGTCCTCATTGCACGGGGATCCCCGGGTCCCTACTGTTCCCTCTGCAGGAGACGGTGTCCCCGGATCTGGGCTCATCAGGGGCGTCACAAGCAGAGGGACACGGACACTCCTGGGGAGCACCTGCTCCTGAAGTCCACAGGCCACCGCAGCCCTGAAGTAGGAACTGCTCCATGGGGTGGAGAGGAGAGTGGGGAGGGCAGGACACGGCCAGCACCTGAGGGTCAGGAGACCCTCTCCCGGGGCCCCCTGCCTTCTGCGATGTATCACTGCTGCCCCTCACTCCTCACGGTCTCTGCCCTGACCCTTCAGGAGCGGAGGTCACACCCTGGGGATGGAGCGCCTGCTGGGAGGGTCCACCGACTCTGTGAAGGCGCATCTGGGAAGGCCTCCTGCTCCTGATCTCTAGTGAGGGAGCTCAGCTCCACGGCTCTCGAGCACACGGATGACCAGGGTGCACTTCAGTGGTGTCAGAATCTGTTTACATTTCTGAGACTCAGCAAAACTGACTGTGCAGTTGGGAGTAGCCTTATTATGAACCGGAATATCCCTCAGGAATAAGTGATTCTGTGGATCTATTTAAAATCTGATTGTTCTCAAAGCACAAGCCCCTGACAGGCTGAGGGTCTCGTCCCAGTTTCCCATCTGCCTGTGTCTTGTGAGAAGCACTGTTGTATCAGCCTGCACGTTAACAGTCAGCCTCGTCCTCAGGCTGCAGCCCAGAGATGAGCAGGAGCCCTGTGTGGCCGAGGAATCTTTGGATCCAGAAAGAGCCATCTTTGGATCTTTGGGGACGCCAGAGCCCTGAAGTTTCCTGGAGTCTGGGTGGTAGGACCGGAGGACTGAGGAGGGCACGCTGGCTTCTGCTGGTCCCAGTAACAGCACAGCGGCCGACACTGATGTCACTGCTCAGGGTGCAGGGGCCACAGAGTCACCTGTGGTCTGTGAGGGGACGGGGTCTCCCCACACACAGGCCGTGAAACCATTGCCCGTCACAAGGGTCCAGGGCTCAGGGCTGCGGTGTGGACACCCACAGCCGCGCAGGAATAGGGCTTAGCCATCCTCTCCGCAGAGAAACAACAGTAAACAGGGGCGGCCTCAATCTGCTTGCAACTGCTTAGAAGAAAGTTCACAATACAGCCATTATAGTAAGATTCTCCCGAGAGACCAAGTGAAAATATTAGAAAATCAATTCGTCATGATCAGAACTTCAAATGTCATGTGTCTGCACAAGTCACTGCGAACGTCGTGGAGTTTTCTAAATTCACTTTCCCCTCATGCTCTTACATGGAGCAGAAGAACTGGGAGGAGCAGGTGAGGGGCTTCAGGGGGAAATCTGTGCAGGAATTTGTGAAGTATGGCCCCTACATCCTTATTGTCACCGTGTGAAACGAAATACGATTTTACAACCGTTTCTGAGCTGCTGCCACAGCGTCTCCTTCCCACGACGGGTGGTAACTGTGTTCCTGTGTCAGCAGCTGTGTCTGAGCCCCGAGTCGACCAGCCAGAGATCCACACTGCTTGATTTGGAACCTATTAAGCAAGGTTCCTCTGATACAGTGGAAAATATGTCATTTTGTGTGTATGAAAATTGGGGATAAGGCAAATTTAAGGCTTAAGGGAAAAGGGAGAATTAGAGGAATAATCCCACATATCCCAAAATACATCACTGTTAACTGTGGGCCACAGCCCAGCCCGGCCAACTGGGCAGACCCTGCAGTGTTGTGATAGGACAGTGACGGGCAGCAGGACACAGGCGTGGTGACCTGGGATCGTGACCCCACATGGGGGAGGGGGGGGTGCCCGGGAGCTCAGGGCTCCGGGTCACTTCCCCCTGGCCTGCGGCCTCCTTGAGCCGCAGGGCTGCATCCCAGCCGAGCAGGAACAATCAGCCTCGTCCTCAGGCTGGAGCCCAGAGATGGTCAGGGGGCCCCACCCGACCTGGAGCCCGCCAGCCTCGCTGAGGCCCTGCGGGCGGGGTGTGACTCCTGTGGTCGGGAGCTTGGACCCAGCACGATTGATGCTGCCACTTGGTTCCAAGAGTGTTGCTGTTCCCAGGCGGGTGAGTGTGGCTGAGTGCCCAGAGACAGAGTCACCGAAGCTGCCTGAGTCCACCCTGCCTGAGCCCCGGGCACCACGAGGGGACAGAGGAGGCTGAGAGCAAGACCTGCTCCTGTGCAGGAGAGAGGGCAGAGGGCTTGGGGGCCTCCCAGGTCTGAGATAAGCTGACAGATCCCCCACCTCAGACCCTGAGATAGAGGACAAACAGGCCCTGTGTCCCCCGTGATGGGGAGACAGACTGTCTGTTTCCTTTGAGACCCACTCCTGGGAATGGGCTGCTGGAGGACACAGCGGAAAGGAGGAGCCTCCATGCCTGGGCAGACCCCCAGATGACCTGGACCCAGGGTGGGGCAGCAGCAGAAGGTCCAGCAGAGCCTGAGCAGGAAGCCCCTGTGCTGCCCCACCTCCCCCAGTGAGACAGGAACCTGGTCTCGTTCCCGTAGGCCTGGAGCTCTGGGGAAGCCTGAGAGGCGGTCACAGGAAAGGCAGGAGGAGCAGCCTGGGCCTCAGCTCAGCCCAGGGACAGCCAAGGAGCTGAAGGGTCCTGAATCAGACACAGCTGGATGCTGTCTCTCTGGTTCTGACTTGACTGTCATAGACTGTCTGCCAGGACCTGCCTCTGGCGTTCAGGTCCTTCTGCTCAATTTCAGATATTCATATAAAATGTGGTTGCCAAAAGCAAAGCCTTGGGGAGGGGGCAGAATGAAGAAGAACTGAAAGGATTTCCCAGACTGATTTCCTGGTGTGGGGCTCAGACGCCAGTTTTAAATCAAACAGACCACAGAGTGTCTGCTTTGGCAGAGATGCTTCAGCCCCGGGGGGCCCGTGTCTGGAGGAGAGCATGTTTCTGTCTCACTTCCCCCCTGGCCTGGAGCACTGTGCCATAATTATTACCACTCTGATAAGATGAACAGTAATAAGTCGCCTCGTCCTCAGCCTGGAGCGAACTGATGGTCAGGGTGGCTGTGTTCCCAGACCTGGAGCCGGAGAATCGGTCGGAGACCCCCGAGGGTCGACTGGTTGCACCATAGATGAGCATTTTGGGGGCCTTTCCTGGGAGCTGTTGATACCAGCTCACATAATTGCCATACCCAACGTTGCTGCTGCTTCCAGAGCAGGTGATGGAGACACTCTGGCCCGGGGACCCGGACACGGAGGGCGGCTGAGTCAGCACAGCCTGGGCCCAGGATCCTGGAAGGGGGAGAGACAGAGATGGTGACTCGGGGGTCCAGACATGAGAGCGGGGAGCAGGGCCCGTGAGTCTTCCCAGGGCGCATTCCCTGTCCCCCCATCCAGTCACCTGTGCAGAGAGCGACCAGGGTGAGGAGCAGAGGGGACCAGGCCATGGTGGACACGGTGAGGGCGTCCTGCCGTCTGCGGCCCACAGCTGAGCAAGCCACAGCTAAGCAAGCGTCCCCAGAGCTCTCCTTCCCCTCTTCATGCCCTGAGAGGGGGAGGGGCCTTTCATGCAAATGACCCCCACCCCCACAATGCTCTGATCACCTCTGGGTCAGCTTCCTGTGCCTGAGGGAGGCCAGTGTGTGATCAGGGGCGGGGTTGTGTGGGGCTTGGGGGTGGGATGTCCCAACTGGGAATCCTGAGCAGAAGGCATCAGGAAGTAGCAGGGCGCTGGCCTCTGCTCTCACCCCTCCAGACACTCAGGAAAGGCGTCCGATCGCCCCGTGGTGTCTGGACCCAGACACACATCCTTGGGCCTCGTGATCAGAGCTCTTAGAGTCAACTCTCCCAAAGTGGTTTTGAAATTACCCCTTCAGGACGTGTTTGGATGGAAAGCAACAGCCAACTGCAGTTCACTCTGCAGTGCATGTGTGTGTTATACTGTGGGTGTGTGACTTTGAGATTTTAAATGAACCAAAATGTGTTCATAGATTAGTAAAAATCTAAGGTCCTCACTTTAAATAGGTCCCTAAATTTAGCTGAAGAAAATGTTGTTGTTAAGTCACTAACTGTGTCCAACTCTGGCTCTGTTTTAATTTTGCATTGCCATGGTACTATTTCTAAAACATAATTTTCTTTGTAGCTTCTGCTCTTTAAACAAGATAATTTTAAAGACTTTCTGACATGTATGGCATCTCCGCTGAGGGATTTTTATGTCATAGCAGGACGTTCTATCTGTGAAAAGAGGGCAGGCTGAGTTATTAGAGCCATGGGTCAGTCTCAGATCTGAGATGAGGGGACAGGACATGAGAAGGCAGGTCGTTGTTCTCAGAAAACTCAGATGTGACCATAGGGAGCAAACGTGACTCAGACGTGGTCCAGATGGAGCAGCAGTGATCGCCCCGGGGGCAGAGCCCCAGGAGAACATCTGCTTTCCCAGCCCAGGGCCCCAACAGCTTCTCTGCTCACTGCGCATAAAATCAGTCCCACAGCAGCTGAGCACAGACACTCCTCAGCCAGGACTCACTTCCCTCATCTCAGGACCAGGAATCTCTCCCCACCTATTCCTCACTGGATGGGCACACAGGATGGAGTGTGAGGTTTCAGGGGATAAATCAGCTACACGAGGGGTTCAAAATTCCCTGGGAAACAAGGGGGACCCTGGGGAGGAGCAGGGAGTGGACGAGTAGGGGTCACACCTGAGAGCCAGAGACCTGAGGCTTCTCGGGAAGGAAGGGGCTGGAGAGGTTCAAGGAGGGGCCGAGGAAGCGAGTGTCCAGTTCAGGAAGATCTGGAAACACGTCCCTGACCTCCTGACAACAGGAGCTTGGCCGTGACCGTGCAGGTCAACAGTGCAGGCCTGTAGAGGGAGGCTCGTGACTGGGGAAAGCCATGAATGAGGGGAGCGGGAGTGGAGACTCTGAGCAGAGAGGAGCAGGAGCAGGAGCAGGAGCGGGAGCGGAGACTCCGAGCAGGGATCAGCAGGAGCAGGAGCAGGCCGCGGGGAGCGGGAAAGGAGACTGAGCAGAGAGGAGCAGGAGCAGGAGCAGGAGCGGGAGCGGAGGCTCCGAGCAGGGATCAGCAGGAGCAGGAGCAGGCCGCGGGGAGCGCAGGGCGCCCGGGGTGGGCTCTCGGCTCCTCCCCTCCTGTTTCTGGGGAGAGGCTGGGCACCGATGACCACCTTCCCTTCGCCCTGCCGTCGGGGTGCTCGCCCGTGTGCAGCGCCACTCCCAGGGGGAGGTTGGGCGCCGCGGCCCCGAGCCCGTCGGCTGAGGGGAGCCCCGCCGTCGCCGCGGAGCCGGGCGCAGGGCCAGCTCTGAGCGGGGCGCGGCGCCCCCTGGCGGCGCGCCCGGGGACGGTCCCGGCGGCGAGAGCGCGGCCGCTCAGCGGATGCTTCTCGGTCCCGGCTGACCCCCGCGACCCCGCGGACTGGGGCCCACCAGGCTCGTCTGTCCCTGGGTTCTCAGCGAGAGCACTGCAGTGGGTGGCGTTTCTTGCTCCCGAGGATCGTCGCAGCCCAGGGACAGAGCCACATCTCTTACGACTCTTGCGTTGGCAGGGGGTTCTTTACCCCTGGTGACACCTGGGAAGCCTTGTGAGGAAGCAGGGGCTGCCTTTTCCCCTGCCACCAAATACTCTGTCAATGAACAAATAAATGAATTAGATAATAAGTTTTACACGTCTTTGATAACATACAGAGAATTCTCTTCTATTTCCATGTATTTTATTTTCAAATGATTCTGACTCCTTTTTCTCATGAATCTGATTTTTCCTTTCATTTATCTCCTTTTCCTTAGGACCCAAGAGTGTATTTGCTCATCAGATAGATTTGATGATTTGTCCCTAAAAACATCTGTCACCTGATTTCCTCATCTGCCACGTCTCAGCACTGATGTCTATGCCGTCTCACTTCCCTTCAATATTTAGTTTCCTGGTTCTTGATAGAAGTGACGATTTTTACTGGGTCCTGGACGGTGTGGAATTATTTGTAGAAACTCTGAGTTCCATTGCCTTTTCCTTTAACGGGAGATCCTTCTGTGGCAGAAGCTCAGGGACGTGTGTTCTCTGCCCACTGACCCAGCAAGGGTGGCACTACCCCCCTGTTCTGTGCTGCTGACTTCGACCTGGGCACCGGGGCAACTCCTGCCAGCAGCTCCTTCCACCCAGGGGCTTGAGACCACTCCTTGTTGGGCTGCTGCCCTCGGAGGGGAGCCAGGCTGAGGGGGCTGCTGTGCTGCAGAGCGAGATGCTCAGCTCCCTGGACTCTGAGGACTTGGGGACACCAGGGAGGGAGGGGGTGATCGCAGGGCCAACCACCAGCCTCCGCCTCACATTCAGCACTGATGACCCAGGTGGGGTCCAGGCCCAGGTCTTCCTGGCCCCACAGTCACCAGCAGAGGGGACAGGGGTGCACACGGGCCTGCTCCCCCCTCACTAGTCTCCCCGTGTGGCTGCCTCATCTCCCCGCACACTGTTTCCGGGGCCGGGCCTGAGGGGCGTTCCACGTGCTGAGGAGCCCAGCCAAGACCTGGCATCCGGGTACCCAGGGAGTCAACGGAGGGTGTGGGGATTTTTGGAGCCAGTGATGAGTCAGGTTCTTCCAGGAGCATAAGTCCTCCCATGAGCCTCGAAGTGTGTCCTTAGCACAGGTTTTCGGAAATTCCTCCCGACTTCCAGTCTTATGTTTAAAGACACAGTTTTCCCCATGGCTTCAGATGTGAATTGTGTTTCTGGGGTTTTGGATTTTGACCATGAACTGGGAGTGAATGTGTTATGGGGAATTAACATGCCTGGACTGAATTGTAAGGCAATTCTCAGGAGTTATTTCATAACAAAAGTCAAAGACATTCATCTGGAACTTTGATGTTCTTAAATATTTTGGGGAGGTTCTTGTTAACCACAGATTGCTGCCACCAACAAAAGGCTGTGATTCAGGAGCTCTAGTTGGGAAATTGCATTTCTAGAAAATTCCACTACTTGCGTCCCTCCCAGCAAATGAAATACTGATTTATCTGCAAGATCAAGTTCATGATGCTGTACATCTCTTAGTGTGATTTGAATGACGAGAGTCTTCCTGGCAGAGGTGGGGGTCTGAGTCTCCCTGTGGAGCTAAGCCTCCTTCCCAACAGCATGGGCAGAGAGGGGTCCCCTTGGAGAGCTGGACACACCCGGGAGAGCTGGGAGGAGACACTGGCCATGAACCACCGGACAGGAGACGGGCCCAGAGCCTCCCTCCCATGGGACCCTGCCCACCCCACCCGCTCTCTGCCTCTCCTGCCACTAAGCGCCGAGCCCTCGGAGCACAAGGGCAGGATTTGGTAGCACTTCCCATGGGGTTGTGTCATGTGGGATTGTAACTATTAGCTCCCAGACCACAGTGATAGTCGGCTTCGTCCTTGGGCTGGACCCCTGTGCTGGTGAGGGCGGCTTTGTTCCCAGAGATGGAGCCAGAGACGCCATTAGAGACTCCAGATGGGTGACTGTTTGTGCTATAGAAAAGCAGTCAGGGAGGCTGGCCTGGGTCTGCTGGAACTAGCCGGGGTAGTTACTGGTAGTGACTGACCCAGAGCTGAGGCCACAGGTCAGGGTGACCGTCCCTCCTGGAGACACTGACAATGTCGGCTGCTGGACCACAGTCTGTGCATCTATCCCTGAAAGGAACAAGAGAGAGACAGGGGTTGTGTGGAGACAGGGCCCTGAAACCCTGCTTGGAGGTGCCCCAAGGGTGCAACTCGAACCCTGACCTGAGCCGTAAGCGAGCAGCCCCAGCAGAAGCACTGTCCAGGCCATGGTGGGGACCCTCCCAGGACGCGGCCTCCTCAGCCTCCTGGGCTGGAGGTGGGGTCCTGGGCTTTTCATGCCTCCAGCCTGTCAGGAGGAGGAGGGGCCTCATGCAAATCACTTCCTCCTCTCCCTGCCCAGGTCACCTGAGGTCCCCTTGAAGGAGACTTGAAGGAGGCAGATGCTGGACCTCACCCCGAGCGGGGACGGAACCGGAGGGAGCCCTGAGTGATGGGGTGAGGTTTCCAGCTGTGTGCTCCCGTGACCTTGGCGACCTCGGTCCTCTATCTCCTCCCTGGAGTGTCTGAGGCTGAAGGAGGAGTTTGCAAGTCTTCCTCTGCTGCTGCTAAGTCGCTTCAGTCGTGTCCGTCTCGGTGCAACCCCACAGACGGCAGACTACCAGGCTCCTCTGTCCCTGGGGCTCTCCAGGCAAGAACACTGGAGTGGGTTGCCATTTCCTTCTCCAATGTGTGCATGCATGCTAAGTCGCTTCAGTCGTACCTGACTCTGTGCGACCCCATGGACGGGCTCCTCTGTCCACGGGATCCCGTGGACAGAGGGGTGGGCTGCCATTTCCTTCTCCTAAGTCTTCGTCTCTTGCCCCAGTACTCTAGCCTTTCCCAAGCCTGAGCCCATCTTTAGAATACTCTCCGCCTTCTCAGGGAACCAATGTGTCCCGTCTGTGTGGGGCTATCTGTCCTCCTCCACCAGCCCTGAGCCCAGTAGGAAATAAATCCCAGAGCCTGTGTCTGGTGTGAAGGCTAAGGGGAGAACCTTGAACGCAATCTTTTAAACTGTCTCTAGTCCCTGCGGTGGTGGGACCAGGACGGGAGTGGGGAGTGACAGGCAGAGCCGCATGGGCAGGCTTGGGGTAACAGCCTCCTGTGCTGTAAAAAGATATGACAATGTGGACTAGCTTCAATAGAGCTGTAGATTTTAGGGGAGAAGTTAACCATGTCATCATGCAACTATGATAGCTGGCAAGTTCGGTCAGAATAAAGTTGGCACACAGGTCTCATCATCAGAAATAGAAAAGCACCGTGTGTGAGCAGGGAGGTGCGCTGAGCATCCTGGACCTTGCAGAACTCCCTGCCCTGCGGTTCTGCTGTGGAGCCCATGGGCTCGGGAGCGAGGAGGGGCGTGGGGGCAACGGGGGGGAGGAGGAGCTCAGACTCTCAAGCGTTAACGCGTGTGGGAGAGACGGGAAAGTCTTGTTCATCTCTTGTTTCTTTGACATGAAAATGTTAAATACTATTCTTATTGTGTATTCATGTTAGGTTTGCTGCTAAAGTATCTGTTTAATAAAATCCACATGATTTTTGTCAGAGGTGCTCTAGAAGATCAACGCATAGAGGTGAAAAATATATAATCGTCCCTAATTCTTTTCTTGTAGGAACATACTGACGACAGTTTGGCGGAGCTTGTGATTTCACATAGTTCATGTTACCAGGGTTAATGTAAAGGGAAGGACGAGTAAGGGAGCCTCAAAAACTGACCCGATACCAGCTTCCATAGTTCACTATGAAATGTTGAAATTGCCAAATAACACAACAGGGATCATTTCAAATGACAGAGATGGTGACAAAGGTTTTTTCCTGCATCCCTCTTCCACTGGGGACACCGGGCGTTCTGTCGACAGTGGGGCAGTCCCTCTGCAGGGGTCTCTCCTCCCCTGTCCAGGTATCCCTGGAGGTCGAGGTTACTGAAGGAAGTTCATTTTTCTTCTATGACCGTCCCTCTGGCCTTGGTTGGATGTCAGGTCTGGGCACTGACCCCACGACAGAGGAGCAGGAACTGAGCGGCAAGCCTGTGGCCTTAGGCTGAGAGCTGCCGAGTCCCCTGGGGGCCCAGGTGCAGGAGTGTCACCCTCCAGTGAGGACCCTGCTGCCCGCGTGGGCAAGAGCCAACAGAGGAGGTGCCAGGCTGCCTGGCCAGGACCCTGCGCTCCCAGGACCAGGCGCAGGGCGCCCCCTGCTGGACTCAGGCCTCCTCCTCCCGCACTTCACACCCCGGCCTCCTGGAAGGGCTTTCTCACACCTGCAGCTGGGTCTCCCTGATGTCCCCGCCCAGGGCAGTAGAATGAGTCCCCTTCGTCTAGTTTGGGCCTGGTCATTGATTTTTCCAGGTACCTAATGACCTCAGACCCCTAAAGGGAATGCTGATAAACTACTGAACTTCAGCATTCCCTGAGGGCTGAGTTTGCTCTTCCTAGCTCGTGGGTTCCGTATCAGAACACAACCACCTGAACCAGGTTCCAGAATTCACACACCCAGCGTGCCTGCGGGTTGTACCTGGTCATGATTCTGTCTGAGTTTCCTGCCCAGGTTGATAGGTAGTCACGTTGAATTTGCAGGGCATCCAGCACCTTCCCAGCCCGGACTACATGGCTCTGTTCTTACTTCTCTCTTTGCAAAGAGAGTAGGAGGCTCTCAGGTACAACAGATCTCTTCTTGGTCACTTCCAGGGTTCTCATTTACCCTTCATCCTGGTCCTCACAGTTCTTCTTTTTGACTCAGATGTTTAAAGATGATTTTGGTCTAATTTTGTAAACTTTTCATATTAAATGCTTGGTATAAAAGATTATGCCTATAAATGGGAATTTCACCTTGTCTGGGCTCCTGTTTCATCTCTGGTTGAGAAATCCTTATGACCGTTACCTGATCTTCACTGGACATGGTGAAGTCTAACGTTCTAACCTTCGATTGATAGAATCCATAGATTTAATGAGGGTGGGTTTATAAGGTCTCTGTCCATTATAGTGACAGTTATCCAATATCATCTCAAACAAGGAACCAGGGAGGGAAACGTGGGAGAGGTCATGGGGGAAAAAGGAGAAAGTGAGCAAGTGAGGAGTCTGAGAGCCGCGTCCTGATGGGGAGGGTCTCCCAGGACCTGGAGAGGAGGGCTCCTCAGGCAGCAATCCCCGGAGAAAGGGAGGACCCCGCTTCCCTAAGGGTCAGGGTTCTGGGCGGAGCACAAAGCCTGGAGCAGGAGAGGGATGCTGGGGGGCGGAGAGGCCCCTGGGGCTCCAGGGCACAGATGCTGGACTCCGGCTTCCTCGGCATCCTGCCCAGTACCTGCGAGACACTGTGTATCGGGGCACATGGGCATTCTGCTCGTATTTGGAGACCAGAGAGGAAAGGAGAGAATTTCATGGACCCCAAAAAATGGACCAGATGAGGGTATGAGCCCGCCTGGATTTAATAGCACAAGTGACCACAGAGAATGAAACCAGCCTGGTGATGCCACAGTCAGGGTCAGGTCGGTGACGGGTCCGACCCAGGAGCAGAGGGCAAACTTCCATCAGACATCCCCATCGCATGGAATTCCTGTGGCTGTGGTTAGTGATGAGGGGTGGGACACTGATGACCAGCCTCCTCACCAGGATGGGGTCCAAGGTGAACAAGGAGGGCGTGTGGACCCACCAGGAGCCAGAGAGCAGGCTGAACCCAGAGTGTCCCTCACCTCTGGCCTGGATCACAAAGGCAGGGCTTTGCCTGCAATCCCTTGTCCTCATTGCATGGGGATCCCTGGGTCCCTACTGCTCCCTCTGCAGGAGACGGTGTCCCCGGATCTGGGCTCATCAGGGGCGTCACACGCAGAGGGACACGGGCACATCCTGGGGAGCCCCTGCTCCTGAAGTCCACAGGCCACCGCAGCCCTGAAGTAGGAACTGCTCCATGGGGTGGAGAGGAGAGTGGGGAGGGCAGGACACGGCCAGCACCTGAGGGTCAGGAGACCCTCTCCCGGGGCCCCCTGCCTTCTGCGATGTATCACTGCTGCCCCTCACTCCTCACGGTCTCTGCCCTGACCCTTCAGGAGCGGAGGTCACACCCTGGGGATGGAGTGCCTGCTGGGAGGGTCCACGGACTCTGCTGAAGGCGCATCTGGGAAGGCCTCCTGCTCCTGATCTCTAGTAGGGAGCTCAGCTCCACGGCTCTCGAGCACACGGACGACCAGGGTGCACTTCAGTGGTGTCAGAATCTGTTTACATTTCTGAGACTCAGCAAAACTGACTGTGCAGTTGGGAGTAGCCTTATTATGAACCGGAACATCCCTCAGGAATAAAGTGATTCTGTGGATCTATTTAAAATCTGATTGTTCTCAAAGCACAAGCCCCTGACAGGCTGAGGGTCTCGTCCCAGTTTCCCATCTGCCTGTGTCTTGTGAGAAGCACTGTTGTATCAGCCTGCACGTTCACAGTCAGCCTCGTCCTCAGGCTGCAGCCCAGAGATGAGCAGGAGCCCTGTGTTGGCCGAGGAATCTTTGGATCCAGAAAGAGCCATCTTTGGATCTTTGGGGACGCCAGAGCCCTGAAGTTTCCTGGAGTCTGGGTGGTAGGACCGGAGGACTGAGGAGGGCGCGCTGGCTTCTGCTGTTTCCAGTAACAGCACAGCGGCCGACACTGATGTCACTGCTCAGGGTGCAGGAGCCACAGAGTCACCTGTGGTCTGTGAGGGGACGGGGTCTCCCCACACACAGGCGGTGAAACCATTGCCCGTCACAAGGGTCCAGGGCTCAGGGCTGCGGTGTGGACACCCACAGCAGCGCAGGAATAGGGCTTAGCCATCCTCTCCGCAGAGAAACCAAGAGTAAACAGGGGTAGAATTAATATACCTGCCACTTTATACAAGAAAGTTAACAATACAGCCATTACATTGAGATTCTTCTAAAATATCAGTTGAAAATAATAGGAAAACACACTACTCAAGATCAGAAAATAAAATGACAGTGTTTGAACAAGTTGGTTTGAACATTGTGGAGTATTCCAAATTTGCTTCCATTAAATGGTCTTACATGGAGCAGAAGGACTGGGAAGAGCAGCTGAGGGCGTTTAGGGTAAAAACGTGCAGGAAGTTGTGAAGTACAGTTAGACATTCTTGTTCTCACCGTGTGAAATGAAATACGATTTTATGTCCATTTCTGACCTGCTGCTACAGTGTCTGCTTTGGCAGAGATGCTTCAGCCCCGGGAGGCCCGTGTCTGGAGGAGAGCAGGTTTCTGTCTCACTTCCCCCCTGGCCTGGAGCACTGTGCCATATTGCTACTGCTGTCATAAGCTCCACAGTAATAAGTTGCCTCGTCCTCAGCCTGCAGCGAACTGATGGTCAGGGTGGCCGTGTTCCCAGACCTGGAGCCGGAGAATTGGTTGGGGACCCCCGAGGGTCGACTGGTTGCACCATAGATGAGCATTCTGGGGGCCTTTCCTGGGAGCTGTTGGTACCAGCCAACATAATTACCACGCCCAACGTTGCTGCTGCTTCCAGAGCAGGTGATGGAGACACTCTGGCCCGGGGACCCGGACACGGAGGGCGGCTGAGTCAGCACAGCCTGGGCCCAGGATCCTGGAAGGGGGAGAGACAGAGATGGTGACTCTGGGGTCCAGACACGAGAGCAGGGAGCAGGGCCCGTGAGTCTTCCCAGGGCCCTTCCCCTGTCCCCCCATCCAGTCACCTGTGCAGAGAGCGACCAGGGTGAGGAGCAGAGGGGACCAGGCCATGGTGGACACGGTGAGGGCGTCCTGCCGTCTGAGGCCCCACAGCTGAGCAGAGCGTCCCCACAGGGCTCCTTCCCTCTTCATGCCCTGAGAGGGGGCGGGGTCTTTCATGCAAATGACCCCCAAATGCCCAGCTCTCTGATGCCTCCCTGGGCCCTGGGTCAGGTCCCTGTGCCTTGGGGTAGTCAGATCAGGGGCGGAGTGGTGTGGGGCTTGGGAGTGGGAGGTCACCGGTGGGAGCCATTCATGCAAATGACCACCCCCCACTCCATGTTATACTGTGGGTGCATAAATCTTCAGAACCGCCTGGGAATGTCCCCTGGTGTCCTGTCCAGACACACTTCCTGTGACCTGGTGATCCGCGCTCTTAGAGTCAACTCTCCGCAAGCTGGTTTTGAGATTGCACAGTTCAGGAAGTGTTTGGCTGGCCGGGAACAGCCAAGGTAGTTCACCCTGTAGGGCATGTGTGTGTTGCACTGTGAGTGTGTGACTTTGAGATTTTAAATGAACCAAAATGTGTCCATGGGTTCGTGAAAATCTAAGGTCCTCACTTTAAATATGTGCATAAATATACCCGAAGGAAATCTTGTTGAGTCGCTGAGCTGTGTTCGACCCTGCTTCTGTTTTAAGTTTGCGTTGCCGCGGAGAAGGCAATGGCAAGCCACTCCAGTACTCTTGCCTAGAAAATCCCATGGATGGAGGAGCCTGGTAGGCTGCAGTCCATGGGGTCGCTAAGGGTCGGACACGACTGAGCGACTTTACTTTCACTTTTCACTTTCACACATTAGAGAAGGAAATGGCAACCCACTCCAGTGTTCTTGCCTGGAGAACCCCAGGGATGGGAGCCTGGTGGGCTTCTGTCTATGGGGTCACACAGAGTCGGACACGACTGAAGTGACTTAGCAGCAGCAGCAGCAGCCACGGTACTGTTTTTCAACCATCATTTTCCTTGTAGGTTCTGTTCGTTAAATATGACAATTTTAACTAAATCACATGAGAGGTATCTTATGAAATTTTATTATTAAGTAGAAGAACGTTTTTACAAAGATATTGACATTCTTAATTATATTGGCCTCTGAGCAAGGCAGGGCCAGAACCAGTCTTTCTAATACTTATGAATCTCCACTGAGGGGTTTTCATGTCTTAGCAGGATGTTCTATCTGAAAACAGGGCAGGCTGAGTTATCAGAGCCATGGGTCGGTCTCAGATCTGACATGAGGGAGAGGACACGACAAGGCAGGTCATTGTTCTCAGGAAACTCAGACGTGACCAGGGGAGCAAACCTGACTTAGATGTGGTCTGGACAGAGCAGTAGTGATGGCCCCGGGGGGAGAACCCCAGGACAGCATCTGCTTTCCCAGCTGAGGGTCCCCGCAGCTTCTCTGCTCACTGCGCATAAAATCAGTCCCACAGCAGCTGAGCACAGACACTCCTCAGCCAGGACTCACTTCCCTCATCTCAGGACCAGGGCCCTCTCCCCACCTATTCCTCACTGGATGGGCACACAGAGCAGAGCGTGAGTATTCGGGGCATAAGTCAGCTGCTCGAGGGGCTCATGGACCCCCTGGGAAACAAGGGGGACTGGAGAGGAGCAGGGGGATAACGAACTCGGGTCACACACAGACCCAGAGGCTTCTCGGGAAGGAAGGGGCTGGAGAGGTTCAAGGAGGGGCCGAGGAAGCGAGTGTGCAGTTCAGGAAGATCTGGAAACACGTCCCTGACCTCCTGACAACAGGAGCTTGGCCGTGACCATGCAGGTCAACAGTGCAGGCCTGTAGAGGGAGGCTCGTGACTGGGGGAAAGTCATGAATGAGGGGAGCGGGAGCGGAGGCTCTGAGCAGAGAGGAGCAGGAGCAGGAGCAGGCTGCGGGGAGCGGGAGAGCAGGCTCTGAGCAGAGAGGAGCAGGAGCAGGAGCAGGCCGCGGGGAGCGGGAGAGCAGGCTCTGAGCAGAGAGGAGCAGGAGCAGGAGCAGGCCGCGGGGAGCGGGAGAGCAGGCTCTGAGCAGAGAGGAGCAGGAGCAGGAGCAGGCCGCGGGGAGCGGGAGTGGAGACTCTGAGCAGAGAGGAGCAGGAGCAGGAGCAGGAGCAGGCCGCGGGGAGCGGGAGTGGAGGCTCCGAGCAGAGAGGAGCAGGAGCAGGAGCAGGCCCCGGGGAGCGGGAGGGCAGGCTCTGAGCAGAGAGGAGCAGGAGCAGGAGCAGGCCGCGGGGAGCGGGAGGGCAGGCTCTGAGCAGAGAGGAGCAGGAGCAGGAGCAGGCCCCGGGGAGCGGGAGGGCAGGCTCTGAGCAGAGAGGAGCAGGAGCAGGAGCAGGCCGCGGGGAGCGGGAGGGCAGGCTCTGAGCAGAGGCCTCCAGGCAGCGCCAGAGTCCCAGCTCCCATCCCCCAGCCACCCTCGGGAACGGCCCCCGAGCGCCCCCTGGTGTCCAGGCCCAGACCCGCATCTTGTGACCTGGAGACCAGAGCCCTTCAGGGAAGCCCCTGACCAGCTCTGGGCTCAGTCTTCCTGCCTTCAGGCTGGGTGTCCGTTCTGTGTCCCCTGTGACCTCAGGGCCATCTGTGGGCTCCGCTCAGACCCTCAGGGTCAGTCCTACACGGCACCCTCGCAGCTCAGGGGTCAGGACTGAGGGGACGTCGGGGACACATATTCCTTTAAACCAGGGTCAGGTCAGGACAGTGATGACCCCATGGGTGCAGCCTCCTGACTGTGCAGGACGCGGCTGCTTTCTCCTTCACTAGAAGCGAAGCCGTGCCTTACACACGCACACAAGCACACACGGATTACTTCAAAGTCCTTTCCCAGTGGATAATAAGCATTTTGTTTTTATACTCCGAGATCCCACTCTGCTAGTTCCTGGTCTCCTCTTTCCTACCTGAGTGAAATAAAACATTTGCCACGTGTTAATGCCCAGAATTGTTTCATTTATTGAAGATGAAGTTCAAATTCCAGTTAAATAAATTTGCTTAGATAAATCCAGAGTCTATGATTCAACTCTTAAGGATTTCCAGTGATAGAAGAAGTGTTCCTGGAGAGGTGGGGAAAGGACTTTCCTAAATATTTCATTTATGATCTACGAATTCTAAGAATGAAGACACTGAAATGAGGTTTAGGCCCTACAGTCGCTTCCACTCCTTCAAGATGAATGGTCGGTGTGGAGATGCACTTTGGCAGTTTGGCCGTTTCCTGGCTGGCGTAATCAACAAATCACTGTTGCTCCTCCTGCTTATGCTGCCGTATTTTCTTTTAATTTTAATAATAATATAATCAATGTTGTTTGAAATCTAAAATAGAATTACTTTCAAAAGTGAAGCTTTCCTTCATATTACTGTGTGTTCATAGGTTTTATCTCTATTGAATAGTAAGAATAATTATAATGCAGTTTTGCACAAATATTTTTACATTCTGATCATTCAATTCTGTCACTGTAGCCTTTGTTGTTCAAAACAATGATGAGAGGAATCCTGTAAATGTTTTTAGTGATATAAAGTCTGTTTAAAATTTGAACTGTTCATTTTCCTTTGAGACCGCTGCAAATTTGAGCTTTGGTGGTAGGCATGTGTTATACTCAGTTCAGTTCATTTCAGTTCATTTCAGTCGCTCAGTCGTGTCCGACTCTGTGACCCCATGAATCACAGCACGCCAGGCCTCCCTGTCCATCACCAATTCCCGGAGTTCACTCAAACTCATGTCCATTGAGTCAGTGATGCCATCCAGCCATCTCATTCTCTGTTGTGTTATATTCAAGGGTCCTTTAATTTGTACAAAACACAAAATGTGTTTCTCTCTGTGAATTTAACACATTGAACATTTAATTAAATGTTAAAAGGAAAAAACTGTTCCCTAGAACTGTTGCAATGTTAAACTTAGTCATTAACAGACCTGTTGTGATAAAATAAATAAACAAATTTAACACCAATAATAGCAAAAACTACATAATATTGAAACACCTAGACATCTTAGTAACATCCTAGTACACACTGAATATACACACCTAACTCCACACAGGCCACCCTACAGAGCCTCTGCCCACAGCTTTGTGTCCTCGTCTGCACAGATGCTCCCAGGATCCACCCCCTCCTTAGAGACACCTTCTGATTCTGGTTTCCAGCAGCCCCTCCCCGACACAGACTTGGCTAAGACCTCACATGGACCTGGAGGTGGGAACCGAATCTGAACTGTTGGGTACAGACCAAGAGTTCTGGGGGATGGGCCTTACAGGGATGAGGGTCCCCATCACGGAGGAAGGTTTCAGAGCGCCCTGAGTGGTTTCCCCACTGGTTGTCCCACTACCCATTCTGAGACTCGGGATTTTGGCCCATGCTGGCCATGGGCACCTCCTCTAACCTCTGGGATGTCCTAGTCCCCATTCAGAGTGGCCCACTGGACAGCAGGCTTTGCCGATGGTACCCCCAGGAGAGCGGGCTGAGGGGCATTTCTAGGTCCACCTTGGGCACGGGATATGCTTACATTGGGACTCGTCTCCTTGGAAACTGACCTTATTCCAAAATGTGCATCTCTGTTAGCTCTGGCCCCACAGTCCAGACCTGCCTGTGGTGCAAATCCTACCTGTGTGTGTGAAAGGACAGTGAGAGAGCAGCAGAACACACGCGTGGTGACATGGGGTACTCTGTGAGCCATACGTTCAGGGTGAGGACAGGAGCTCAGGATTCAGGGTCACCTGCCATTGGTCTGGATTCCCCTGTGAGCAGCACGGCTGCCATCCCAGCTGAGCACAAACACTTAGCCATGTCCTCAGGCTGGAGCCCAGGGATGGTCAGGGGTCCTGACAGACCTGGAACCAGAGAACTTCTCTGAGATGATAAGGACTGCTTGTGACTCCTGTGGGTCAGGAGTTTGGGGACCCAGCCAGGGTATGGCTGCAGTCAAGATGCAGAAAGTAACATAAACTAGGACATACTCAGGCAAAATCTAAGAGAAAATAAAAAAGAGTTTCTGAAGTAAAAATGTACAGAAAAAAATTATGTGATAAAATCGGAAGGAGGTTCAGACGTAAAATCTCGAAGAAACTACAGGGTTCTGAGGAAAGACTCTGAGAGAAAGTAAGAGGATATGAGTTAAAATCTGTCAGTAAGAGGGTCTAAGGAAAAATCTGACAGAAACTAGAGGGTACTGAGGTTAAATCTGAAAGAAATTAAGGTGTTCAGAGGTAAAATCTCACAGAAAGTAGGGGGTTAAGAGGAAAAATCTAACCAAAACTAGGGGCTTCAAAGGTAAAATTTGAGAAACTAGGGGGCTCAGGAGTATAATCTGAGAAACTACATAAAATTGACAGAAACTAGGGCATTCCATGGAGAAGGAAATGGCAACCCACTCCAGTGTTCTTGCCTGGAGAATCCCAGGGACGGGGAAGCCTGGTGGGCTGCCGTCTATGGGGTCGCACAGAGTTGGACATGACTGAAGTGACTTAGCAGCTTAGGAGCAGGGCATTTCAAGGTAAAATTTGACAGAAACAAGGGGGTTCTGAGGTAAAAACTCATAGAAACTAGGGGGTTCTAGGTAAAATTTGACAGAAACGAAGGGATTCTGAGGTGATATCTGACAGAAACTAGGGTGTTCAGAGGTAAAATCTGACAGAAACTAGGGGATTCTGAGGAAAACTGACAGAATATAGGGGTTTCTGAGGTGAAATCTGAGAAACAAGAGGGTTCTGAGTAAAATCTGACAGAAATTAGAGGATTCTGAATTAAAATCTGACAGAAAATCAGGAGATCTAAGGTAAAACCTTACAGAAACTCGCGGGGTCTGAGGAAAAATTGGACATAAACTAGGGGGTTTTGAGAAAAAATTTGACAGAGGATTCTGAGGTAAAAATCTGAGTAACAAGAGGGTTCTGAGGTAAAATCTGACAGAAACTAAAGGGTTCTAGGTGAAACCTGACAGAAACTAGGGAGATCTGAGGTAAGATCTGACAGAAACTAGGGGATTGGAGGTGAAATCTGACAGAAATTATTGATTACTGAGTTCAAATCTGACAGAAACTAGGGTTTCCTGAAGTGGAACCTGAGAGAAACAATGAGCTTCTGAGGTGAAATCTGACAAAAGCTATGGGGTTCTGTGGTAAAATCTGACAGAAACTAGGCAGTTCTGAGGGGAAATTTGACAGAAACTAGGGGATTCTGAGGTAAAATTTAACAAAAACTACAGTCTTCTGAGGTAAAATCTGGCAGAAACTAGGAGGTTCTGTGATCAAATCTGTCAGAAACTAGGTGCTTCTGACGTAAAATCTGACGTAAACTAGAGGCTTCTGATGTAAAATCTGATATAAACTAGGGTCTTCTGATGTAAAAATCTGACAAAAACTAGGAGGTTCTGACATAAAATCTGACAGAATCTATGGGGTTCTGAATAAAATCTGACAGAAACTAGGGGATTCTGAGATGAAATTGACAGAAACTGTGGTCTTCCGAGGTAAAATCAGAAAGTGGGAGTCTGTTGTAAAATCTGACAGAAACTAGGGTATTTATGGTAAAATCTGACAGAAACTAGGGGGTTCTGTGGTAAAACCTGACAGAAAATAGGCAGATCTGTGGTAAAATCTGACAGAAACTAAGGGGTTCTAGGTGATATATGACAGAAGTTATGGAGTCCTGAGGTAAAATCTGACAGATTTAGGGGCTTCTGAGGTGAAATCTGACAGAAACTACAGGCTTCTACGGTAAAATCTGACAGAATCCAGGGGGTACTGAGGTAAAATATGAGAGAAGCTAGAGGGTTCTGACATGAAATCTGACAGAAACTAGGAGGTTCTGACATAAAATCTGACAGAATCTATGGGGTTCTGAATAAAATCTGACAGAAACTAGGGGATTCTGAGATGAAATTGACAGAAACTGTGGTCTTCCGAGGTAAAATCAGAAAGTGGGAGTCTGTTGTAAAATCTGACAGAAACTAGGGTATTTATGGTAAAATCTGACAGAAACTAGGGGGTTCTGTGGTAAAACCTGACAGAAAATAGGCAGATCTGTGGTAAAATCTGACAGAAACTAAGGGGTTCTAGGTGATATATGTCAGAAGTTATGGAGTTCTGAGGTAAAATCTGACAGATTTAGGGGCTTCTGAGGTGAAATCTGACAGAAACTACAGGCTTCTATGGTAAAATCTGACAGAATCCAGGGGGTACTGAGGTAAAATATGAGAGAAGCTAGAGGGTTCTGACATGAAATCTGACAGAAACTAGGTGGTTCTGACATAAAATCTTACACAAACTAGGGGCTTCTGAGGTAAAATCTGACAGAAAATATGAGATTTTGAGGTAAAATCTGACAATCTATGGGGCTGATAGGTAAAGTCTTACAGAAACTAGAGGTTTCTCAGATAAAATGTGACAGAAACTGGCAGGTTGTGAGATTAAAATCTGGAAGACTTGGTGGTTCTTTGTTAAAATCTGACCGAAATAAGGAGATTGTCTAATATAAATCTGACAGAAAGAAGTGATTCTGAGGTAAAAATTTACAGAAACAAGGAGTTTCTAGGTAAAATATGACAGAAATTAGGCAGTTCTGAAATAAAATCTGACAGAAACTAGGGTGTCTGAAGTAATATCTGATAGAAACTGGGAAGTTCTGATTGAAAAACTGACAGAAAGAAGGAGGTTCTCAGTTAAAATCTTCGAGGACATACAGAGTCTTCCTATGACCCAAAATGGCACAGGCCTACCAGGAAGCCACACAGCTGAGGACAGAGACCTAACGCCCCTCCCTTTGTGTGTAAAGTAAATTCATCACAGCAAGTGCTCTATCTGAGCTATAAATGATCCCAGTGTTATTGAGTCAAAGCCCACTCTGCTCATCAACTGATGGGCCAATGAATTGGAGGAGATGTTCTGTGGCAAGGAATACAACTGTATTCGAAATGTTGACTCATTGAGAAGATGACATATGAATGTGTCAGCATAACCAACTCCTCAACGTCAGAATGCCAGGTTCTTTTATAAAACCAGGGAGCAACATGGTGAGGAACTACAGTCAAAAGGCAGAATAGAGAGGGAGAAGCTGTGAGGAAGCAAAGTAAATAGGGCCACCAGCCTTTAAAATCTTGGTGAAGGGCCGGCCTTTGGAAGGACTGTGTTAATCTCTTCCTTTCACAGGTGAGCACTGTCAGATTATCTCTCCATGACCATAATAGAGGCACTTTAGTTTAACGATCAGTCAAAGGGGTAGGATCCTCCGATTATCACTTTTCAGTCAATAAATCGTGTCTGACTCTTTGAGACCCTATTGACTGCAGCACGCCAGGCTTCCCTGTCCATCGCCAACTCCTGGAGCTTGCTCAAACTCACGTCCTTCAAGACGGTGAGGCCAACCTACCTTCTCATCCTCTGTCGTCCCCTTCTCCTCCTGCCCTCAATCTTTCCCAGCATCAGGGTCTTTTCCAATGAGTCAGTTATTTGCATCAGGTGGCCAAAGTATTGGAGATTCAGCTTCAGTATCAGTCCTTCCAATGAATATTCAGGACTGATTTCCTTTAGGATGGACTGGTTTGATTTCCTTGGTGCCCAAGGGGCCCTCAAGAGTCTTCTCCAACACCACACTTCAAAAGTATTAATTCTTCAGCCCTCAGCCTTCTTTGTGGCCCAAATCTCACATGTGTACATGACTACTAGAAGAACCATAGCTTTGATTATAAGAACCTTTGTCAGCAAAGTGATGTCTCTGCTTTTTAATATGTTGTCTAGGTTGATTATAGCTTTTCTTCCAAGGAGCAAGCTTCTTTTAATTTCCTGGCTGCAGTCACTGTCCACAGTGATTTTGGAGATCATGAAAATAAAGCCTGCCACTGTTTTCACTTTCCCCTCATCTGACTGCGTGAAGTGATGGAACCAAATGCCATGATCTTCGTTTTCTGAATGTTGAGCTTTGAGCCAGCCTCTTCACTCTCCTCTTTGACCCTCATCAAGAGGCTCTTCATCTTCTGCCCTGAGGGTGGTATCATTTGCATATCTGAGGTTGTTGATATTTCTCCCGGCAATCTTGAATCCAGCTTGTGATTCATCCAGTCCAGCATTTTCCATGATGTACTGGAGAAGGCAATGGCACCCCACTCTTGCCTGGAAACTCCCATGGATGGAGGAGCCTGGTAGGCTGCAGTCCATGGGGTCGCTGGGAGTCGGATATGACTGAGCGACTTCACTTTCACTTGTCACTTTCATGCATTGGAGAAGGAAATGGCAACCCACTCTAGTGTTCTTGCCTGGAGAATCCCAGGGACGGCGGAGCCTGGTAGGCTGCCGTCTATGGGGTCGCACAGAGTTGGACACGACTGAAGCGACTTAGCAGCAGCAGCAGCAGTAGCAGCAACTCTGCATATACATAAAATAAGCAGGGTGACAATATACAGCCTTGACGTACTGTTTTCCCAATTTTGAACCAGTTCATTGTTTCATATCCGGTTCTAAATGTCGCTTCTTTTACTGCATACAGATTTCTCAGAAGGCAGGTAAGTTGGTCTGCTATTCCCATCTTTAGGAATTTCTCACAGTTTATTGTGATTCATACAGTCAAAGGTTTCTGGGTAGTTAATGAAGCAGAAGGAGATGTTTTTCTGGAATTCTCTTGCTTTGCTATGATCCAACAAATGTTGACCAAATTTGATCAGTGTTTCCTGTGCTTTTTCTAAATCCAGTTTGTACATCTGGAGTTCTCAGTTCACATACTGTTGAAGTCTAGTTTGAAGGATTTTGAGCATTTCTTCGGTAGCATGTGAAATGAGCGCAATTGTACAGTAGCTCTTCCAAATAAAACACAAATGTCAGTGAAAAAAAATATTCCCTTACTTACACCCTGAAATCCCCTTTAACTAAGTTTTGGAGCCAATAAAGGTGCATATTTTTCTATAGCCTCAGATCCACTCACAGTCAAGCTGACCATGTGCTTGGACTCCTTGTGCAGGTCCTGGCTGTATTGCTGACATTATTATCTTTAATCTGTCGACTAAAAAAGATGCACAACTTGAGACTTGCAAGTTAAGCTTTATTTGGGGCAAAATGAGGACTGCAGCCCAGGAGGCAGCAGCTCAGAGAGCCCTCAGACACTGCTCCAAAGCAGCAGCGGGAGCAGGTTGATATGTAAGTTTCGGATGAAGGAGAAGTTCAGTACCATTAAGCACTCATTTCACAAAAGGTTTTTCATTAGTCATGAGGATCTGATGTCACCTTGAAGGGATTTAGTACTTCTCTAGATATGAAGAGATACCAATGATTGAGATCATAAAATCTGTTCCTAAAAACATCAATTCAGTTCAGTTCAGTTACTCAGTTGTGTCTGACTCTTTGCAACCCCATGGACCACAGCACGTGAGGCCTCCCTGTCCATCATCAACTCCCAGAATTCACTCAAACTCATGTCCATTGAGTCGGTGATGCCATCCAGCCATCTCATTCTCTGTCCTCCCCTTCTCCTCCTGCCCTCAATCTTTCCCAGCATCACAGTCTTTTCCAATGAGTCAGCTCTTCGCATCAGGTGGCCAAAGGATTGGAGTTTCAGCTTCAGCATCAGTCCTTCCAATGAACACTCAGGACTGATCTCCTTTAGGATGGACTGGTTGGATCTCCTTGCGGTCCAAGGGACTCTCAAGAGTCTTCTCCAACACCACAGCTCAAAAGCATCAGTTCTTCGGCTTTCAGCTTTCTTTATAGTCCAACTCTCACATCCATACATGACCACTGGAAAAACCACAGCCTTGACTAGATGGACCTTTATTGGCAAAGTAATGTCTCTGCTTTTTCATATGCCATCTAGGTTGGTCATAACTTTCCTTCCAAGAAGCAAGCGTCTTTTAATTTCATGGCTGCGATCAGCATCTGCAGTGATTTTGGAGCCCAGAAAAATAAAGTCTGCCACTGTTTTCATTGTTTCCCCATCTATTTGCCATGAAGTGATGGGACTGGATGCCATGATCTTAGTTTTCTGAATGTTGAGCTTTAAGTCAACTTTTTCACTTTCATCAAGAGGCTCTTTAGTTCTTCTTCACTTTCTGCCATAAGGATGTGTCATCTGCATATCTGATGTTATTGATATTTCTCCTGGCAATCTTGATTCCAGTTTGTGCTTCCTCCAGCCCAGCGTTTCTCATGATGTACCCTGCGTATAAGTAAATAAGCAGGGTGACAATATACAGCCTTGACGTACTCCTTTTCCTATTTGGAACCAGTCTGTTGTTCCATGTCCAGTTCTAACTGTTGCTTCCTGACCTGCATAAAGATTTCTCAAGAGGCAGGTCAGGTGATCTGGTATTTCCATCTCTTTCAGAATTTTCCACAGTTTATTGTGATTCACACAGTCAAAGGCTTTGGCATAGTCAATAAAGCAGAAATAGATGTTTTTCTGGAACTCTCTTGCTTTTTCGATGATCCAGCAGGTGTTGGCAATTTGATCTCTGGTTCCTCTGCCTTTTCGAAAACCAGCTTAGGAAAGACTATATAGAAGAGGATCTGACTCAAGTCTGAAGTTACAGGACAGCCAGACGCAGGAGCTCGTGGGAGTGATAAGGAGGAATCACGGGTGGAGAAAAGTCACACATCAGTGAGAACACAGTTTGCCTAAATCCCCCTGGAGCAAGCCGAGTGGTTTGTCAGCTGTCTAGCACACCTGCAATCTCAGGAACGGATGTCACACAGCGCCCCGTGCTGGCCACAGGGGGCCGCATCCTCGGGTCACTGTGATAGGACATGGAGCAGTGTTCTTTCTGTACTGTCGTTTCTTCCTGATGTCACTACCTCAGATAGAGTGAGTAGAGGCCTCAGAAGATCCACCACTGGAACGGTGATGCTTTCACATCTGAATTTTTATTTTGATAGAAGCATATTATTTTTTAACTGTCAATCTCTGTCAACTGTACCCCTACAGCTCCAACCTTGCCTGCTGTTTCCAGACACTGCACACGTATGTGAAAGGTCAGTTAAAGGGTACAACAGAAACACACATGGGAAATTACCCTGTACGCATGTTTTTTAATGTTTTTTTAAATATTTTTTATATGGACCATTTTTAAATTTTTCATTGAATTTGTTACAACACTGCTTCTTCTATGTTTTTTAGGGGGTGGGCGGTTGGCATGAGGCATGTGAGGGTCCTAGCTTCCTCACCAGAGATTGAACCCCTACTCCCTGAACTGGAGGGCAAAGTCTCAACCACTGAAGCACAAGGGGAGTCCCCAGCCCGTATGCATGTTGAGGGGCACAGGGAAGTTGAGCCAAAGAAGCCTCAAGAGATCTGATGCCGAAGTTTGGATCTGTGCTGTCAGGCGGTCTCCATGGCAGAGAGGAAGATCTCTGGAGTGAGATGTCAGGGCATGTTCAAGGGCAGAGAAAGAGGCAGGGAAAGGTGACTGATGATCTTGGTGAATGGTCACTCAAGGTCAGAGAGGTGGGCCCTCTGAGTACGTGACTCTGGCATCTCCAATTGGAATAAAAAAGAAAAATCTGGGAATAAGTCTATCCCCTTAGTTAAACCTTGTATTCCTTTTTACCAGTTTTTACTCTGTGTGAACGTATATAACTTTAAGTTGCTGCAAATATATTCACAGTGATAAGCATACATTTACCAATTGTGAGGTCCACTCACTTTTACTCATTATCTTCAATGCTCCTGAAGAGCACACACTATTTTTTAATATAAATTTATTTATTTTAATTGGAGGCTAATTACTTTACAATATTGTATTGGTTTTGCCATACATTGACATGAATCCTCCACAGGTATATATGTGTTCCCCATCCTGAACCCACCTCCCACCTCCCTCCCCATCCCATCCCTCTGGTTCATCCCAGTGCACCAGCCCTGAGCATCCTGTCTCATGCATCAAACCTGGACTGGCAATTCGTTTCACGTATGATAATATACATGTTTCAATGCCATTCTCCCAAACCATCCCACCCTCGCCCTCTCCCACAGAGTCCAAAAGACTGTTCTATACATCTGTGTCTCTTTTGCTGTCTCACATATAGGGTCATCGTTACTGTCTTTCTAAATTCCATATATATGCGTTAGGATACTGTATTGGTGTTTTTCTTTCTGGCTTACTTCACTCTGTATAATAGGCTCCAGTTTCATCCACCTCATTAGAACTGATTCAAATGTATTCTTTTTAATGGCTGAGTAATAGTCCATTGTGTATATGTACCACAGTGTTCTTATCCATTTGTCTGCTAGGTTGCTTCCATGTCCTGGCTATTGTAAACAGTAGCACACACTATTGTCAGTAGGAACTCGCCTCTTGTCTTTTCACGGGCCAGTTAAACAGTGCTCTGTGAGTTTCCCTCGGTGACTCGTGAGGCTTGGGGAGCTCAGGGTTTGTGTCTCACTTCCCCCCTGGCCTGAAGCACTGTGTGAGCTTGGGCTGCTGTTCCAGGCTTACCAGGATTAATCAGCCTCCTCCTCTATTTGGAGCCCAGAGATGGTCAGGGAGGCCACCTGCCTGGCCTGGAGCCAGAGAATCAGGCTGAGACCCCTATTATGTTGTAGTATACTGGACTTCCCTGGTGGTCCAGTGGTTAAGAATCTGCTTGCCAATACAGGGGCATTCAATCCCTGATGCAGGAAGACTCCACATGCCTCAAAGTGATTAACCCCATGCACCGCAACTGTTGAGCCAGCTCACCCTAGAAACTGCTCCCCAACACAAGAAGCCATTGCAATAAGAAGCCCGGGCAGCACAGCTAGAGAGTAGCCCTTGCTCTCCACAACTAGAGAAAACCTAAGCACAGCAATGAAGATCCAGCACAGCCAAAAATAAATAACTAAATAAATTAAAGATTTTTAATATATGCATAAAAATTATAGTGCACTATAGCCAGTTTCCTAGTGGCTCAGATGGTAAAGAATCCACCTGTAATGTGGAGGCCTAGACTCAGTTCCTGGGTTGGGAAGATCCCCTGGAGAAAGGAACGGCTACCCACTCCAGTACTTTTGCCTGGAGAACTCCATGGACGGTACTGTCCACAGGGTCACAAAGAGTCAGACACAACTGAGCTACTTTCACTTTCATACTATAACACAGACTATATATTATAAATTGTATATCATATATAATATGGTATAATGTAAATTACATATTATTATATATATATAACATTATACAATAATGATGCCCTTGGGGATCCAAAGAAATAAAATTCTGCACCACAGAAGACCACAGAACCAAGCTATTTGAGAACAATAAATCTCAAGAAAAATTGAATATGGCTCCCAGTCTCCTGCTGAATAATTCATATATCATCACCTATGACTCCACAGATGTCCCTCCTCATAGAGGCACAGTTGCAAAGTCCCCAGTGGGGGGGAGCAAAAGTCTCCTGTCCTCGGGCTTGGGGTTCATCCAGCTGGGAGCAGCTAAAAGCAGAGTACCCACAATTAGTTCCACAGCACCCCCTGCTGGTTCAAGTTGAACTCCCTCTACCCACAGAGCTGGTAATCCTGGGACTTCTCTTGTTACAAGATGTTACTGATGCTGAAGCTCCAAAACTTTGGCCACCTAATGCCAAGAGCCAACTCATTTGAAAAGACCCTGATGCTGAGAAAGATTGAAGGCCAAAGGAGAAGAGGACAGCAGAGGATGATATGGTTAGACAGCATCTCCAACTTAACGGACATTGAATCTGAGCAAACTCCAGGAGATAGTGAAGAACAGGGGAGCCTGGCATGCTGCAGTCCCTGGGGAAGCAAACAGTCAGATATGACTTAGCGACTGAACAGCAACAATGAGACTTTGCAGCTCACATCATTTTCGTGACTCCAACAGATCAAGCAATGTCCTGGCCTTAATGTTGCAACAATAAACACGTGACTCTTTATATGACTTTACATGACTCTGTTTGGTCTCCCAAAGGAGGAAGAACTTGTTCTAGTTCTAACAAGTGAGCAGAAAGGATGTTTTAAGGAGAGGAAATAGAAAGCACAAAGCCTCTGCTGTATTTAAGGTCAAGGGACACCAGGAGGTGGCAGGAGTCTGCGGTGTGTGCCACTTGCTGATGGCGGTAATGTGAGGAAGGCTAGGCAGACAGAGAGGAACAAGAGGCCTGTGCTGGGGGAGGGAGCGGTGCTTTATGTGGCCGGTAGCAGACAGGGGCATTGTGCCCGCAGCAGTGAGGTGCGGACACAGGGGGTGGATGGGACCATTCCCAAGGACCAACCTAGACCCCTGCACGCAAACGCAGGGCTTTCAGTAATTTCATTTGCCTATTTGCTTTCGGCTGCGCTGGTCCTCATCACTGCACGGGCTTTTCTCTAGTTGCAGAGAGAGGGGGCTACTCTCTCATTGCAGTGCGCAGGCTTCTCATGGCAGTGGCTGCTCTTGTTGTGGAGCAGGGACTCTAGGGTGCTGCAGTGAGTGGGCTCCGTGGTCGCAGCTCCCGGGCTTCAGAGCACAGGCTCAGTAGTTGTAGCGCATGGACTCAGTTGCTCCTCGGCATGTGGGATTTTCCCGCACCAGGGATCGAACCCGTGTTTCCTGCACTGGCAGGAGGGTTCTTCACCACCAACCCACCAGGGAAGCCCCAGACAAACACAGTTGTCAAGCCAACTCTTCTATATAGATCTCCCAGAGAAGGCAGGAGAACTCACTTCTCTTCTAGGGTAATAAAGTAATCAAGTTCCTTTACTAGTTTCTCAGACTGGTCAATGTTCAGGAACTGTAGACCCACAGGTCTCTGAGGTATCCTGGTTTCCAGACTCCTCCTCCTCCTTCTCCCTCCCCTTGGGCCTGAGATGAGAGAATGTGAGTGCATGACTGCAGGAACTAGAGAGGTTGAAGCCAAATAGCTTCGAGAAGCACGGGCTTCAGAAGGCCGGGATGCGGCACCTTGAGCCTCCATCCTGTGCAGAGGATGAGGTAGGAGCTCAGAAGGCACAAACTCCAGGCCTACAGGTGGAGGACAATGTGATGCCCAACAGAAATTCCTTACTCAGAAAGAAAAATGATCCAAGGGAGACCTGCTGCTTGATGTGCTTATTTATTTAGTGCAGGAAAGTTATAAACATCAGTTCAGTTCAGTTCAGTCGCTCAGTCGTGTCTGACTCTTTGCGACTCCATGAACCACAGCACACCAGGCCTCCCTGTCCATCACCAACTCCCGGAGTCTACCCAAACCCATGTCCATCGAGTCAGTGATGCCATCCAACCATCTCATTCTCTACCAATTACCAAAAAAGTATATGAAAAGGTGTTCAACATCACTAATTATTTGGTAAATGCAAATCAGCACCAAAATGAAATATCACATTATACTTGTTAGTATGACTATTAAATCAAAAAGACTATCCATTGACAGATGAATGGATAAAGAAGTGGTGGTACATATATACAATGGAATATTACTCAGCCATAAAAAGGAACACATTTGAGTCAGTTCTAAACAGGTGGATGAACCTAGAACCTGTTATACAGAGTGAAGTGAGTCAGAAAGAAAAATACTGTATTCTAACGTATATATATGGAATCTAGAAAAATGCTACTGAAGAATTTATTTACAGGGCAGCAGTGGAGAAAGAGCCATAGAGAACAGACTTATGGACATGAGAGGGGAGGAGAGGGTGAGGCGTGTGGAAAGAGTAACATGGAAACTCACATTACCATGTGTAAAATAGAGAGCCAACGGGAATTTGCTGTATGGCTCAGGAAACTCAAACAGGGAGACTCTGTGTCAACCTAGAGGGGTGGGGTGGGGAGGGAGATGGGAGGGAGGCTCGGGAGGGAGGGATACGTGTATATCTATGGCTGATCCATGTTGAGGTTTGACAGAAAACAACAAAATTCTGTAAGGCAATTATCCTTCAATAAAAAAATAATTAATTAAAAAAATAAAAAAGACTAGAACTTACAAGTTCTGGTAAATATCTGGAGAAAAGGAACAACACCATTGCTGCTGTTGTTTAGTCTCTAAGTCATGTCCAACTCTCTTGCGACCCCATAGACTGAAATCCTCTGTCCATGGATTTCCTAGGCAAGAATGTTGGAGTGGGTTGCCATTTCCTCTCCCAGGGGATCTTCCTAACCCAGAGATCGAACCCATGTTTTCCTGCATTGACAGTCAGGTTCTTTACCACTGAGCCACTAGGGAAGCCCTTATACGCCGTTGGTGGGGTATGAACTGATACCGTCATTAGGGCAAACAGTATGAAGGTTCCTCAAAAAGTTAAAAGCAGAGCTATCGTCTGGTCAAGCAATCCCACATCTTTATAGGAGTCCTGAGAATCGGTATCACATGCTTTTAGGTTGATACGCCCATTGTCAAAACCTCTCTCCCAACACACTCCACACCCCTGCCCCGACCCCTCTGAATGCAGGGCTCGTAGAGCCACTTCCCCTGCTTGAGCGGGCTGCCTCAGTCCTGAGGTGTGATACAAAGCCTAACTCAAATTACCTGTTCCAGAGAAACATAGAGGAAACTAGGAAATGCAAAATAACTTCACTTTCAAGGGATAGAATTTCTTGGTCAGGAATCTTATCTGCTCAGCAAGGATCCCTCACCCCTCGTCCCCCTGACTCTCTTCTAGACCCTTCACCTCGCTCTTGGCCCTCTCTCTGTCCCCTGCACCTCTCCCTATCCTCACCCAGGCCACTCAAATCTTCTTAAAGACGCCGTCTTTCCACACAGCGAACGCCGCCCTCTGCACCTCCAATTTCCACCCCATTCCTCATCTCCCACCCCTCCTTCCCACACTCCACCCGGCCCGACATGACTGCGGGAGGGCCAGGGTCTCAGAGCTTCAGAGGAAAGGTTTAAAGGTCCTCCTGCCCAGGAGCTGGCTCTGATAGTGCTCCCCACTTGCCCGAGGCTGATCATTAACCTAGAGCACATATAGGACAAGGGCTGTCCCCGGGATGGGGAAAGCGGTGCCTGCAGCCATGGCCAGCACGCTGGGCCCCAGCGCTGTGACTGAGACCCCCAGCGCTCCTGAGACGTCACAGCGTATACAGAATGCCGCTGACATCTCCGTCATTGTCATCTATTTCGTGCTGGTGATGGCCGTGGGACTGTGGGTATGTAGGAGCTTAGTGGGATGTTCAGAGTGGGCTCCAGGCTTGAGGCTGGGGGAAATGACTGAGGGAGGGAAAAGTGTAACGTGAGAGAGCAGAGAGGACGTTAAATCAGCTGTCACAGATTTTATTGTCCCTCCCGAAGCAGCCATTTCCCATATGTGAGTCAGTAATGCTACCACTGATTGACTTTATTCTTCTAACAAGCCCATCGTGTGAACAGGGCCAAGAGTGGGACTGCAGACTTATCCTGTTCGGCATTTCCAGCACCTGACGTCGTGAATAAAGATGTTGTGTTATTATCTCATTGACTCTATTTTGCTTTGCTCACTTTCTGTCAGTAACTTGGTTGACTTGGACGCTTAAGTCATTTACATTCCTTCTCTCTTTTAAGTAATGAGCTGCAGGCTGCAGATTTTCTTCCAAGCGCAAATTTTCTTCTTTTAGTGATAGATACCTCACTTTGTATTCTTCAATGAAAATAAACAGAGCAATTAGGACAGAAGCTGAGAATATGAGTTCTTAAAGTGCCTTGGTTTCTATGAAGGTGTGATTCTGAAGTTCTTGAAAAATTGGTGCTGTGTCACAGTTTTGAGGATAATGGTTCTCTTTAGGAGTGCTGGAAAAGAAGGTCATGTCTGTCAGAACCCTGGCCAGAGATTCTGGGGCATCTCAGGGGCTCTTTCTGTGGCTTGACTCGTAAATGTCTTCCCTTCTGCTCAGGCAATGCTGAGGACTAACCGGGGCACTGTTGGAGGCTTCTTTCTGGCTGGTCGAGAAGTGACCTGGTGGCCGGTGAGTGAGTCAAAGCTTCCTGGCGATAAATTTCCAGTGTGTATGTTTAAGGACAAGCCGAGAAAACATGTGCAGTGCTGATCATGTCTGAGGTGCATCAATTGCCTGCTTTCTGGTGTCTCTTTTCCTAAACCCTCGACCTCAGAGCTCAGCCCTGTCGTTCTAATAAATGAGAATACACCACCAGTTATGAGAGCAGGTGTAGTGTGGCATTTGGAAAGAGCTGGTTTGGCCCTCCCTGATTCATATTTTTTTAAATTTTATTTTTAATTGGAGGATAATTGTTTCCAATATTGTGTTAGCTTCTGCTGTATGGCAATGTGAATCTTCCATAAGTATACAAACACCCCCTCCCTCCTGAAGCCCCCTCCCAGAGCACCAGGCTGAGCTCCCTGTGCAATACAGCAGGTCCCCACTATTTTGCACGTCTGTCTGTTTTACACATGGGAGTGTATACATGTCAATGCTGCTCTCTCAGCTTTGAAAAACCTTTCATGGGCTTTCCTGGTGGCCCAGTGGTTGAGAACCCACCTTCCAATGCAGGGGACGCAGGTTTGATCCCTGGTTGGGGGACTAAGACCCCACATGCCAAGGGGTAACTAAGCCCGAGTGCCACAGCTAGAGAAGCCCACAGGCCACAGCTAGTGAGGCCAAGCCCTCTAGAGCCCATGCCCTGAAACAGGGGGAAGCCTGTGCACCGAAAGACCCAGCACAGCCAAAAAATAATTCAAAAATATGAAAACAGTCCTAGATACCAACCGTGCAAAAACTGGTGACTGGCTAAATTTAGGCCACAGGCTACAACTTGCTGACTCCTGCCGTATGGAGAAGTAATGGAAAAATCACAACATTTACCTGCTTTCAAGAAGTCTGATTTGGGACTTTTAAGTCTGACCCTAGTCTCTTCCCTTGAATTCCAGATGGGCGCCTCTCTCTTCGCCAGTAACATTGGCAGTGGCCACTTTGTGGGGCTGGCAGGGACTGGAGCGGCTTCAGGAATTGCCATTGCAGCATTTGAATGGAACGTAAGTGACATCACAGGCTTTTTCCTTTAAATCAGAACTCTTGGTGTGTTTGTCTGAGCTATCCACTCCAGTATTCTTGGGCTTCCCTTGTGGCCCAGCTGGTAAAGAATCTACCTGCAATGCAGGAGATCTGGGTTTGATCGCTGGGTTGGGAAGATCCCCTGGAGAAGGGAAAGGCTACCCACTCCAGTACTTTGACCTGGAGAATTCCATGGACTGTACAGTCCATGGTGTTGCAAAGAGTTGGACACGACCAAGCGACTTTCACTTTCACTTTTCTTTTCTTCATAGGACAAACTCCTCTTTGGTTTGACTTCTATTTCTCCTTCTTCTTGAACCTCAGGGCCTTCCTTGTGTAGCCCATTTTGCCTGGTCTATACCCTACCTCTGAGATTTCACTAAAGCCATTTTTCCCACCAGGGACGTCATCTCTGTATCATTGAATCCCACTTTGCCTTGACCTCCTCGATCATTTTAGCTCTCATTTCTATCTCTCCCCCTGCCCCAACCTATATTATACATTCAGTCTGAATCAGAAGCAAGAAACTTTAAAATGTGCAAGTAATGACCCCTTCTTTGAAAAGCTTACATCCCAGTGGGAGAGACAGATAAACGTTCGCTACAGTGTGGAGTACAAGGAGAGAAGCATGCATGGAGCGCTGAGAGATCTCAGCAGAAGGAAACAGAAGGGGCATCCTAGATGGTAGGTGGGACCAGGCACGTGTCCAGGGAACTTCCTGAGGCTGATGCCAGACAGAGGAGGAGAAACTGGCCAAGGAAGTGACAACATAGTAAAGAGTAAATGATTTGGAGGTAGTAGATCGAATCTCTAAGACTTGGCGACTGAGTTCCTAATTGCTCTGCTGCCATCTCAACAGTGCAAGCTGTGTCTTCTTAATTGGATTCTAAGATCTTTAAGGACAAGGGACCGTCTCCTCTCGTGTCACTCACACCACCCCATCAGTCAGCATTTGACTGGGCACATGCTATAAACATTTCTTGAGTTGACTGAGTGTTTTCGGTTCTATTCTCTTATCCTTCCTAGTGCTTGCTTGTGCGTGTATATGCCTATCAGTCAGGGAAATGCTTACGTGGAAGAAAGTTGGATCATTGTGAAATATATATATAAAAACAGACTATCCTGGATAGACTCAGCAAGGGACCTTGTGTCGTCACAAGTGACCGTGCCCCGCCCCTATTGAAGATTTTGCTCCTATAATTACTTTAGTAATGTCAGAGACTCAGAAGGGACCCAGCCTCCACGTGTGCCCTATGGTCTGGGTTTTGCTTTGATGGTGCCATGGAGTTGAGAAAGGAGCCAGCCTCCAGAAGCGTGGACAAAATGTCCTATGGCCCCAGGGAGTGTGATTATCAGCTTGCTGAGAGCCTGGCTCTTTTAGCCTGTGACCTTGGATTTCTTTAATCTCTGAGAGGTTCAGGTTGCCCCTCCATAAAACAGGAGAACAGCTGTGCTTATCGCATCTGCCTCACCTGTGCTGTGAGAACAGCATGAGTGACAGAAGTGAAGACTTTTTCATAAATATTAATATTCACGTAAGATTATACTATTAGTGTCATTGTATTTGGCAAGGCTGGGGGGGCACTGGGGATATTCTTCTGCCTCTAAATTTCTCATTGGTTTGTCACTCTATATGATTCCTGACATTCAAGAATAATTCCTGGGGACTTCCCTGGTGGCTTAGTGGTTAAGAATCCACCTTCCAATATAGGGGATAAGGGTTCGATCCATGGTGGGGGAACTAAGATCCCACATGCTGCGGGGCAACTAAGCCCCCTCACCACACAGAAAGATTCCCTGTGCTGCAAGGAAGACTCGACACAACTAAATAATTTTTTTTAAGAATAATTCCTTTTGGTAAAGATTGTATGACCTTCTAGTGGTCCAGGTGGGCTCAGATCTCTGACTGTCCTTTTTCACCACACATCTTTGCCACATCCTAAGCCCCAGGAAATAGTGATCTCTGGATCATGGAAGCAGAAGAAAGAGACCCACAGCTGTCTTGGGATCATAACAAACGTTTTACTTTCAGATTTGGAGGTTGTGAAGCGAAAAGGCCCTCAAGCCAAACCTCTCTAACTCCCACTGTGTCCTTGGTTTCTTGCAGGCCTTGCTGCTGTTGCTGGTTCTAGGGTGGTTCTTTGTCCCCATTTACATCAAGGCAGGGGTGAGTATCCACAGGTGTTCTCTGGCACACATGTCAAGCATTCATTTATTCCCTCATTTTTTCTGCTCAGCTATGAAACCTGAGTAACATTATTTGTCCCAGAATTTCTGAGCTTATGTTTACATGAGACCACTAACTACTGTGCTTCCCTGGTGGGCCAGTGGTAAAGAATCTACCTGCCAGTGCAGGAGACATGGGTTTGATCCCTGGTCCAGGAAGATCACACACATCGTCGGACAACTCAGCCCGTGTGCCACACTACTGAGCATGTGCTCTAGAGCCCTGGAGCCGCAACTACTGAGCCCACGCGCCTAGAGCCTGTGCTCTGAGACAAGAAAAAGCCACTGCAATGAGAAGTCCACGCACCGCCAAGAAGCAGGCCCCACTTGCTGCAACTAGAGAAAGCCTGCAAGCAGCGACAAATACCTAGTGCAGCCAAAAAATAATACAAATCATAAAAGAATTTTAAAAATTAAAAAAAGACCATGAAGTACTGCAGGATTGCTCCTGAAAATGGTTGCAGTCAGCTATCCTTTTGCTGATCACTGTTGTTGGGATTCCATTTTTCAGACATTCTTACCAATACATGATATTTTCCTTTATTCTAATTTTTGTTACTCTGATGTTTGGAAGGTAGCTTTTTTTAAATGAGGGGTAGGAAGTACCATGCTCTGGTGGCTCCCCTTCAACCTGGGTGTTGCCAACCAACTGGGGCACTGCTGTGCCTCTTGGAGCCTAACCGCCACACTTACTCCTTCTGCAGCTGAGGGTGCTGTGTCCTGGGATGATTCCTGGGGTGGGGCTCCAGGGGGCAAGCTTTACTCTCTACTGCCTCTGCATGCCACTGTATAGTCCTTTGCTCACCCCGAGTCCCTTCCCATTCCAGGCTTGAGCAAGCTCTGCTCTCTTTGGTGCAAGGATCCACAGCACATAACTCGTGCATGTGTTCTTGGACATGGCTTACCATCCTTGAGGTGGTTCTGCACAGTTTCTGAGCCCCAAGAGTTCCCCTTCTTGCTTTTGCTAGTATTATATAAATGCTTACTTAAGATTCTTTTCTATTGGGGGAGATGAAACCATGAGCTTGGTCTGCTATGAAGAAACCAGAAAAATGTACCCTTTAAGCTGATCACATAGCTGATCTAGTATTTCGATAATGACACCCTCAGCTTTTTCTCCACATAGGGTTTAATGTAACTCTTCTTTTCAATAAAGATAATCATGTGAATGTACACACAGAAGCATATTTGCAGTTTGTCCAGTTATCTATTTATCGTGTAACCGTAATCCCACTCCATCCTTTATGTTGTTCTTGCTAGACTGCAACATTACCAGTGAAAATAATAAATATTATCTCTTGAGCGTCACCATTCATTTGGTGTTGTGGTAGGTATTTTACACCTACTTCCATATTAAAGCCCCACATTACAGGTGAGAAAACAGAGGTTCAGAGAGATTGCCATTTGCCAAAGGTCACAATCTGGGAACAGATCCTAAGAATGCTTGAGTCCAATCCCATGTTCATTCCAGACTCACAGCTTCCCAAGGGGCTGTGCCTTCTCACTCATGTCTCCCCACCCCCAAGGTGGTAACTACCACACACAGTTACCTGTCCACAGAGGCTTAATCCACGTTGGATCATCTGACTGTGTGGGACCCTGAAGATGAATCCTGCTGGTGTCTGTCTCTGCAGGTGACGACCATGCCAGAATACCTGAGGAAGCGGTTTGGTGGGAAGCGGCTCCAGATCTACCTCTCCATCCTCTCCCTGTTCATCTGTGTGGCTTTGAGAATCTCAGTGAGTTCGATGCCGTCCTGGCACTTCAGCTTCATGAGGGATAAGAGTGCTAAGATCAGAGAACTTTATGGGTCAAGCCATACATGGATGTTTTCCAACTACTTGGGGTCTCTCTGAACATGTTAATCACTCAGTCGTGTCTGACTCTTTGTGACCCCATGGACCATAGCCCAGCAGGCTCCTCTGTCCATGGGATTCTCCAGGCAAGAATTCTGGAGTGGGTAGCAATTCCCTTCTACAGGGGATCTTCCCAGCCCAAGGATCAGACCCAGGTCTCCTGCATTGCAGGCAGATTCTTTACAATCTGAGCCACCAGGGGTCTCTCTACCAAGATTTTATGCCAAAAAAAGAGAAAAAAGGAGCTTCAGAAACCCTGCATTCATAGAGTAAAAGAATTCTGAGTCACAAGACCTTCCAGAGTATAAACCCATCCTTTCATTAAGACTATGAAAAAAAAAACAAACGAGTGTGCAGAAAGAGCAGAAAGTCTCATTCAAGTAACACAGCACTTCAGTAGCAGAAATAAGGGTTCTCCAGCTCCCACCCCCCCTGCACAACAACCTTTCCATCCTCATTGCCAAGGCCACTCTAGGTTCACATTTTCCTTTTCAGCTTGACTGTCTAACATGAAGACCAGAAGGGAAAGTGTTTTGTATTATTGTACTGACTTTGCTTAAATGTACCTATTTTATCTGAGATTGCCTGTACGAAACAAATGTCACAAACAAGTGTTAAAAGATTTCTAAATTTTTTTTAAGTTAAATCTCTTGGAGATAATTATTGAGGAAAGAAGAAATTTGAAGATTCAGCATGTAGTACATGTAGAAACCAAAGAAAACTCTCCTCATGTATCAGTGACTGAGGACATAATCTCCTGCAAGTTTATAGTCCAGGCAGTTCACTAGAGCAGAAGTTCACCCTGCTTATTGATCCTCTGTTGAGCCAAATCATGATTAGAAGTAAACCAGCTGCTTAGATTAGATGGCCCGAGCCTTCCTAATGCAACGTGAGCATTTCCCAGTACTTATTATAAATTGCTGGGCTCCATATTAGGGGAACAAGATTCCTGTTCACTAGCAGTTCACCATGTCGTTAAGGGTATAAGAATTTTACACGTGAAATAGCACTTTATGACATTATATGCAAATATATTAAACTAAGAGCTGGACTAGAGTCTGGATAAGTACAGAAAATATGCTGCAGGCCAGGAAAGAAGATGGCAGTCAGTGCTGGGTGGAACTGGAGGTCGTCCTCACTGGTGAGGGCTGGGAGCACTTAAGTCCCAGGACAGGAAGGTGAGGAGAGCCCAGGGGAGGCAGAGGAGCCTGCAGGTGTCCGGGGCTTCGTGCTTACATGCTCCTCTGGTGGGTGGGAGCTGGTGATCTCTGTTCCCCTCTGGCTCTGACATCTAGGGCTTTATGATGCTAGAGTATGAACAAGGTGCTGGAGCACAATGTCAGGTACCAAAGGGAAGCCCCAAGGGAGGCAGCCTCCTGAGGTGGTTGGTTCCTGCTGGTGGGGAGTGGGTGGAAGGTCGGAGCAGCACAGAGGCCCAGAGCATGTGTGTGACTGTGCACGGTCTGGCATGGTCAGCTGGAAAGATCCTGTCGCAGGAGTCCATTCTTACCTACAAGGTTACGTCTTAAGTCGCAGGAGTCCATTCTCACCTACAAGGTTATGTCTTAAGTGGCATCAATAATCCTAGACACGACATTTTGTATACTATTATACAATGATAACAGCTTCTATCCTGGTTACTTATTAAACAGATCAACAACTTTCACAGCCTTCCCCTGCCCCAAGTTTTAAAAAGATCATCTTGTTCACTGGTTCTCAACCTCCAGTAATGTGTAGGGTCCAAGAGTGCTAAGTCACGTCTGACTCTTGTGCCTCCGTGGACTGTAGCCCACCAGGCTCCTCTGTCCATGGGATTCTCCAGGCAAGAATATTGGAGTGGGTGGCCATGCCCTTCTCCAAGGGACCTTCCCAGCCCCGGGATAGAACTGGCATCTCTTATGTCTCCTGCATTGGCAGGCAGATTTTTTCTTCTAGCACTACCTGGTAAGCCCCAAAGGATGGTATGGTCTCACTAGGGTTGTTGGTAGGTGGCAAGCAGAGAGAAAAGAAAGGCTTTTCCTGACTGGGACTCAAACCTGGGCCGAGGCTGTGAGAGCGCTGAATCTTAACCACTAGGCCACCAGGGAGCATCAGATATTAGTGGGAAGGTATCAGTAAAGAGATGAGCGACACACTGCATGTTTGCTTTCTACCCTGACTGTTCTCTCTTTAGTCAGACATATTTTCTGGAGCCATATTCATCAAACTGGCCTTGGGATTGGACCTCTACCTGGCGATCTTCATCCTCTTAGCCATCACTGCTATTTACACAATCACTGGTGAGTCCCTGCTATCTTTTGCTGACCTCACCTCAAGCTGTCACTAGCATGTCACTGCCATGTAAGTAGCCATGTCACTGCCTTTTATTTCCATTGTGAGATTCATGCACAGATGGAGAAACATAACTAGAGCAAAGAAAACAGAATCTTCAGTATGAGGCGTGATCACCTACTGACGTGGTAAATGGGACGGGAAGATGGTGACTTGGCTCAGCTATGTGTCTGGCACGCAGATCAGTGTTTGGAATCCTGCGTAACATACGCATGGGAGGTCGGGATGAAACAGTGGCTCAGACCCGAGACTGGCAACACCAAGGCAGGGCCCAAGTGAATACCTGCCAGGGCACAGTGATGGGACGGTGAGCCGCAGAATCAGGAAAGGCAAACTGGAGCAGAGGGTTGATTGTGGGAGGAAAGGTGTGGTAATAGTTCAAGCAGGCTTTCATGAGCCGGATACACCAGTGTTCTCCCTCACGCTAACATGAAGATCAAACTATACCAGCTCAATCGGAAAAAGAAAGGAAAAGTACAGCTGGAACGATAAAGACAGTCCTGAAGCCATGTTTATACATCGAGTACATGTCTCAGAATAAGTGACAGATAAGGCCATAAATCTCCTATTTTCAGTATCCATCTTGTTCCCTCTCATAAAGGGACTATCTCATTAACTGAGACTCTGTGAGCCCAGAGTTGAAAGGGAAGTTTTTGCTGTTTGAACAACACTGCAGCAAAACGCGGCTCATCAAATGTATCTGGTTCTCGACTAATGAAACGATAATACATTCCAACAGGAGAGCAAGAATGGCCTTGCCCAGTTTTTTGAGAGCGAGTGTAATTGTGCTAAATGGAGCAAACTGAGGGATCAGTGAGGGAAAATCCATGGTACTAAGACTTTGCCTTTATCTCTATTTAATATTCAAAAATCCAAACAAAGGCGGAACTCCACTCTAGTTCACGGAAACTGAGGCAAGGCAAGGGATACAAGGGGACCGAGGAGAGGCATAACTAGGAAGGCGACCAAGATGCCGAAGGGGGCTTGAGGCCCATCCAGGAGCATCTGATACGTGTTTTGCTGAGTTATTTCTAGAGTTTGGGTAGAGGAGAACAAGAGGTGACAGCAGACAGATGAGGACGCCTGAGTAAAACGCCCGGATTCCTCTCTCTCTTCACAGGGGGCTTGGCCTCAGTTATTTACACAGACACCCTCCAAACGGCCATCATGCTGATAGGTTCTTTTATTCTCACGGGGTTCGGTAAGTGATAATGGTATGAGCAACGCCCTGGGGTCAGAAATCCTGGGACTTGGTGTCTGTTCAGTCTGACTGCTCTTGACCGCTGCCTCCCTTCTACTTGGTCACATTTTCCAATCATTTGCATAAATCTGCGAACTTCTTTCACGCTCTCCTTACTCAGGAAGGAGAGTCTGCGAACTTCTTCCTTACTATACTATCTCAGCATGAAGAAGTAAGGGAGAACTTTGCCTGTTTGGGGGCTCTCTGGTAGCTCAGACGGTAAAGAGTCTCCCCGCAGTGCGGGAGACCTGGGTTCGATCCCTGGGTGGGGAAAATCCCAGAAGGAAATGGCAACCCACTCCAGTATTCTTGCCTGGAAAATCCTATGGACGGAGGAGCCTGGCAGGTTACAGTCCATGGCGTCGCAAAGAGTCGGACATGACTGACTGACTTCACTTTCACTTTTCACTTTTACCTCCTTTGAAAAACTAGTGCTTAGATAATTTATTTTGTTTAATCTTAATACCCTTGTGCTCAGAATGGACAGAATTAGTACAATTGAGTTGACATTTTATGAAAATATTGGTGCATTGGATCCAATGCACAGAAACCTTTCATTTACATAAAATCCTCATTAAATGAAGGATTAAATATTGGGGAAAATTTAGGTAGCTGAATATTAACTTCCTTATGACTGATGGAAATTATTAAAGTATATTCCTCACTCTATTATCATATAAGTAACAAATATAGTTCGTATCTTTAAGCTCTGACTAGGTGCCTGCATGTTCAGGAATGTTGCATGCACTGCAGACTGAGTGGGTGTTGGAGCAGGGTGACTGCCGGACAAGGGAGGGGTGAAAAGGCATTTGTTTTCACCCTGTATCCTTTTTACTTTATGCATGGGTTTTCTATGCAAACAAAAACAAAAACTATAATAAAAGAAGCCAAAAATTAGCAGGCTGTAAATCAGATTCAATAATGATCTGGCATGACTCTCACTTATTAGTACCATGTTACCATTCTTTTAAGTCATGCCAGATCACTATTGAATCTGATTTACAGCCTGCTAATTTTTGGCTTCTTTTATTATAGTTTTTGTTTTTGTTTGCATAGAAAACCCATGCATAAAGTAAAAAGGATACAGGGTGAAAACAAATGCCTTTTCACCCCTCCCTTGTCCGGCAGTCACCCTGCTCCAACACCCACTCAGTCTGCAGTGCATGCAACATTCCTGAACACGCAGGCACCTAGTCAGAGCTTAAAGATAGAGGCAAAACCTGATAGAACTACAGGGACAACAAATTCGTCATGGCGACTGACGGTTTTGTCAGAACATGGCTGCCATTAACCACACGTGGCTATTTCAACTGACGCTAATTAAAAATGCAGTTTCTCACTTGCTTAGCCGTGTCTCAAGCACTCGATATACCGCAGTCTCCTGCACTTAGTCGCTCAGTCATGTCCAACTCTTTGTGACCCCATGGACTGTAGCCCACCAAGCTCCTCTGTCCATGGGATTTTTCAGGCAAAAATACTGGAGTGGGTTGCCATTTTCCTCCTCCAGGGGATCTTCCCGACCCAGGGATTGCACCCACCTCTCCTGTGTCTCCTGCATTGCAGATTCTTTACCCACTGAGCCATTAGGGAAGCCCCAATATATGGCCAGTAGCTACCACATTGGACAGCACAGATATGTAACAGTTCCATCATTGTAGGAAGTTCTATTGCACAACGCTACTCCTGAAGCAACTGCTACCACCAATTCCTTGTGAACTTGCTACCTAGCCAGAATTTCTGTTATTCTTGTTCATGCTCCTTTGGTTTCTGGCCTCAGTGATGGATACCCTGGCATCAGCTTCTCTAAGACTCACTTATCCTGTCCTATGGGTAGACTCTCACCTCCTAGGTCCTCCATGTATTTTTGCTACAAACCATATTTCCCTTAACAGAACAATTTCCTTGTATTGTCTGCATCTTCCATTAGGTTGAGTTTCTGCCTTGCACATTCATTTTGCACATAATCCCACCACAATATTTGGTACACAGAAACGTGTTAGTGCTAAATTGAATAATGGATAAATAAGTAAACTGTCAAACTCAACTCTACAAATGTAGAATTGTAATATCTACCACTCTAAAATGTACTCTGATGAATTTTGTGTCATCTGAACCTTTATAAGTTGTCCCAAAGGTCTGGGCTCATCTTTCTAAGGTTTCCATCCATTGTGGTTCTTTCCTATCCCTGACTAGCTTTTCCAGACCCTCCTAGTGGGGTTCAGTTCAGTTCAGTTCAGTCGCTCAGTCGTGTCCGACTCTCCGCGACCCCATGAATCACAGCTCGCCAGGCCTCCCTGTCCATCACCAACTCCCGGAGTACACTCAAACTCATGTCCACAGAGTCGGTGATGCCATCCAGCCATCTCATTCTCCGTCGTCCCCTTCTCCTCCCGCCCCCAACCTTTCCCAGCATCAGACTCTTTTCCAGTGAGTCAACTCGTCGCATGAGGTGGCCAAAGTATTGCAGTTTCAGCTTCAGCATCAGTCCTTCCAATGAACACCCAGGATTGATCTCCTTTAGAATGGACTGGTTGGATCTCCTTGAGTATAAGGGACTCTCAAGAGTTTTCTCCAACACCACTGTGCAAAAGCATCGATTCTTCGGCGATCAGCTTTCTTCACAGTCCAACTCTCACATCCATACATGACCACGGGAAAAACCATTGCCTTGACTAGACGGACCTTTGTTGGCAAAGTAATGTCTCTGCTTTTTAATATACTATCAAGGTTGGTCATAACTTTCCTTCCAAGGAGCAAGCATCTTTTAATTTCATGGCTGCAATCAGCATCTGCAGTGATTTTGGAGCCCAAAAAAATAAAGTGTGACACTGTTTCCACTGTTTCCCCATCTATTTGCCATGAAGTGATGGGACCAGATGCCATGATCTTCGTTTTCTGAATGTTGAGCTTCAAGCCAACCTTTTCACTCTCCTCTTTCACTTTCATCAAGAGGCTTTTGAGTTCCTCTTCACTTTCTGCCATAAGGGTGGTGTCATCTGCATATCAGTTTCCCTATTTCCCCTCACCACACGTAATCTAATTGGAGGCGTTTGAGTACCTCCACCACAAAGGAGTGATTATGAACACTTTAGATGTCTAAGATTTGACAGAAATTTCATTTTATCCAATTCCTTTTCAGCTTTTGCCGAAGTTGGAGGCTACGAGAATTTTACAGAGAAGTACATGAATGCCATCCCGACCATAGTGGAGGGGGACAACCTGACAATCAAATCCAAATGTTACACACCTCAGGGAGACTCCTTCCATATTTTTCGAGATGCTGTCACTGGGGATATTCCATGGCCAGGAACAATATTCGGAATGACTGTTGTAGCTGCGTGGTATTGGTGTACAGATCAGGTAAACTCTGTGTGTGTGTGTGTGTGGTTCTTTTTCTACTCATAGAAAAACATCTGGTTTCTATTTCATACACACACATACATCATTTAAAGAGCCAAACACTTCTATTAATATGATGCTTGTTATGAAAAATGAAAAAAAGTTGCACCCTTTCCTGGTGGCTCAGATGGTAAAGAGTCTGCCTGCAAAGCAGGAGACCCAGGTTCAATCCCTAGGTCAGAAAGAACCCCTGGAGAAGGGCATGACAACCCACTCCAGTATCCTTGCTTGGAGAATTCCATGGACAGAGGAGTCTGGCAGGCCATGGGGTCACAAAGAATCGGACATGACTGAGTGACTAATACTGTTGTGAAAAATAGCTGTCTGGAGTCCAACTTTCTACCTATTTCTCGTCTCCCAAAGGCAAACAGTTTCAGCCCCCTCAGTTGAGTATTTTGGTGTGTATTTTTATTCTCTAAATCCTACACTCACTGTATAGTTTATGAACAACTGGCGTGGATATTGCCTTAGAGTTCATGAGAAATGAATGCTCTTAGGTGCTACCCACACCCTTCAACGATTTCTCATAAACCTGATTCCCGGGAGATTGAAATAAACCCTTGTATTGCTCCCTCTTAGTTTTCCAGTTTTAGAGTTTTCTGTTGGCTTCCCACAAGGAGAGATGAGAGTTTAGCCTTTCCAGTTTTCCGCCCTCAATCCCCACAGGCACACCTCCTGATCATTCATCTTCCTAATAGATCCAGTTCACAGTTTTGGGGAGATGTGCATTCAACGCAGCAATTTTTGTGAGTTCATAAATGTAACTCACATCCGAGCCACAGAATATTCCGACTGAGTTTTCCTTAGCCTTTTCTTTTCCCTAAAATGAATAACTCTAAATACCTTCGTTTTAAATTTTCTTGCTGATTATTACTCATTCAATAACACGCCCTCAGCAAATTGCCCAAATCTCGTCTCAGTTCTTGCAAGCACGTCAGGTGTTCTGTGAGCGCCCTGTTTTCTCTTAGGGCCTTTCATCTCTCACCAGCTCTCGGGCTGTCCACTGGACTCGGCGCTCATCCTGACTCAGAACCGCCTTCACTGCCATCTTTGGCACCCCTTTGCTTCATTCTTGGTTGTTTCCAGTACTCCACATCCTCATCTTTCTTTGTGTAATCCTGCCTTTTGAGGCAATGAATTCTCCAGTTAGTTGCTGAGAAAGAAGGGAGATACATTTGCTGTGGATTTGCACGTTTCAAAGTGTCTTCACTCCAACTCTTAGTAAACTGATCTCCGGCTATGTGCACATTTGTAGGTTGGAAATAATCTTCCCAGAGTCATAGACTCGTTGTATTTTGACTTCCACCATCATAGGTGAGAAGCCTGAAGTTATTCTTGCTCTTTTGGGTGTGACTCTGCTGGGGAAAAAATTGAAGGCAGAAGTAGAAGAGGGTGATAGAGTGTGAGATGGTTGGATGGCATCACCGATTCGATGGACACGAACTTGGGCAGACTCCAGGAGTTGGTGATGGACAGGGAGGCCTGGTGTGCTGCAGTCCATGGGGTCACAAAGAGTCAGACACGACTGAGGGACTGAACAACTGCTTTTTCTCTCTGGAAACTTGCCTTTCCTTTGGCCTCGATATTTTGAAATTTCACCACAAGGTCCTATTGTGTGTGGACCTATTTTTATCCATCACGACAGGCCGCTGTGACCTTCTTTGATCGGGTGGCTGATATCTTGGATAATCTGGGGAGAGTCTTTCTTTGCTGCCTTCCATTTTGTTCTCTTGTATTTGGAACTCTCCTTTTGGATGTAGGTCTTCGTCAGCTGGTTCGCTAATGTCTTTACTTCTTCTCTCCATCATCCGTCTCTCGGTCTTTTGCTCTACTTAATAGGAGACTTTCTTAATTTTATCCTCCAGTTTTTCTGCCTTTGTATTTAAAGCTTCTAAGATCTTATTTTTTTTGTTTTCTGGGTGCTCCTTTTTATAACAAATGAGTTTGTTTTTATTTTGGTGGGTTTATTTTTTTTTTTTTTAAGTTTTCTTCTTCCTAAATAGTCTGTCAACTTAAACTTACAATTTCACAATTCTAACTCACTTTAAATCAATGGCCATACATGATGTTAGGGTCAGTTTTCTTTTTCTCTATATAGTAAACTGATTTCCTCAACATATCTATCAAAGAATGCATCGTTTCACCACTGATTTGTGGAACCATTTTTATTACTTATATTTTGCCTCTGACTAACTGACTTACTTCTATAAGTGACCTCACATTCTTCTTAGATGTAGGGGCAGAACCTGCTTTTCTGCTGACAGGGCTTCTCTCCTCACCTGTAATTTGTGTTGCGCCTCCAACCATCAGCTTCCAGGCCTCTGTCCGAAAATATTGCCTGCTCCCTCAGCACTAAATAACACCGCCACTGTCCCTAACAGATCTGTCTCCCCAAAGACAATTAAGCAGAAAAAGACATCTTTGTTTTACAACACTCCTTGAGAAGAAAGAGTGACATCAAAATGTTATTATGGTTAGAAATTCTGCTTTGCTAGGAAATTTATTAGTCAAGAAATTGTACAACTTAAGTAGGAATTATGAAATCATATACATTCATTTTCCCAGGGCCATCATATTTGATTCATAACTCAATGTGGCCTGAAGAAGTCTAGAGATGAATATCTCAGAATTCTGTTCTGATGGCTGCCTGACTCTGGTGTTTCCATGTCAATGAGCTTGCTTTCCCTTCGGGATAATTGCCTAGCAATAGTCGAGAGAAACCAATGAGCTATGTGACTTATTTAGTCACATACTCAGTAAAATATCAGAGACTTCCCAGGTGACATGGTGGTAAACAGTCTGCCTGCTAGTGCAGGAGACAGGTTCCATCCCTGGGTCAGGAAGATGCCCTGGAGTAGGAAACGGCAAACTGCTCCAGTGTTCTTGCCTGGAGAATCCCACCTGGTGGGCTACAGCCCATGAGGTCACAAAGAGTCAGACATGACTGAGGGGCTGAGTGCATGCACACACACATATCAAAGGCACAGCTTATGGCAAAAATCAATAGGGACAGCTTTGTACCTGGAAGAGCACATGGCCCTTGTTGCAATACAGCCTGGGAGCTGTAAACACGTTTTAATAGTAGTGATAGGTATTGACTTAAATGTAACAAGAGTCTCACAAACATACCAAATATTCAGGATGCCCTGAAAGAGACAATGCTATTTAGAGATGAAAAAACTGAAACTCACAGCAGTCAAATACTCATGTAAGAGGAGCAAGGATTCCAGTTCCAATTTCACGCTGAAGCCCATTATTTTCCACTACCATGACCCTCTTTTTCACTGTAACATTAATTTGGAAGAGAGGCACTCCCCTTCATTGAAGTCACCCTCTGGTTTTCTCGTGACTACATCATGTTCCCCTGGCAGGTCATTGTACAGCGCTGCCTGTCAGGCAAGGACATGTCACACGTGAAGGCCGCCTGCATCATGTGTGGGTACCTGAAGCTGCTGCCCATGTTCCTCATGGTGATGCCAGGGATGATCAGCCGCATCCTGTTCACAGGTGAGTCTTGAATCCATAGATCCTTTTTTTTTTTTATTACACATGAATTCTGAGTAGAGGTTTCAAGATAGATAAAAACTTTGATAAACTAGAAAATCCATTGCATATGACAGTAAAAGCAGAATCTCAAGTGGGGAGAACAGCCTGTGCAGAGGCTTAGAAGCAGGAAATGTAGGCACACTTGACATTCTGTTCTCTTATTTCTTTTGTTCTGTACGCCTGTCTCCTTGCAGACGTTTGAGCTTGCAAGCTTGTTTTCATGAGTGGCTTGGATTTAAGCTAGTCTAGAGGATAATGCTGAAGAAAGCAATGGCACCACACTCCAGTACTTTTGCCTGGAAAACCCCATGGGTGGAGGAGACTGGTAGGCTGCAGCCCACGGGGTCACTAAGAGTCAGACACAACTGAGCGACTTCATTTTCATGCTTTGGAGAAGGAAATGGCAACCCACTCCAGTGTTCTTGCCTGGAGAATCCCAGCGACGGGGGAGCCTGGTGGGCTGCCATCTATGGGGTCGCACAGTTGGACATGACTGAAGCGATGCAGCAGCATCAGCAGAGGATAATGCAGGAGGATGAGATAAACTGGAAAACTGTGAGCTGAGTGAGCTGTGATGGTTGAGTCCAAGACATCTTTGACTGAGAAAGTCTTCAAGATTCACTGTCACTTCTTGGTCCTTCCAAGATGGTTGGAGACTGGACTAGGCTTTGGAATTGGGTTGTATGGGTACTTTAACTTCTGAACCAGCTGAAAGTAGCTACTAATGTTGAAAATCTTCCTTAAAAAATCAACTCTTCCTTTGTTATGAAGGGTACAGGAAATACATTCGGCTAAGCAAGGCCTCTGGTTCTAGTGGGGCAATCCATCAGATAACACTGAACCAACAGCATATTTTCTCAACTGGGCATCAGTTTATTTAGCTAAAATCTTGTTACAATGAAAATCACCTTTTTTCCCCAAAAATGATCCATTTTATTTATCCATTGTAAATAGCTCCTTATAGGTATTCCTTGTGCTTCAATTCCCACTCTCCCTTATTTTTTTGTCTTAATTTTTTTTTAATGACGTTTATTTTAAGACTACTGTTTCCTGGGGGTGTGGTGTCACATTAAAATGATTCCCCTACACAGCAAGTTAGAATGTTTCTTTGTTCGTCTTACTGCAACATTATAGTGTTGTTGAAAATATCCAACAAGTAAAGAATGGTCAAAGAAATTACTATATCCCTCTTCATAGAAAATTGCACACAAGGGACTGAAGACTATCTCAAAAAGCAGGAAAATGCTGAAGTTATTATGTTAAATGTAAAAAGCAGATTACAAAATATTACCTCAACAATTACCATAGCTATGCAAAAAAATATACATATATATATATTTGGTGGAAAAGGATTAGAGAAGACTATTGAAAAAAACGAAAGAAGTTAAATTGCTAAGGTATTAGCATTCCGGTGGGGTTTTTTAAATCAAGTTTTGCTGTCATCATAATATTGTTTAAGGAAGAAAAAAAAAAGATACCGTGCAAATGTCACAGTGAAGTAAGATACCATCCCACATGGGGCAGTCACTCCAACAACCACCACAGGTGATACTTCTTCTTAGATACAGGTGGTAAAACACTGGGCTGAGTGATCGGACAAGGCTGACTTCCTGGGTGTTGTGGTGGGGGTGGGGCGCTGGAGGTGGGAGTAGGGGTGGGGTTGGTTTTGTCTTTGAAGTTCTGTGCTCCTCTGAGGAGTTTCACTCTTGCGGCTTTGCTGGAGGATGGAGCAGCTCCCTCTATTTGCTGTACTGCTCTCACCCAGCCACATCCCAGAAAAGAGCCCTGCCCCTTAGGTCAGTGCACAGGGAGCTGTAGGCATGAGACACTTAGCAGGTCGTATTCTGGGCAAAAAGGGAGCACGTTCATAGTGTGTAGTTCAAAGTTGAATCTCTAATTTCCATGCATGGAAATTCCTCTCACCCATGATCTTACGACTTGTCTCTATGTCCAATGGTTGTAGATCTTACCTCTCTGGCCCCACTCACCGAACCCACTTTTCTGAATCTGCCCCCCCCTCAGAGAAGGTGGCCTGTGTTGTACCTTCGGAATGTGTGAAGCACTGTGGAGTTAAAGTCGGCTGCTCCAACTATGCTTACCCAATGCTGGTGATGGAACTGATGCCCACTGGTAAGAAAACATGCCTGCTCAGGTGACTGGATGGAGAAAAGGTGGCACTCGGTAGAGACGGATGGACAGATGAACAATAGAGAGAAGGGTGTTGATAGGTGAACAGTATTCAGCTGTAGGGCTTCCCCAGTGGATCAGTGGTAAAGAATCTGCCTGCAATGCGGAAGACACAAGTTTGCCCCGGGTTGGGAAGATCCCATGAAGGAGGAGATGGCAACCCACTCCAGTTCTTCCCTAGAGAATCCTGTAGACAGAGGAGCCTGAGAGACTACAGTCCACAGCGTCAAAAAGAGTCAGACACCACTGAGCAACTGAGCATGCATACATGCATTCAACCTTATCCTGCCACTTGCAACAACATAGACAAAGGTAGAGGACATTATGCTGAGCGAAACCAGTCAAGCACCTGAAGACAAATACTGCATGACATCACTTATATGTGGAATCTAAAGAAGTCAAACTCCAAGCAGAGAGTAGAGGGTGATCGTCAGCAGCTAGGGTGGAGAAGGGCAGTCACGGGAAGATGTTAGTCAAAGGGTATAAATTTTCTGCTATAAGATGAATAAGTTCTGGAGGCCTAATGTATATATATTAACTATATATACACACACACACATATGTATATATATTAACTATAGTTAATATATTACTAATACTTACTTAAAACTAAGAGAATAGATCTCAAGTATAATCATCACAAAACCAGAATATGCTAACCATGTGAGTGATGGATATGTTAATTAGCCTGACTGTGGTAACCATTTCACATCACATTGTACACCTTAATACTACAATTGATATCTATCAATCATACCTTGATAATAATACCTTTGTGCTGGGACTGCCTCAGAGGCCAGGTCTGTAGATGGGCCATGAGAAAGGGTTATGGCACAGTCCTTAATCATTCTTACTTCCATTAATTCATTTGTTTCATCAAGCCTCTCTTGAACACCTTCCATAGGCTACCAGCGCTGTTCTTGGCCTGGGCAATACAGAAATGAACCAGATATAATTCTTATTAGAAGAATTCTTACTCCTCTGAATTCAAAACTATCAATGCAATCAGGGGCATTTAAAAGATTGATTTATCAATAAAAGAGTTTCATAGCAATAATTTATAAGTTCAGAGGACTAGAGGTTAAATAGTCATCTGCTTTCTTTACAGCGGTCGTACCCAAATAATATACCTCAATCTATTTAATTTGAAACTGTTTATTGAGTGCCTATTATGTGCCAGACACTGCCTTGTGCTCAGAAAACATCAGTGAAGTAGGCACAAAATCCCCTATTAAAATTCACATTCCAGTTCGGTGAGATAAAAAACAAACCAGACATTATGTGAAATAAGTAAGTTATCAGAATACTAGATGGTGAGCAGGGTAAGGGGCTCAGTAGTGACCAGGTGATCCTGTACCTTAGACTCATCGAAGGTTGGCTAACACTTTTGTGACCTTTCTCCTCCCTGACCCACACAAGCATTGTCAAGAGGAAGGGAGCACGACCCACAGGTGACCCCATCCACCCTCTTTCACACTTTGGGAAGCCTACATGGCATCCCTAATAAGCAGAGGGAACTGAAGGATGAAGTTGCCACAATTTTTCAAAACTCTGCTTTGCCCACCAAAGATGTCTTCAAGAGAACTTCCCACTAGGCTTTTCACTCTCCAGTTCCCTAACCTTCAGGAAGCCAAGAATTCCTCCCCAAAGAAAGGTGGCAGAACCCGGTTTCCTCTCTTTCCAATGGCCTCTAAGTTTATATTTACAACCAAAATTCTATGCTGGACTATTCCCAAGTCACCAGGAAATGCGCAGGAAGTGCACATGAGGACCCACGTCGACAGGTACACCAGTCAGTGAACGTTCCAGGCGATGCCTCATCTTTGGACAACCCTGGGTTGGCAAGGCCCTCGTCGACCATGGTGTTCAGTTCCTAACCAGTGACTGCACCCTCTCCCGGCCCCAGGACTGCGAGGCCTGATGCTGTCGGTCATGCTGGCCTCTCTCATGAGCTCCCTGACCTCCATCTTCAACAGCGCCAGCGCCCTTTTCACCATCGATCTGTACACCAAGATCCGGAAGAGAGCATCTGAGAAAGAGCTCCTCATAGCTGGACGGTGAGACATTCCTGGTTTTTGTCTAAAGTTTCTCTGCAAAAAGGCAGACATGGGGACTTCCCTGGTGGTCGAGTGGCTAAGACTTTGCACTCCCAACGTAGGGGGCCTGGTTTCGATTCCTGGTTGGGGAACGAAGACTGCGTGCAACAAAATAAATAAGTGTTTTTAAAAAGAAAGAAAGAAAAAGGCAGATAAATGAACTAGAACCTCCTCAACTTTGGGTTCAAGAAACTAACCATAGCATTCTAGAGTAGGAAGAGACCTTTATGCTCAGTCGCTAAGCTGTGTCTGACTCCTTTGAGACCCCATGGACTGTAGCCCTCCAGGCTCCTCCATCCATGGGATTTCCCTGGCAAGAATACTGGAGTGGGTTGCCATTTCCTACTCCAGATGATCTTTCTGACCCAGGGATCTAACCCTTGTCTGCTGTGTCTCCTGCGTTGGCAGATGGATTTGGAAGAGACATTCAGTTCAGTTCAGTTCAGTCGCTCAGTCGTGTCCGACTCTTTGTGACCCCATGAATCACAGCACGCCAGGCCTCCCTGTCCATCACCAACTCCTGGAGTTCACTCAAACTCATGTCCATCGAGTCAGTGATGCCATCCAGTCATCTCGAGGACATTTAATTCAACTTCATCTTTCTAGCTACAAAATTGGGGGCCATATTTTAAGTGAAATAGTTGCTTTGTCCAGACTTTCAAATGCTTCTGTTTCTTATTTCTTCCTCTCCTCACACCATCTCCCAACCACATCTTCATGAAACTCCTTCCGTGTTTTCCTGGGGGTGTAAGCTTCGCACTTACTCTGATAGACTAAATGCATTGTCTCTAGAAGCTTCCATGTGTATCTAAACCATCCACACACTGCTACAGAGGAGTTTATCAACTACATTCACTAAGAAATGAGGTGTTAAGAGAAACTGACCACCTATCTAAACAATTATGCATTATTGAATACAGTTACTATTGCTTTAGTAAATTAAGCACCTGAGGAAAAAATTCCAAGGGCTCACTTGGTCCAGATCTTGACTCTGGACAAAGGACGGGAAGAAAAATAAGACACCCGTGCTTCTGTGGTGGGGACACTGTTGGACTAGAATTCAGCAGGGCCCAAGAGGCCGTGCTCACACTAACAGGTATGTAGTCTTACGCATCATTCTACATTAAGTCTCAATGATCAACTAATGATCTTTTTTTTTAATGTCTCTTATTAAATGTCTACCACATCTCAGAATATAAATATGAAAAAAGGACATATATATAAGACAAGCAGTTTCCTGCTTTGTGGGATTTATGCCTTTGTGAGAAAAGTAAACAATAAATGTATTTTATACCTCGCTTCCCAGGTGGCTCAGTGGTAAAGAATCCACCTGCCAATGAAGGAGACGCAAGGGACATGAGTTCGACCCCTGGGTCGGGTAGATCCCCTGGAGGAGGAAATGGAAACCACGCCAGGATTCTTGCCTGGGAAGCCTCATGGACAGAGGAGCCTGATGGGCTACAGTTCTTGAGGATGCAAAGAGTCAGACATGACTGAGCGTGTGTGTGCACACGCATACACACACTCACACACATTCTATACCTGATAACAAAAAAATGTTAGGTAGAAAAGGTCTCTGTTCCAGGTTAGCACAGAGTAGTGATAACCTTTTACAGAAAGTCCAGGAAATCGTGTTTGTTTGTTTACTTACACAACAAGCATAACTGGAGTTTAGAAGAGTGGATCAGCCGTGATCCCTGGACCCCAAGAGCCTCTAGTAGGTTTTTACTTTTATCAATATTTTAACCAATTTTTTCTACCTGTCAAAGTACTCAAGTAGTAAAACGCACAAATTAGCATTTTTGGCCACTTCACTCAGCATATCTGTTTTAATTCCCACCGACACAAACTGACTTAGTTTCTCTCAAGCTAGGATAAAAGACCACCATGGGAGTCTGCTTTCTTTATCATGCAAATAATTGCTTCTTAATAGAAATAGTGTTGTAGTTTCAATTGATATATCGCATAAACCACAGAAAAGATTAATCAATTGCTGACATTTGAGTATTTAATCTCATTGTTGAAGATATTATGACTAATTATAGATAAGCAATTGCTTTATTAGAATTTTACTAACAGATAATCACTAGGCACAGTGTGGTTCCATGTGAGGTCAAAGAGCTTGATTTTATTTGGAAAATCAATAAATGGCCTCAGAATGAATTCAAAACATAATGCAAGTACCAATAAGGCTTTTGCTTAATATTGAAATCATCCTGTTTTCTTCCCAGGTTATTTATCATTCTCTTAATTGCCATCAGCATTGTGTGGGTCCCTTTAGTACAGGTTGCTCAAAATGGACAACTGTTCCATTACATAGAATCTATTTCTAGCTACCTTGGGCCTCCAGTTGCAGCTGTCTTTCTGCTTGCCATCTTCTGTAAAAGAGTCAATGAACAGGTAAGTGAAGGTTGGGAAACTTCTCCCTTGCTGGAGTGAGAAAAGGTATTTCATTCACTGGTAGAAAAATGCATTCTTCCCACCCTATTATACAATTCAAAGGCCCCTCTCAATTTCAGCTGTGGTCAGCTGCTGCTGCTGCTGCTGCTGCTAAGTCACTTCAGTCGTGTCCGACTCTGTGTGACTCCATTGACGGCAGGCCACCAGGCTCCCCCGTCCCCGGGATTCTCCAGGCAAGAACACTGGAGTGGGTTGCCATTTCCTTCTCCAATGTGTGAAAGTGAAAAGTGAGAGTGAAGTCGCTCAGTCATGTCTGACTCGTAGCGACCCCATGGACTGCAGCCTACCAGGCTCCTCCGTCCATGGGATTTTCCAGGCAAGAGTACTGGAGTAGCTTGCCATTGCCTTCTCCGTGTGGTCAGCTACAATTCCTAATTCTAACTAGAGTGTACAGAAACAGTGTGCACACTCAGGGTACAGTCTTTATATTTCTTACAAAATAGTGTCTACATCCTCGTCCCAGAGCTGAGGAACACAAGGTCTGGAGTAAGACCACACGGTCCAATCCTGGCTCTACCACTAAATATCACTGTGATCTTAATCAGACCATTTGACTCTGTAAAATTAAGACAATCACAGTGCCTACCTTAAAAGATTGATGTAAGAAATTTTAAAAGATGTTTAAAACATGAAGTACTTAGAGGAAAATCTACTACATTCAAAAGATTTAAAAAGCGTTTATATTATGATGTATATGATTGATTATTATGGGCCTTGAACATTTAATTGCTTCTTTGTTCCCAGGTATTAGCCTTATTATTATAATTTTCAGATGAGGAACAGATGCAGAGGGATTAATATGTATGTTCTTTCCATATATTACTTAACATTAGTAAGTGGGGTCTTGAGATACAGACTAAGGTCTTCCCCCATCTAAAGCTCACAATCTTAATCCCTATGCAATACTGTTTTTCCTAAACATAACATCTTGATCGGGCTTCCCTGGTGGCTCAGTGGAAAAGAATCTGGGTTGGAAAGATCCCCTGGGGAAGAAAATGGCAATCCACTCCAGTATTCTTGTTTGAGAAATCCCATGGACAGAGGAGCCTGGCGAGACACAACTTAGCAACTAAACAACAACAACAAATTCTTGATCAGGGGAACAGGAATACATGTTTCTACTCCCACCAACTTCACAGATAAATTATTTTAATTGTCAAAAGTTTAATAAAGTTTTCAAACTATCTAATATCAATTCTTTAAATTTTATAACGTAAGGCATAGTTATGTTTATTCTCCAAAATGTCACAAGTTTTGACATATATATATATATAAAGTCAAACACAAAGGGAACTTCAGTTTGTGTCAGCGTAGGCAGTAATGTCCTGGAGTTGGAGAACCAACAGTGGAATGATCTTTCAGAACCACGGAGAACAACAGCCCACTGGGAATATAGGTATTTTCAGCTTTCCCCTGCTTTGACGACCTTGTGGTCAAGGTTTAGCCATTTGTTGGTCCTTAGTGGAGAAAACAGACAGGATGATAATCATGACTTTCTTGAATGAGTGTGTTGTCTTTTATAAATACACAAATGTTACTCTTGTTTCTTTCTCAGGGAGCCTTCTGGGGTCTGATTGTTGGATTTGTGATGGGCCTCATCCGTATGGTCGCGGAGTTTGTCTACGGAACGGGGAGTTGTTTGGCCGCCAGTAGCTGCCCCCAAGTCATCTGTGGCGTACACTATCTGTACTTTGCCCTCATTCTCTTTTTTGTTTCCATACTGATCATCCTGGGAATTTCCCTGTTAACAAAACCCATTCCTGATGTACATGTGAGTAATGAATATCAGATATGCTCATTTTCAAAGGATTCTTTGCCTTTTAAAGCTTCAACTGGTGTGTGAGTCCCATACAATGAGACCTGGAAATAGGGGTTTTAAACATATTATTGATGATTTTTAAATAACTACCAGAAAACAGAAATATTATTAAAACCATAAATAACTTTATTTTTAAAAAAGCAGAAATAATTTTAAGCGATAAATGTTTTTGTGGGTGAGAGTGGTGGAAGATCTCTTCTTTGTTGTCTGTACTTTCCTGGGCTGTTTGATTTTTTTGCACTGTACAATAAACAAATGTATCGCTGCATTATTGTAAACACTTGCTATCACTAATGTGTTTGTCTCTGGTCTCTGGTTAGCTGTATCGCCTGTGCTGGGCTCTTCGGAATAGTACAGAGGAACGAATTGATTTAGATACAGAAGAGGAAAGACACGAGGAAGCCGATGATGGTGCTGACAATGGTAATACCTGGTTTACATTTGGTTTTCACATAGAAACTCTAATGTAACTGTCTTTGTTTCATTTTTTTTTTAATTCCATGAAATTCACCTTTGGAAAAAGCTCTTAGGTTTGTGGCAAACTTAGACTTTAAAATCTTACCTTCCCAACAACCAAGACAATTTGCTCCATGTGAAACCCATCCCTTCATCCCCTTGTCTGCCAGTCTGTCTGTCCATCCATCTGCCATCTAGCCATGTGTGCCAGGGACTCCTGTAACATTCAGCAGCTACAATCATCCTTTACAATCACCTGTACTACATTGACAGGGCTTTTATTTCCCATGTTCTGTGATCATTTATTTCTTCATTTCAGATAATCCTGAGGAAGCTCGTGGATGTCTCAGGAAGGCTTATGACTTGTTCTGCGGTTTGCAGAGGAAAGGCCCCAAACTGAGCAAAGAGGAGGAAGAAGCCCAGGAGAGGAAGCTGACAGACACGTCTGAGAGGCCCTTATGGAGGACAGTAGCGAACATCAACGCCATCATCCTCCTGGCAGTGGCAGTCTTTGTCCATGGCTATTTTGCCTGAACGCTGTCTGAGCTACTAGAGTATTTATTAAGCAAAGGATAATTTTGTTGATTTTTCACTTGTAGAACTTTTGTGTTGCAAAGGCAGATAAGCATTTTATGGAATGAGATGACCATACACCTGGATTTTAGCTTTTGTTGTTCCTTCGTGTCAATAAAAAGAAAGAGGGAGTTGATAATTTAGAAAGTGAGTGAGTTGACTCAAGGTGTACATAAACTGGAAGCACTGGCTCTAAATTATTTTACAGGCAGATTGCCCTAACTTACATTCACTGTCTGCAGTTTCCAGAGACTTCCACTTAGAAGGAATGCCTCTCCCAACTCTGCCTCACATAGTAACCTCTTCATCTATCAAAGTGAACTTCTCCCGTCTTCCCTTCATTGCTCTCAAGGATTTCGAAAATAGAAATACTTCCTAATGGTTAAGAGGAGATGAGTTGAAAATGCCAGCTGTAAATATATCTGTGAATTTATTATTAGCTTATATCTCAAATAAAGCCACCCCCTACTAAGTGTTAGCATATCAAGCCATTGATTTTTAGACTTCTTTTTCATTTTAATTTGGCCATGCCTTGTGGCTATAGGATCTTAGTTCCTCAACCAGCAATTAAACTTGGGCCCTGGCTGTGAAAGTGCTGAGTCCCAGCCACTGAACCACCAGAGAATTTGCATGGTTTTTACACTACTTTTTAAAATAGTTTGATTCTATTTCTATAGATTTTTAGGCTATTTTTAAAAAATAGTTCACATGATTCATTTATTTAAAGTGTACAGTTAAGCTTATTTTAGAATAGTCGGAGTTGTGCAATAATTACCAAACCTGATTTTCTATATTAACGTTAATTCTTTATTTGCTTTGTTACTGGAACATGTCTTTCTCTGTATTTGTTTTATTTTGACATTGTGTGTTGTTCTGTGACTGACTTTTCCAAATAAAATTCATCTTGGAGCTCTTCACGTATTAGTACATATAGGTATCCCTCATTCTTTTTAGCAGTACATTATTCCATAAAATCATTTACCATAATTTGACCATTTTTCTACTGAGAAACATTCACATTTGTTTCAATTACTTGGTATTGTCTACAATATTTGACTAATATATGCATGCTAAGTCACTTCAGTTGTGTTCAACTCTTTGTGACTCCAGGGACTGTAGCCTGCCAGGCTCCTTTGTCCATGGAATTTTCCAGGCAAGAATATTGGAGTGGGTTGGCATTTCCCCCTCCAGGGGGTCTTTCCCCCTTGGTAACTATAAGATTATATTCTACATCTGTTTCTGTTTTGTAAATAAGTTCATTTGTACCATTTTTTAGGATTCCACATATAAGCAGTATCACATAATATTTGTTTCTTTCTGGCTTACTTCACTCAATATGACAATCTCTAGGTCCATCCAGGTCAGTGCAAATGGCATTATTTTGCTTTTATTGGTGAGTAATACTCCACTGTATGCATGTACCATATCTTCTTTACGCTTTCATCCATTGGTGGATATTGTAAGGTCGTGGAAACGGGTGTCTCAAGCTGTAAGGAAATAACCCAGACACCAAGGGAAAGTAACAGGCTTTATTGGCAGTGCGCACCCAGGCAGAACCCACTGACCGCAAGAATGGCCACGAGGAGTTCTGCCCCAAACAAAGGCAGGGTGCGATTTTTATGCCTTTGGGGCAGGAAGTGGCATCATATAACCTGGACAGGCCTAAAATAAGGTAAAGCTAGGGAACACAAGATTGTGAGTGGTCAGTTAGTCGAGGTGGCGAGACCAGGTTGGTCACTCTGGAGGTCAGGAAGAAGGGTAGATCTCGGCAGAGGGTTATTACGTCAGAGATTCCTCAGCGGTTTGGTGGGACTTTTTCCCTCCGGCGGGGGATGGAGAGGGGAAGAAGGAGCCAAGATAGCCACCGGGAAGGGGAAGCCAAGAAGGCCACCAGGGTCCGACCTTACGGATATTTAGGTTGTCTTCTTGTCCTGGCTGTTGTAAATAGTGCTGCAATGAACAGTGAGTTGCGTGGATCTTTTCAAATTATGGTTTTCTCTGGAGAGGGATGCCCAGGAGTGGGTTGCTGGATCATATGGTAGCTCTATTTTTGGATTTTTGAGGAACCTTCATACTGTTCCCCATACTTGCTGTACCAGTTGAAATTTCCATCAAAAGTGTAGATAGGTTCCTTTTTCTCCACACCCTCTCCAGAATTTATTGTTTGTAGGTTTTTGATGATGGCCATTCTGACTGTTGTGAGGTGATAACCTCATTGTAGTTTTGATTTCCATTTCCCTAATAATTAGTGACGTTGAGCATCTTTTCCTGTGCTTTTGGCCACCTGAATGTCTCCTTTGGAGAAATATCTATTTAGATCTTCCACCCATTTTTTGATCAGCTTGTTTGATACTGAGCTGCACGAGCTGTTTGTGTATTTTGTTCATCGTTAAATGGTGTACAAGTCCATTTGTTTAGTGACTTCCCCAGACTATTGTGGCAATGCCATAGTCTTTATTGACATGGCCACAGAAGTCTTTGAACCTTAGCTTCTGTTCAGTTGTGTTGATAGAGAGTTCCTTGAATTCCAGGAGTTCTCACAGTTTTCCAAACTGACAGTTCTGAGGCCCTTCTTCAGCTCCTAACTAGGCTTGCACTGGATCTGACCAAGGTGAAAGCTTAGGGTCTTCTCAGGCCTTTTCTAAGCATGTGTCTTACCCTGGTCTTTCTAAATATGGCTTTCTAAATTCCCCAGTATATATAGTTGCTCTTGGATGTCTTAATTTGCTGATGACATCTCCCCAAGATTTTGCCTTAAGCAGTCTATGCTATATTTTTTATTTTTAGGCCATGCTGCATGGCACGTGTGATCTTAGTTCCCAGGCCAGGGATGGAACCCACGCCCCCTGCCTTGGAAGCATGGAGTCTTAACTACTGGACCACCAGGGAACTCCCTATTGTATGTTTTGAAATAACAGGCCTCTGCAGTTTGTGAGTTTGGCTTGCAGTGTTTTCAAGCTTTCTCACTCTTGAGTCCAGTTAGGTGAAACAGAGTGCCACCTAGGGTCAAGTCCTTCAGGTAGCCACCCAGGGAGGAAAGAACAGGCTTACACAGTGATTCGTGAACATGGTCCGCTCTGCCCTCTCCGGACCTAGGGAAGTGGTGCCACACCGGGAGCATGGGCTACCCTTCCTGTAAGACTGGCGCCGCTTAGTGACAGGTGCTGTTCTAAGACTGCCACCGCAGAGAAAGAGGGTGAGGGAAAGGAGGAAGACTGCCACCAACCCGCCCAACCATTTCGCAGTGACTTTTTCTTGCTGCCATGCCTGTTTGTTTGCTATCAACTTTTATAAACCGTTTTCTAGAATTCTCACAAAATTGGTTCTGACCGTTTCTGTTCAATTTTCAGTGTTTCTATTGCAGGATGAGAGTATGGAGTGGCCTCCTCCACCATACTGCAGACATCACCGTTTTGTTTTTTTAATGTTTGTTTATTTACTTTTGGCTGTGCTGAGTCTCCATTGCTGTGTGGCTTTTTCTCCAGTTGCACCAAGTGGGTGCTACTCTCTAGTGGGCTTCTCATGCGGTGGCTTCTCTTGCTGTGGAGCACAAGTTCTGGGGCGCCTGCGCCTCAGTAGTTGCGGCATGTGGGCTCAGTAGTTTCGGCTCCCCGGCTCTGAAGCACAGGCCCAGTAGTTGTGGTTTAGTTGATCTGTGGCTTGTGCTTGTGGGATCTTCCCAGATCAGGGATCGAACCCATGTTTCCTGCATTGGCAGGCAGATTCTTTATCACTGAACCACCAGGGAAGCCCTAGACATCACCATTTTTAAAGCATTTATTCTCTAAACTTTATTACCTGGGGGGGGAGGGGCGGAGCGGGGTGCCACACCAAATGGCATGTGGAATCTTAGTTCCCATGACCCCTGCAGCCACAGTCTGAGGTACTAGGGAATTAGACTTGCCAAATGAATGTGGGAGACGGGAACACAAGCCCACAGCACAGGTGAAGCCAGTTCTGCATCTCATGGGTTCCAAGTCATAGTTTCCTGTGGAAACAATCTGAAGTGGGTGTCATGCCGCAAAAGGAAATAGAATTACAAACTGAACACATCGGGCCTGAGGGTGAGAGAAGGCAGGTAGGGCAGGGCCTGTGGATGGCAGGATCACAGAGGTTTTCAACAAACAGTGAAAGAAAAGCATCTGGGGCTCCCAGGACTCCGGCACCTTGACTCCTGGACTATCAGAAGACACAAGCCAAGCATCAGATTTCTAATTTCAATTTTTCCAATCTGAAATATCTAATCTTTAGTTTGGCCTTTGAGTGTGATTTAGGAATGCAGGTCCACACAGGGACCAGCTTCTCTCAAGCTGGGTGTGCCCTAGAACCAGACAGCATCATTACCTGTGTCCTGGGAGTCTTGGAAGAACCCTCATAGAAGAGCAGAAGCTGATGTGACAGAAAAGACTGGCTGAGTTACGGATGCAATGTGAAGCTCACGGACTGATTAACACTCATCTGAATCCTCCAGAGCCAGTCAAACAATCCTGCCCCATTAACCTCACCCACATCACCTTAATTCCATCCCCACCAAACGGTCACGGCAATAGCACCTCATTCAAAACCTTGGTTCACCGAAATCCAATTTGGAGGTTAGAAGGAGTATTCTTGGCACTGGGTTGGGGGTAATGTTAAAAAATAATCTCTCTCCTCCAGCTAAGCACACATGTGTTTTCCTTCCAAGGTTTGCTTTTGTGAAGCAGAACAAGCTGTAGCAGGTCTTTCAGGAAATGGTGGTTTCAGTACTAGCAAGCAGTGAGTGCTCTAATGAGTTTCGAAGGTAGAAATTTGATTAAGAGCAGCACCGACATGTACACACAGCCACATGTAACATAGCTAGCTAGTGGGAAGCTGCTGTATAGCTCAGGGAGCTCAGTTCAGCACCCTGTGATGACCTAGAGAGTGGGATGGGTAGCGTGGGAGAGAAGCTCAAGAGGGAGAGGATATACGTATACTCATGGCTGAGTCACAGTGTTGTTCAGCAGAAACTAACACAACATTGTAAAGCAATTATACTCCGACTTTTAAAATAATTTTTTTAAGGTAGAAATGTTTCCATGTAAACACCAATGTCTGACTCAGTTGTACAGAAGTAAGAAATGCTACCAGGTCTGTCAAAGGCCCCAGGACCAACATCATTCTGCACAGAAGGAGCTCTGTCTTCTCATTTTGAGAGATTCCTTTTAAAATGGTCCTCCATATGTTCAGTTCAGTTCAGCCGCTCAGTCATGTCTGACTCTTTGCACCCCCATGGACTGCAGCACGCCAGGCCTCCCTGTCCATCACCAACTCCTGGAGTTTACTCAAACTGATGTCCATTGAGTTGGTGATGCCATCCAACCACCTCATCCTCTGTTGTCCCCTTCTCCACCCACCTTCAATCTTTCCCAGCATCAGGGTCTTTTCAAATGAGTCAGTTCTTTGCATCAGGTGGCCAAAGTATTGGAGTTTCAGCTTCAGCATCAGCCCATACATAAAGAAGCTTTTTTCCTGACAGGGCATGGTTTTTCAGTTCTATAAACTAACATTAATGAGCAATCACTCTGCCCCATAGCACATGTCTTCCCTCTGAGGAAAGAAACATCTCTTTCCTGCATCCCTGACATAATTCTAGTACAATTCATCACTTACTGGGCCCTGGTTACCCAAGTGGTTCTCACTTGTGCATTGAAGATAGAGTTACTTACCTCGTCTTTACTAGAGCTTTTGAAGTTGAAATCCTCTCCAAACTTTGCTACATGTAGTTAACGTGTTCAAGTTGCTAGATTCCACTCTCAACTTTCCTGGCTCTGCTTCCTAATCCATATCTTGTGCCTAGTAATTCTCACCACAGACATGGTCAGTGTTTGTTTAGAATGGCTAGAAAACAGGAAATCAAGATGCTATGGCTTTTCAATGTTTTTATTTTTTTTTACCAAAGTAATAAATTTTAATGAAAAGGACTGCTGCTGCTGCTAAGTCACTTCAGTCGTGTCCGACTCTGTGTGACCCCATAGACGGAAACCCACCAGGCTCCCCCGTCCCTGGGATTCTCCAGGCAAGAACACTGGAGTGGGTTGCCATTTCCTTCTCCAATGTGTGAAAGTGAAAAGTGAAAGTGAAGTTGCTCAGTCATGTCTGACTTGTAGCGACCCCATGGACTGCAGCCTACCAGGCTCCTCCGTCCATGGGATTTTCTAGGCAAGAGTACTGGAGTGGCTTGCCATTGCAGTTTAATATAACATCTGTTGGCATTCTTCATGTACATAAGAAAGATGCCATCCTCTTTTCACTCATCCACTTTTCAAAGTGACTTCGTCACACCTAGAGGAGGTAGGTATATGCTATAAGCACCAAGGTCCTCATTTTTTCAAAGAGAAAAATACACAATTGAGAAAAAAATAATTTACCACAATATACACAGTGAATCATTGGCAAGGTCAGAAACAGAATCTAGGACAAATCTAGATACTTAATGCCTGCTCCATCCACCAACTTTCAGTCATCATTCTTTATCCTCTCTGAGCTCAAATATATCACAAACTCCCCACAAAGCTGAGTATTATGAGTAACACTAGCCATGCGAAATTCTCCACTTTTCCCTCTTCTCTGCCTGGCTTAAGGGGAATATGAGGGCACATCAAATATCTTCTTTTCCTTTCATAAGAACAAGCCATTCTTTACCTGTTGAACCATTTTCACACCCCAGGAACAACTCTCAGCTGCTCCACAGAACCTCAGATCCCACCTACTTGCTAAGCTAGCCTCAAATCAGTCAATGCAAACATCATGACTTCCACAGGATGATTAAGATTTCACAGGTGGAACTAAAAGGATTAATCAAATTTAGTTTTTAAGATTTCTCCTTAGGAAAGAGGTACAACAGAAAATAAAAACGTTGACCACTACCAGCTGGAACAGAGACCGCCCACTCTAACCGTGTTCAATGGATGATCACCAAGCAAGACAAATAAGGAAACGGAGCCGTGGCCACCTGAACTCATAGGGAGGAGGATCTTGGGCTAAAAGTGTCGGTGTTTCAGGAGAGTGCAGCTGCTCTGAGAGGACAAGTGCCTCCAGAGGCACGTTTGCTCATCACGTGACACAGAATCAGTTACTAAGCCCCCACAGAAGAAGTTACAGCAGCACCACAGGAAGTGGAGCTTCTGGAAAATGCACCCCGATTCATTACAGTCACCAGAGAGGGTACTCTGTGCAGCCACAAGGTTAACCAAAAAGAAAAGTGAAGTCAGTCAGTCATGTCCAACTCTTTGCGACCCCATGGACTGTAGCCTGCCAGGCTCCTCTGTCCATGGGTTCTCCAGGCAAGAATACTGGAGTGGGTCACCATTTCCTTCTCCAGGGGAGCTTCCCGACCCAGGGATCAAACCTAGGTCTCCCACACTACAGGCAGACTATTTATCATCTAAGCCACCAGGGAAGCCCAAAAAGAAAACAAATATTTATTAACAAATACACATGTCATCCATTCAGTCCACAAACTACTGAGTGGCTAAGACAGTCCAGGCACAGGGAATGCCAAAATAAATGAAATCTCAAACACAAGGAACTGACAACGAACACTTTCAAGAAAGCCAGAAAATCCCCTTGACTCAAGATTATCTGCTTTCCCCCCGGCCCGAGGCTGGTGCCTGGACCCCTCTCACTGCCACTGCCACTGCCATGTCCAGGCCTCTCCTTCAAAGAGCAAACGCCCAGGACACAGACCCCATCAAGCTCCCATCCTCAGCTTCAGTGTGTTCATCAATTTATCAGGTTGATTTTTCTTGTGCCAGGAAAACTTGACAAGGATTTCACGAGGTAGGATTTCATGCTTTCTTTCAAAAAAAAAAAAAAATGAGGGGGGGAGGTTAAATAGAGAAAGTGGGAGTAACCAGGGGACCACAACTCTTTAAGCAGTATTTAAGGATCACAAACAATGTTAACATGCTGAATCTACCTGAGAAAAACTTGCATCAGACATCATGAGGCTTCTGTATTTTAGTCTGCCTTTTCCTAGACACTGGACTGAGTGGGATTTCCTTCTGCAGCTCTGATATGTACAGATGACTGTACTACACTGGCCTCAAATACATAAGTTAACAGCAAATCAGTGATTTTTCTCCAGCTAGCCTGTAATTACAAATGTACATATTTATCGGCAGGGCAGAGTTTACAACTGGCTGGTGTCCCTTCAACACCATGGAATGGGACCAAAGAGAGACAGAGTGAAGACTCCAGCCTCCACAAGCACAGCCTGCAGCAGAAAGCAGGACTCAGGCAAAGTAGGCGTGGCAGAAGACAGCCACGGCCACCAGAATGATGCCATTGATGTTCACTACCATCCGCCACAAACGCTTCTCAGAGGTGTCTGTCATCTTCAGCTTCATGGCTGCCTCCTCTTCCTTCGTCATTTTGGGGCCTTTCTGCTGGTCCAGGCCACAGAACATGTCATAGGCCCGCCTGAAGCATCCTTTTTTCTCCTCAGAAGCTTCTGTGTCTGGGGAAAGGAATAAAAGAACTGTTGGATACAGAGGCAGGGGGCACTAGAAAAGATTTCCAGAGGAGAGATCAGGCCATGACACATCTGCCACTTTGCACACAACTCCCAATTTTCTTGTTTGCAGGAATAAGAATGGTACAGATTCAGTTCAGTTCAGTTCAGTCGCTCAGTCGTGTCCGACTCTCCGCGACCCCATGAATCACAGCACGCCAGGCCTCCCTGTCCATCACCAACTCCCGGAGTTCACTCAAACTCATGTCCACAGAGTCGGTGATGCCATCCAGCCATCTCATTCTCAGTCATCCCCTTCTCCTCCCGCCCCCAACCTTTCCCAGCATCAGAGTCTTTTCCAGTGAGTCAACTCGTCGCATGAGGTGGCCAAAGTATTGCAGTTTCAGCTTTAGCATCAGTCCTTCCAATGAACACCCAGGATCGATCTCCCTTAGAATGGACTGGTTGGATCTCCTTGCAGTACAAGGTACAGATTAAGGTTCGAATAAATGTAATTAATTATAAGATGATGTTAATAGTTGGATTCTACATAATATACTGTGGTGGTATATTTTACCTCTGTTGGGCCCAAAGGAAATACATTTTGATTTAGGACACTCAGAATCAAACAAGAAATAATAGCTTATGAGAGAGAAATGTTAACCGTTGACTGGGGGACTGTGACATGTGAAGAATGTGGAAAACCCACCTCTCAACCAGAGAAACCCATATCTGTTTGCTACATCACTGAAAGCAATGAGTTTGGCATGACTCAAGAGTGTATTGACTGCACCTGGAAATCCCAAGGCTTCACAACAGATCCAGCCATGTGGGGCAAGGATTGGTCTGTTCAGTCCCTGATCCAGGGCAGCAAGTGAGCAACACTTCTGGGGCTTAAGATCTGATCCTGCTGAGCCAAACCATTCAACTGACCTTGCTGCTAAACGTGGACGCCCTCCAAGGGAACTAATTCTGTCCTCTGGGCCCAGGTGCGGCATTGAAGGTGAGCAGACCTGGGTTAGAATCCCAGGTTTGTGACTCTCTAGATATGAAATCCGGAGAAGGCAATGGCCCCCCACTCCAGCACTCTTGCCTGGAGAATCCTATGGACGGGGGAGCCTGGAAGGCTACAGTCCAAGGGGTCGCTGAGGGTCTGACACGACTGAGCGACTTCACTTTCACTTTTCACTTTCATGCATTGGAGAAGGAAATGGCAACCCACTCCAGTGTTCTTGCCTGGAGAATCCCAGGGACAGGGGAGCCTGGTGGGCTGCCGTCTAAGATGGGGTTGCACAGAGTCGGACACGACTGAAGCGACATAGGAGCAGCAGCAGCAGATATGAAATCAACCCCCCTGTGTTTTCAGCACCATGGTCAGAGACCACTGCCGTCCCCTCTCCAGCCCAGTATCAGTAAATCACACATGACCTTGTGCTCCCACACCTCTGCACAGCACACATCACCACGACCATCCTCCAAGTGTGCACCCCTCCCACGTAGGGAGGAAAAGCTCTGACACAGAAAGTGAGGAAAACTTTGCTCCATGATCAGGATAAGTCTCTAAGCATTGACTAAGTATTATCTTAGAGCTCTGAAGAATTGATGCTTCCAAATGGTAGTGCCAGAGAAGACTCTCAAGAGTCCCTTGGACAGCAAGGAGATCAAGCCAGTCAATCCTAAATAAAATCAACCCTGAATATTCAGTGGAAGGACTTGTGCTGAAGCTGAAACTCCAATCCTTTGGCCACCTGATATGAAGAGCTGATTTATTGGAAAGACCCTGATGCTGGGAAAGATTGAAGGCAAAAAGAGAAGAGGGTGGCAGATGACGAAATGATTGGATGGCATCACCAACTCAATGGACATGAGTTTGAGCAAACTCCAGGAGAGAGTGAAGGACAGGGAAGCCTTGTGGGCTGCAATCCACGGGGTCGCAAAGAGTCAGAAACAACTTAGCGACTGAACAACAAACAACAATAAGCATTATCTTAGTGGACTTGCAGGGAAATCTGATCTTTTAAACTTGCGTAAGCCAGCAAGACACAAGACCCTGAGAGCCTCTACCTCATGCCCCTGATATCACTGGAACTGACCATAGCTTTGGTTCCAACCGCCTTCAGTTCATAGGCTAGTGTCTTCCCTTGTCCCTAGCCAAGCCCCAAACCAAGTCAGGGTGGTGGGTATCTCACCTGTGCTCACTCACTGAGCACTGTAAACCAAAAGGGAGGAGCTGGGATGATTCTGCGTCCCCCTCCTCCCCTTGACAAGGCCTTGAGTGAACTGCCCAAAACCCACTTATCCATCCCACTCCATACCCCACTCCTCACTCCCCTCCAGAAGAGAGATCTGAGCTTTGAAGGCACTTGGTGAAGGCTTCAGGAAGGTGGTCTTGTGGTTGGAGGAGTAACTTGGGGATAGGCTCTGAGCCACAAATCACCTATTTCTAAGGCATCCTCCCGGGCATCTTGAATATCCTCATCTTCTGCATCCAGGTCAATTCGCTCCTCTTTGCTGTTACGCAGGCTCCAGCACAGGCGGTAGAGCTGTGGAGAAAGCAGAACAGGTTAGCAGGAAGATCCAAGTAGTGTCCTGGGCCAAGAAGTTGAGAGAACAAAGAGATGCGTGTCGAGAAAGTACAAGGAATGTGGCTCTCAACGCCATCAACAACACGGATAACAGCTCTCATCCACAGCACTACCTCTAAATATGTTGGGAACATGAACACAACTCATACACATGCACATACCATCCCCTAGGATGTGGGCATATTCAGAGGCTAAGAGACTGTCATGAGCATAGAAATGTTTTGAATGAATGATCTCTTGTTACATATGATAAATGAATTTGTTCCTTTTAGCACTCATGCTAGGAAATAAGGCCAGGCACCCATTTATCCAGACCAGCAGTGTAAGAGATCAGATTTTTGTACCATATTAATTATAGACTCATGAGCCAGTTAGAATAGGAAGAGTTGGAGTTGTACTTTCTACTGACATGAAACCAGAAGCCGGAAACTACTTTATTTCAAGAAGCATGGAACTAAATGTGTTTGGGGCTACAATACTTTCAAAACTGAGGCATCAAGAAGCAATTAATACAACATAAAGAGAGTCTGTGACAGATTCGACCAATAACCGTGATGGCAGTTCTGCTGCTATAAAAGCAATCTTTGTTTGACATTAGGTTGGTCACAGTTTTGAAAATTTGGCAGTGAGGTTAAAGGTCTGTTAGGGATCCCTATTTTTGTGTATGCATGAGAAAGGGACCAACAAAACCCTTTCTCTTTCTCTTCAGACAAATGTGATCTTGGGTTAACTCTCTAGCTCTGTTCCCTGGAAACCTGAAAAGGGTAGAATGCTAGCTGTGCTGGGTTACCAGACTTCACTGCTTATGGTAAAAAGTGACCCATAATTGGTAATCTTCATCTGCACTGGGAGGGCTGCAAACATTCCCTAAACCAAGGGCAACATCTAGAGCTAAAGAAGAGTACTTGTCATCTTTGAAGTCTTGAATCAATTAGACTTTGATACTGCTTGAAATTTCTTAAATTTCAAGGGCAACCGTTTGGAGGCTTCATTGGGAAAAAAAATAAAGAGTAGATCATGCTTCAGATCTCTCTCAACGTGGTGATTTTTACAACTAGTATGTCCCTTGCTGGGACCTTTGGAAGCTATGACCTAGAGACTATTATAAGAAATATGCATTCCTATCTGGGACATAAGCATCCAAGCTGGGGTAACCCTGTGTCTGCCCATGTGATCTCTTGTACCTGAGCCATCACTCGGGCAGCAGGATCCAGAAAACAGTCCCTTGGACTGAAATGTGGCCTGCTGAAGACACTCTTGACACTGCTATGCTGGCAAACCATGTTTCCTGTCCTGTTTTTCTGTGCATGCTCCTTTCCTGTCCTTCTGTGCACGCTGAGTTGCTAAGTCATGTCTGACTCTGCAACATCATGGACTGTAGTCCATCAAACTCCTCTGTCCATAAAATTTCCCAGGCAAGAATACTGGAGTGGGTTGCTATTTCCTCCTCTGGGGCATCTTCCCGACACAGGGATCGAACCCAGGTCTCCTGCATTGCAGGTGGATTCTTTACCTCTGCCCACCTGGGAAGCCCATGTGTCCTTTTACGTGACACCAAAGACAAGGATAGTCTGTTTTAGTCATGAGAGTAAGAGACCTCTAACTGAGCCGAAGCAATCAAGTTGAGTGCTGCAGCACGAGCATGAAACCAGGGCAGGACAGTCTCCTACACGGACACTCACATGCACATCTGCAATGGGCTTGGTGAAGAGGGAGACGGCCAGGATGACGATGATAGTAATGACAAAGAGGATGATGGCAAAGTACAAGTAGTGCACGCCACAGATAATCGTGGGGCAGTTGCTGGGCTCCATGCAGCTCCCGGTTCCATAGGCAAACTCGGTAATCATACGGGACACCCCGACCAAAAATCCTATGATCAATCCCCAAAAGGCTCCCTGTGAAAGAAAAGCCTGGTTAATGAACACTGTACTTGGGAAACAGCTGTGAATTCATTGGGGGACAGAGACGAAAGAATAACCGTGAGAGAAATACGAGCTCCAGGCCATCTGAAACAGGAACGCTGGAGTTCAGAATATGACTAGGAATGTTATGTCAGGCCTTCAGTGGCTCTGTTTACCACCTTTTAGGAACTTGACTTGGTATTTGCGTGTGCTTAGTTGCTCAGTCATGTCCTGCCAGGCTCCTCTGTCCGTGGGATTTTCCAGGCAAGAGTACTAGATTGGGTTGCCATTTTCCTCCTCCAGGAGATCTTCCCAATGGAGGGATTGTACCTGTGTCTCCTACATCTTCTGCACTGGCAGGTGTATTCTTTACCACTGAGCTACCTGGGAAGCCCTTGGTTAGAACAGCACCCAAGTTCTCAGTGCCAAAAAAATCCCTTTAACTTTAAAAATACTTTGAATTTCTCTACCTGTAGCTACTATTACCATCAGACTCCAGATTTAGGTACATTCAGTTATAACACAATTACTTGTGAGCTAATCTGTATTCCTTGAAGACATGGGAAAGAAATTGGGTCTCTTAGAGGAAGAGGAGAAAGGAACTTTTCCATCATCCTCTTTTATAGATCCAAAGTCCCCTCACCCTTATCCCTATCTGGTTGGAGTATCACTTCTTGGTCCTTCACTGGGCCCCGAGAAGTGCTGGCTGGAAAACCTAGGCCCCTTCAGAACCCAGGAGGTAGCCTGTGCTAGCACTTCCTATGGAGCTGTTCACCCAGGGGCTACAAGCTTCCCAGAGAGTGCCACACAGTCAGAGTCACCCAGAGTAGATGGAAAACACACACCATTACTTGGGAACTAATTTAGAACCTGCAGCAAGGAGGAGAGCCCCAAGGTTCCTGGAGGATTCTCCATATGAACCCTCACCAGCACCTTCATTCCTGCTCAAGATCTCTGGAAGTAGAATTCCTCCCAGAGAATATACAAATCCAGATGGGAATTTCTGTGCCCGAATGACTTTTCTAGACATTTGTGATACCTACCGGCTCATTGACTCTCTTGCAGAAAATAGCAAGCAGGAAGACTGCTGCGATGGGCGGTCCCAAGTAACTGGTGATGGACTGGATGTAGTCGAAGAGCTGTCCACCTTGTGCCGACTGCACGATGGGCACCCAGGCGATGCTGACGCCGATCAGCACCAGCATGAACAGCCTGAAATCAAGCCCCACAGCAGGGTGTCAACAAATGGCTCCACTGGAGTAGTTATAGATAGACAGAGAAACTACCTGCTATACAGGAGACTCAGGTTCAACCCCTAGATCGGGAAGACCCCCTGGAGAATGAAATGGCAACACTCTCCAGCACTCTTGCCTGGGAAATCCCACGTACAGAGGAGCCTGGAGGGCTACAGTCCACGGGGTCGCAAAGAGTCAGACGTGGCTGAGGGACTGAGCAACAGCAACAATAGCGATAGATAGATAGAAAGGTTTATATGACCAGAGCAGGGAAAAATAATTAGCAAATTCACTGAGACTCTTTTCTTCTGTATTCTGCTCCTTCAGGGGCTCCCCTTGTGGTTCAGGCAGTAAAGAATCCACCTGCACTGTGGGAAATGTGGGTTCGATCCCTGGGTTGGGAAGATCCCCTGGAGGAGGGCATGGCAACTCACTCCAGTATTCTTGCTTGGAGAATCCCCATGGACAGAGGAGCCTGGTGGGCTACAGTCCATGGGGCCACAAAGAGTCGGACGTGACTGAGCGACTAAGCACATAGCACTGCTCTTTCAGGAAAATCTTCTTTGCCTATAAGTAAAATGCACTTGATTTTCGATGGTAAAGAAGACCAGGAAAGAATCCACTTTGAGAGGCAGTGGAGTTTAGGAACAAAGGTGTGGACTTCGGAGCCAGTCTCCTTTTTTTTTTTTCTGGCCATGCCTCGTGACTTATGGGATCTCAGTTTCCCAAACAGGGATTGAACTTGCACCCTTGGCAGTGAGAACACAGAATCCTAACCACAGGACCACCTGGGAATTCTCTTAAAGTTAAAGTGAAGTCTATCAGTTGTGTCCAACTCTTCGTGACCCTATGAACTGTAGCCCACCAGGCTCCTCCATCCATGGGATTTTCCAGGCAAGAATACTGGAGTGAGTTGCCATTTTCTTCTCCAGGGGATCTTCCCAACCCAGGGCTTGAACTCAGGTCTCCCACACTGCAGGAAGGAAGACTCTTTACTATCTGAGCCACCAGGGAATCCCTAGCTCTCCTCCTTTTGAGTTTCACTTCAAGTCCTGAAAAGGTGGGATGTGTGCTCAGTTATATATGACTCTTCGCAACCCCATAGACTGTAGCCTGCCAGGTTCCTCTGCCCTTGAGATTTTCCAGGGAAGAATACTAGAGTGGGTTGCCATTTCCTCCTCCAGTGGATCTTCCTGACCCAGGGTTCAGACCTGAGTGTCCTGGAATTTCTGCATTAGTAGAGAGATTCTTTACCACTGAATCCCCTGGGAAAGATGGGAGGGTTCCTTTTAACCTCTCGATTTAATTAGAAAGAAGGCGGTGGTTCTCTTATCTCTTGAATTTAAGGCAGAAGAGTCTTAAGCTAACCTTCACAAAGTAGTGTTTTTGCTCACATATTTCTCCTTCTAAAGTACCCCTCCCATTGCCTCACATTTATTCAGATCCTATCCGCCATTTAGACATAGCTTGGGGTCTCCCTCCTCCGGGAGCCTTGCTCAGCTACTGACTAGTACACTCATCTCTCCCTTCTCTGAGCCTGTGATTGCTCTTACAGGCACCACAGCACAGTGCAGAACTGTTTCTTGTAACTGAAAGCTTATTGAAGACAGGGACAAACCCCAGAGCAGCAATCATCGGATGCACAAAAATTGTGAGCCACAACACAATCTCAGGGCCAAGAGATCCAGCCCTGAGCAAAGCAACAAAATGATTTTCTTTCCATGTTGCATCTTGAGTCTCATACATAGCAGAGAATGCCACTAAACATCTTTCAGGGGGAAACCCTGTCAGGGTACCATGCTGTTTCCTGTAAAGCAGAGGGCGGACTCTGGCCCAGTCTGACCTCCCCTGGGTGCCAGGTGTCTCATCGCCTGCGAGTGGCCTGTCATGTTTCTTTCCTTTCTTTGCCCCAATCTTGCTCATGAGACGTAGGAGGTGGCAGAACTCCCTGGGAAACTTTCCCTGGACAGACATCCCAGGGACTTTTTCACCTGCCCTGAGGGGATTGGCCTGCCTTCGCCCCACAGAGAGACACAGCAGAGATTCTGCTGGTCCTCTACCCAAAGCCTCTGCTCCACAGATAACTGAGATAATGGGCACACCTGGCCCACAGATCCATACTTACTGTGTCCAGTATCCTACTGAGTCCCTTAGCCCACTTGACAATAACAAGTGCGCAGAGAGTATGGTGTTTTAGACTGTACAGAGCACATTCACAAGCATAGTGTCACCTGAGCCTCACAATGGTCCTGTAAAATGCTAGCAAAGGGTCAAGGCGTTGGGGGCCCCTGGGCATAACAGACATCCAGAGAGGAGAACTGCAATGTGCAGGCCTGAGGAAAACACTGTGGGATGGTAAACAGGGCCCAGACAAGGGCTCAGTTGCCTGTGGGCTCCAGTCCTGGCTCTGCTGCTGTCCAGACTTCCTTATTTAGGTACGACAGACCTCATTTTGTTCACTGATAAGCTGAGGTTAGATTAATGATCCCTGATGTTGTTTCATGCCCCAGATTAAATGATCTCTGATGTCGTTTCATGTTCCAGAGGGACACTGTTTTAATGATCTTGGATTTAAAGTTACAGGCCACTGAGAGCAATATAATTTGCCACGGTGGTTACTGTCATTCTACCCAGCATCTACCAGCCTTCCGCATCTTGAGGGAACCTCTCTGGTGATTCAGGTTTTCAAAGGGCTTGACAGGGGGAGCTGCACTACCTTCCTGCGATCATGAGCTCTTTCTCAGATGCTTTCTTCCGGATCTTGGTGTAGATGTCCATGGTGAAGAGGGTGCTGGCGCTGTTGAAGATGGAGGTCAGGGAGCTCATGAGAGAGGCCAGCATGACTGACAGCATCAGGCCTCGCAGTCCTGGAAGAAAAGGAGGTTCTGAGTGGTACATGCAGCATTTCAGCTCTTTTGTGCTTGAAAAGTGTGACAACTCAAGGGTTTTTGCCTTCTGACACCATGCCATATTATTTGATTTATCACTCCAGAGAGATTAGACATTTTGAGGATGGACTGCGTCTTCAAATTATATTGGAAGTCCACAGCAGTCGACACAGAGCTAGGGACAAAGGATACATGCAGTAAATGCTTTCCAGTGGTTGCCGGTGGTAGTGATAGTGATGGTAGTGTGTGTGTGTGTGTGTTTTTCCATCTGAGCTTCTATAAGGTCTTCCATCTGAAAGATTAATGATAATGGAGAAATATTTAAACTAGAATTCAAAAGATGAGGCTTCAAGAAAGTGAAAAGACAGCCATAGAATGGGAGAAAATATTTTCATATATCTAATAAGAGTTTTGGAAAACTATTCTATCATCCTCTAGGTATTGTATCTGTAAATAATTTTATAGCTTTGTTTTAATCTACAGCCTAACAAGAAGCAAAATAAAGGTTGCCTATTCTGATCATTTTGTCTTTTGTTGGGAGGGTTTTTAATGGTTCCTCTTGAGAGTCTATCATGTAGACTACAGACTATCAGAGCTACAAAGATCATCCAACTCTCTCATTTTTCAGTAATAGAATAAAATGTCCATTTCAAAGGATTAGTCTGCAGGGCTTCAAGGCTTCGTTCTGCCCTTCGCTCAGAGTGATTCCCCAGTTAATCGATAAGCTGAGATGCAGCTCTCTCCTTTCTGTATCACCTCTTCTCAGGCTCAGATTCATTTATTCACTCAACAAATATTTGTTGAGCATAATTTTACAGCAGTCCCGGAAACAGATAATGGCATATCAGAGTAGCCTGATGGAGACAACAGAGGAGGTAGGTGAACACAAGGAGGTAACACTGACAGGCTCTGGTGAGGGGTTGGTGGGGTAATATTTACCAGCTGAGTGAAGAAGGCTGAATCCGCAAATGAGATTTTAAAGGAATAGCTGAAAAGGATGAGGAGAAAACAGGAGAGGATAGTGTTATAGAATCCAAGAGGAGGGAATAACTCAAGAAAGAGGAGTGATCAATAACGCTGAATGCTACTGAGGAACACATGGAAAATACCTATTTGATCTAGCATGGGGAGGTCACTGGGGAATCTGGTGTTTACAGAGGCCAGATTCCAGCCAAAAAGACTGGCAATGGTTTGTGCAGACACAATATTTCGTCTTGCATGCCACACAGCTTTCTATCATGTACAATCCACTCTGGTGTAGTGTTCAGAGCTACCTCACTCAGGATCTGCAGGTCTAAGGAAATAGCATAAACACCCCAACAGAGGCAAGAATCCCAGCCAGAACTCTAAAAGAGCCATGATTCTTGCTAACTGCAACCTTAATTAATAAGCAGCCCAGCTCAGTGGAACTGTTAACTATTACTCCCATTTTTATAGAAGTTGAATACAAACGATTTGTCCAAGGTCATATATCAAGTCCATGGTTTAAAAAAAAACAAAACACAAATTCCTCAGTTCTCACCTTCAGCAGAGTTAACCATGCCAGACACTGAGTTACTGCGTGACCTTAGAAAATCACTTTCTCTGCGTAGGCCTCAATTTTCCCAACTGTAAAATGAACAGGTTTGACTAGATGATCTTGTTTCCTTTCAGTAAAAAAAAAATGTTGCTTATTCTAAGTTTTCCTGATGAATACCTTTGAATTTTTGGTCTCCTGGGGCCCCTAACCTAAAGAGATTTTCATGCTTTGAGCCAGAATTAGATTTTTAGTCAATGTGAAGATGAGCAAACACACAGGTCTTCCCGAAACTAACTATCCGGGACTGTAAGTCCTCACTCTCCCGGCTTCCATATTTTCTATAGGGAGACGCCCCCTTGTATCTGATCTACCTGCTGCCTCGAACTTCCTCATTCTAGAGCTAAAATCGCTCTGTGCCCTTCTTTCCATGATTTGCCTTGGAAAAACCTAGGAGTCAATTCATTCTCCAGGTAGAATTCCATTTAGTTCAAGCCTCATGTTAACGTCTGTTGGAGAGCATCAAAAGACCTTACAGCATGAAAAAGTTGTGTTTTTTCCCTAACATGTTTTCAGATGGTCTCCTTTGCAGGCCTGACTGACGGGTGAGTGCCAGGACTCACAGAGCCCAACCAAGCCAGAGGTCTCCTTCCCACTGAAGCAAAGACAAAGTCCAATACTGAGGACCCCAGAGTGAGACTTTCTCTCCTAGACCCCCAGGTTCAGAAACAGCTTTGCTCCAGAGGGCCCACAGACAGCTATGTAGATAGAGCCCAAGTCTAATCAGCCTCCCAAGAGAGACCCTGCCAGCCAAGACAGCTCTCACCATTGGGCATGAGCTCCACCACCAAGGTCGGGTAGGCGATGTTGGTACAGCCAACCTTGGTGCCGCAATATTTCTCACACTCTGAGGGGACAGTGCAGGCAACTTTCTCTGAGGAGAGATGAAGAGTCATGTCAGCAAGCAGACATCAGAAATGTTTCCAAGATTCACCTTGTTAATCTGGCGTGCATGCTAGGTGCTCAGTCATGTCTGACTCTTTGGGACCCCATGGACTGTAGACCACCAGGTTCCTCCGTCCATGGGATTTTCCAGGCAAGAAAATCAGTAGGTAGCCATTTCCTTATGCAGGAGATCTTCCTAACCCAGGGATAAAACGTGCGTCTCCTGTGTTTGCTGATTGGGCAGGTGAATTCTTTACCACTAGCGCCACCTATGGAGAAGGCACTGGCAAGCCACTCCAGTACTCTTGCCTAGAAAATCCCATGGATGGAGGAGCCTGGTGGGCTGCAGTCCATGGGGTCACTAAGGGTCAGACACGACTGAGCGACTTCACTTTCACACATTGGAGAAGGAAATGGCAGCCCGCTCCGGTGTTCTTGCCTGGAGAATCCCAGGGATGGGGCAGCCTGGTGGGCTTCCGTCTATGGGGTCACACAGAGTCGGAAGTGACTTAGCAGCAGCAGCAGCAGCAGCACCACCTAGAACAGCGCTTCAAACAGGACATTCCTGCCCACAGCCCTGAAGTGGTTTCACAAAGAATGCAGCCCCCAAGAAGCCCTTCTATGCCATCCCCCTGCCCTTCTGGTCCTGACCACCCCAAGCTCTGCCTGGGGAGGAAAGACAGCTCCTAGGCAGAGGAGGGAAAAGTGAAGAAATGCTTAGGAAGGAAAGCAGAGGGAATAGCCCCCAGACTTAGCTAGCTACAGATGTGAGAATCAGACCATAAAAAAGGCTGAGCACCTTCGAACTGTGGTGCTGGAGAAGAGCCTTGACAGTCCCTTGGACTGCAAGAAGATCAAACCAGTGAATCCTAAAGGAAATCAACCCTGAATATTCATTGGAAGGACTGATGCTGAAGCTGAAGCTCCAGTACTTTGGTCACTTGATGTGAAGAGTCAACTCATTAGAAAAGACTCTGATGCTGGGTAAAATTGAAGGCAAAAGGAGAAGAAGGCAACAAAGATGGTTGGATGGCATCACCAACTCAATGGACATGAGTTTAAACAGACTCCGGGAGATGGTGAAGGACAGGGAAGCCTGGCATGTTGCAGTCGATGGAGTCACAAAGAGTCATACAGGACTTAGCAACTGAACAGCAACACATTACCATAACCTGGGGGTGTAGGGGGACACAGAGCAAAGGATGAGCAAATGTTAGCTAGAAGCAGCCTTAGCTAGAGGCATGGCATGACTTCAGAGAATCTGCAAAAGGGGAAACCGTAATTGTCTACGTAAAGAACCAGGAAACACAATTACACAAGTTCCGTGACCTCAAGTCACTCAGTGTCTGGGGCAGGGGGGCAATAATGCTTCATAATCATGGCAAGAAAAGAAGAAGGCAGAAGAAAGGAAGAGGGAGCCATGGGGGTTTTCGACGTGGGAAAGAGAGGTTGGCGAGTCCAGCAGAAGGTGTCACCTGTGAACAGGATGCGGCTGATCATCCCTGGCATCACCATGAGGAACATGGGCAGCAGCTTCATGTACCCACACATGATGCAGCCGGCCTTCACGTGAGACATGTTTTTGGCAGAAAGGCAGCGCTGCACAATGACCTGCCAGGGAAGCCCAGTGAGGGGCGTGTAAGCAAGAGACCCCGCACCACATCCTGACCACCCCAGCTCCCACCACCGCCCCGGGCGGCCAGCCTGGCACTGCCACAGCACCAAGACTCAGCAGCCCTCAGAGCCCAGGAGCCTGCCCTGCCTTCCCCGGCCCCACAAGCAGCCGCCTGGGGAAGACCCTCTCCCCCAGGCCCAGCAGCATGGGCACCTGGTCCGTGCACCAGTACCACAGGGAGATGATGGTCAGCCCAAAGATGAGCCCGGGCCAGGGCAGGTCCCCCTTGAGAGGGTCGCGGAAGATGTGGAAGGAGTCAGCCCGCGGGGTGTAGCATTCCTTCTTGATGGTGCTGTTCCCGTAAGAGACCACAGTCGGAATGGCGTTCATGTATTTCGTCACGAAGGCGCCATACCCTCCCACTTCGTGGAAAGCTGGAAAACATTGGAGACAGTCAACCTCCTGAAACTCTCAGCTCTTCACAGCAGCTTCTTCTGCGGACGCCTGAGAAGCCCACAGCCGGAACTTGCACTGTGCAATCTTGGGCAAGTCATCGTCCGATTCTGGGCCTCAGCTTTCTCATCCAGAGAACGGGATTATTAACCCTGCCCAGCCCCATCAGGGGCTATTGTGTGGGTCCAAAGCAATAACCTGTGAAAGTACTGCAAACACAAGCTTCTTTTCAAAGGGCAAGTATTTGAATTACTAAAAGATAGACCTTGGTTTTGAACCACATTCAGAGATTCTGCTTTCCCCCTCACCACCTGCTATCCGCAGTGGCCTTTGGGATCCTGGACACAGACTAGCCGCCGCCCGCCCCCCCCAATCCCAGCAGTGTGCTCAGATGGAAGAGGATGGGTGAGGAAGTCGGGGGCTCTGCTGCACCTTGGCTGTGGGAATAAGGTATTCCAGCCCCTGCCCTGCAGAATAAGGCATTCCTTTCTCCTCCCCAGTCTCCTGAGGATACCAAGGAAAGCCAAACGGAAGTTCTTGGAAAATACAGCATAGAGAGAGAATAAGAGGCTTCACAGGACACCCAGAAAGCATGGGCTCCCTTAAAAATAAAATGGTATTTTATATCCTTCCATAACAAGTACCTCTATTCGTAGGGTTTTCGGTCTTATCCTTAGGATTTCAAGACAAGTAAAATTTCAAAACTGGGGGGACAGGGACTACACAGTTGCTGGGGTTTTTTTTTATTTTGTCAAATAGGGAAGTAGATAAGAAAATGGTCAACTGACAAAAGAAAGGACATTTAACATTAACATGTAGATGACACACTCCAGGGTGTAAGATGTGACATTTAAGCATATTTAGTCTGATAGACAGTTGGCCTTATCTTTCTTTCGGTCAAGCTGCTCTGTGGAGAGAAGACCATGGCATCAGAGGCCCACCCTGGGGCCCACTAGACCACACTGTGTAGAGAGGGCAGCAAGGAGTCCAGATGCTCCCTGGGGCAGACCCCGCCTGAGACCTCCAGGGCTGGGGAAGGTGTCCCCACATGCCCACGGCGATGGCCAATCCAGGCCAGTCCACTCCCCCAGGAAGCACAGTGTGCCCAGTTCACTGCCCAGGCCAGTGGCCTCTAACGCTGCCTCCCCACCTCCTCAGCCTGCCCTTGCCCCACTTACCAAACCCAGTCAGGATGAAAGACCCCAGCAGCATGATGACCGTCTGCAAGGTGTCTGTGTAAATCACAGCCGCCAGGCCCCCTAAGAGCAGAGGAGGCAGTGCGTCTGACCTCAGGTGGAGGGCACCCCATCGGCCCGCCTCCCATCCCCGCCCTCTCCCCACTCCCCGTCCTCCCCCCTGCACGTCTTCTGCACCCCGCAGTCACCCTCCTGCCCGCCTTTGTCCTGTCACAGCCGTCTGCCACCCACACGTCCCAGTATGTCCACTTTTCACAGAAAGCCTGGAAGGCCTTGGAAAGAAAGTTTCTCCCTATTTGAGGATGGAGAGTTTGATGTGATGCTTTAAGCCAGGAGAAGCATCTGCCACAGACCGAGCAGGGAAGAGCAAAGAGCTGACACCTCACAAGATGTCTGGGGACATGAGCAAATCAGCACATTTCAAAGGGCTGTTTGCATGTCCACTCTTTGTTTTCTCAGACTGTCTAAGTAACTTGTCCCCAACATCATGGGGCTCCAGCTCGGCAGCGAGTTCCATCACTGACCCTGCCTGCGCCTAATCAGAGTAGAGCAACACCTCTGCAAAGGTGCCCCCCGTGGCTACTAATGTCTCCAGCTTCTCCAGTCACATCGTGAGTCTTCCTCTAAAATCTGTATGTCACTGCCCCCTTCCTCCCTATAGTGCCCCTCAGCCCCTGTCATGTCAAACCCAAGGTCTCTGTCAAATGACTTTCAAGACCCCCACACTGTGACCCCACTTCAGCCATCAGGTCTTACCACCTACACCCCCCACCCTCAACTACTTCCCACTGAGCACCCTCCTCCAGCAGGACGCATCCACTTGCCCACCCTGCCCAGCCCCGCCACTCCCACTCCTGGCTCCCTTGGTCCCACCTCTCCCTGCACCTGGCCCTACCTCTCTGCTTCTCCCGACGAGTCCAAGTTCTCTCCTGTTCCCACCAACACTGGATTTTTCTGGTGCACCTACAACTGTTTCCTTGAACTGTCTCCTGGGTGGATCTCTTCCTTGAGAGGAGCCACGTCTCCTCCCTCCTTTCACCCTTCACAAGTACCTGACCCAAGCTGGGCTGGGGCTGAGCCATTCAAGGGGACTCACCTGTGATTGTGTAAAGGGCGGTGATTGCCAATAAGATAAAGATGGCCAGGTAGAGGTCCAGGCCCAAGGCCAAGTTGATGAATATGGCCCCAGAAAAGATGTCTGCCTGGAAGGAGAGGAGAGGTGGGTTTGGGGTGAGAGAGGCCAGCTGAGGCACGTCCGTCAGCTGCAGGGACAGGTAGGAGGCCTTGGAGAGGTTAGCAGAAACCGACTCCTAAGTCATGTTGGTGCCTGTGATTTCTGGGGCCCCAAGCTGGCCCACAACCCCTTAACCTTTGGCTGAAATTTCATAATTAATGGTTCATATCCTTATCCCCAGTTGAGAATATGAAAGACAAACAGCACACAATTCCATGTATATGAGGTTTCTAAAATAATCAGCTCGTAAAATCTGGGGTTGGAATGGCTGTTACTAGGGGCTGGGGAGGTGGAGTTCTTAATCAACAGGCATAATCTCTCAGTTGCTGCTGCTGCTGCTAGTCACTTCAGTCGTGTCCGACTCTGTGACCCCATGACGGAAGCCCACCAGGCTCCCCCGTCCCTGCGACTCTCCAGGCAAGAACACTGGAGTGGGCTGCCATTGCCTTCTCCAATGTGTGAAAGTGAAAGTGAAGTCGCTCAGTCGTGTCCGACCCTTAGCGACCCCACAGACTGCAGCCCACCAGGCTCCTCCATCCATGGGATTTTCTAGGCAAGAGTACTGGAGTGGCTTGCCATTGCCTTCTCCGAATCTCTCAGTTAAGTAAGAGGAATAAGCTCTAAAGATCTGCCCCACATCACACCTGGTCAACAATATGTGTTGTACACTCAGAATCTGTCAAGAGGTTGGATGGCAAGCTAAGTGTTCTGACCACGATAAAAGTAAAAATAAAAAACAAAAGGAGGACTTCCCTAGTGGTACAGTGGATAAGAATCTGCCTGCCAATGCAGGGGACACTGGTTCAGTCCCTGTCTGAGAGGATCCCACAAGCCACAGAGCAACTCCTGAGCCTGTGTGCAGCAGCTACTGAAGCCCATGTGCCTAGAGTCTGCGCTCTGCAATGAGAGAAGCCGCCGCAATGAGAAGCCTGCGGGCTGCAACAGGGAGTGGCCCCACTCACTGGAACCAGGGAAAGCCCAAACACAGCAACGGACACCCAGCACAACCAAATCATAATCATCAATTAATTAAAAATAAATAAATAAAACTAACAGAAATAATAGAAAAATAAGAATATGTATGAAAGAACAAAAGGGTATGAACACCTGAAAGACAGTCCTGCTCTATTCCTGAATTTCCCAAAAAGCTTTATTCACGATGATAATAAATATTCCATGATTTAAAAAGAAAAAAAAGAAAGAATTCTGTAAAAAGAGGCCTGTGAAATGCTGAATTAAACAAAGTTAAGGCAGTTTCTTTACCACACAACTTCTCCGAGCCTCCAGTATGCTGTGGATCCCCAGGAGAGAAACGTCGTAAATGACCCTTAACAAACTCGCTCAACTGTGGAACTCTGTTGCCAAGGAACAACTATTAACACCTTGAGGCTCCTCACAACCCACTTTATGGGCTGCTGCTGTGAGCCGCTACCCTTCATTTACACCTCAGTGTAAAAGGTTTATCAGATCTACTCCCAGATACAAGTGTGAGTGCTGGAGTCTGTGAGAGGGAAGACCACCCTCACCCTGGAATGGAAAGAGATGTAAACACCACCATAATTTTATCTCCTCTGTCTAGATGGAGTCCATCTGGATTCAAATACAGCCAGAGCATCACCAAGAACCTTCTGTGTGGCAGACTTGGTGAGAGATGGCTTTATCTAGATCGGAGGTGCCCAGCCTCTGCGCCAGTACCTCCTGTCAGATCGATGGTGGCATTAGATTAGAAATAAAGTGCACAATAAATGTAATGCACTTGATTCAACTCGAAACCACCCCCTGCCCCCCCGTCCATGGAAAAATTGTCTTCCATAAAACCGGTCCCTGGTGCCAAAACGGTTGGGGACTGTTGACCTACATTACCTCACGTAAGTTTAGAGGGGTCACTCTCTCTTCACTCCTGAGTTCACTCCTGCTTGATGCAGTTGTTTTTCTCCCTGCCTCATGTAGCCCCATAAGGAACGTTCTACCTGGCTGCTTGGTGCAGTTAAACCAATAGAGAGCCCTGGAGTCACCCAAAATGAATGTTCATGTGTTCTCCAAAATCCTACCAGAAGGACAGTATCAAGGGATGATGGCGGTGAACCTTTTGCTTTCAAATCTCTAGATGCAAAAGAACTAGGCTTTCCCTAGGTGCAGTGCAAGGGCTGTTTTGGTGCGCAAAACTGAACACATTTCAGAGCATGTAAGGGGCCACCCGGTCAGGCCCTGGGGAAGGGCGCCTTGCATCTCCCCTATTCTTATCATCCCCTCTACTCCTCCTCACAGCTCCTCGGGGCCTCCAGTGGCTCAGGTCCCACCAACCACATCTCCTGTTCCCTGCCTCTTGATTGGCGGAGAGCTCATCTCACACCAACTCCGAGCTTCCAGGCTAATGCCTGGCCTCCTCCCCCGAGTCGGGCCTCCTGAGGACCTAGTGCCTTAGCTCCCAGCAGCCTCTCTAGTCCCAGGGGACCTACTGTCACTGTCTTCCCTGGAAGAGGAAGACAGGCTGACCCAGGACGTGGGGGGAGATGGCTCTTTAGAAAGAGACCCCGCCCTCATGGGTGGTGGTGAAAGGACCTGGGTTTTGTCCCCAGTACTGCCAGGGTAGGGCTGAGCGACCCTGGACAAGACATTTCACCTCTCCCTGTCTCAGCGTTCTTCTCTTTAAAGTGGGAAGTTCTGACTCCCGGGGCTGGTGAGTCTCAGTGGCTGGACCTGGAGAAGATCTGCAGCTGAGGAAAGCATTCCCCTCCCAGGTCTGAGACCTCTTCTACCTTGCCTTCTGGAGCAGCTAAGGCTGAAGCAGGGCCCCTGCTGCACAAAAGCCTCGCTAAGGGTGAAATGGCCACTCCTGCTAGACTCTGTACCCTGGGCCACGTGGAACTGTGATGAGTGTTCACAGTCTCCCCCCTCTGAGGCCTCTGTACTGTCACTAAAGTTGTCTCAGTTTGAGGAGTTCCATTCACTGGAATGCTGTTAAATGTGCACACTGTAGATTCAGTGAATTAGCTAATAAGCGTAAGTGAGCTATAAAAATATTACAAGGCTGTTTCTCCTGCCTTGAAAATGCCCTTGGTTTATTTTCCAGAGTAGTTAATTTGTAATGCTTTATGACAACAAGCCATAGCAGACTATGATACCCTCATTAATATTTGCCTTGCCATCATTAGTCACAAATAAGTAACACAATTCCTAAAATAGCATTATAAAGGAAGTCTATAGAGACTATGGGAAGTGTTGGGCTAATCGAAATCTTGCTCTGATAATATACACTGTTTCCAGTTAACAGGACAGATAAAGAATTTCAAGAAAAACTCCCTCATGAATTGGAAAAACTCTTCCTGGAAAAATTCTTCCTCCTATGAGTCATTCTTAACTTCAAGAATGAATTCTCTCTGCCCTTGGAACCCTGAAAGTCAGCAGGTGTGACCAAGGACATGATAGCTAAGCTTATTGTTAACCCCAGGCACTCTGACATGTCTTGGGGTCTCTGAGGTGCCCACACATTTCCCCACTTCATAAGAATAGTTTTCCCTCCATATCTAGGGGATTTTACAGTTGACCAAAGACTTTTAGATACATACGTTGTTCTGATTCTCAAAACAAGGTAACAGGACAAGTAAATTGACTCCACTTTATAGATGAGAGAGAAAGACTCAATGACTTGCTCAAGGGCTAAAATCCAGGTTTTCCATCTCCAAATCCAATGACCTCTCACAACATTCAAAGGTAAATGTCTTCCTTTCTGGAATATTCTCTGCAGAGAGCAAGGTCTTTTTTTAATTAAAAAAAAATGTGTTTACTTCTTTTTAAAATAAAATAATTATGTTGTATGATTTCAAAACAATAGCACAGAAAGTTATACATTGAAAGTTAATATAGTCTTCCTTCTATCACTAGACCCAAAGATGACCACTGCTGAGAGCCTTTTATCCACCAGAGGATTTTTGGGTGGCTGGCTGAAATTTGTATATCAACTATTATGCTCCATGGCCCCTAAAAAATAATTGTGAAGATGGAAATATGGGGAAATGTTTACAGTTTGATACTAAGAAGGGGGAGAATGACCACAAAATGGCTTGTGTATTCTGAATGCAGCTCTTTAAAGGAAAACACACAGTATAGGCCAAGTCGAGCTGTGAAAATGTCTGTGTCATCATTATGGGTGCTTTTCCCCTCCAGATTTTCTTAAATGCCATCATTATATTTTTTCTTACAGTTCCAAAGGTGAGGAAACAGAAATTTAACAACACAATATATTCCCTACGGATATACGAATAATGCACATTTTAGAGTAAAAATATTCTTAAAATAGACCAGAAGAATACATACCAAGTTCAAGATAATGTTTACCTTTTAAGAAGGAGATGAGGTCAAGAGGTTATAGATGAGCCTTATCTATTATATTTTATTTCTTTTTTTAAAATGATAAGCTATTTAGGTCTATAGAATCTTGGTGATAGTACTGCTGCTGCTGCTAAGTCACTTCAGTCGTGTCCAACTCTGTGTGACCCCATAGACGGAAGCCCACCAGGCTCCCCCATCCCTGGGATTCTCCAAGCAAGAACACTGGAGTGGGTTGCCATTTACTAGCTATATTATTTTTTGTACTTTACTGTATGTTCAAAGCATTTCATTACTTTTTTATTCATAAAATTTGAGGACTGGATGTGGAACATACCACCAGCTTTGATACAAAAGAACTTGCCTCTAATCCTGTAAGATCAATTATTTCATAGCTCATCCCAAATTGCTCCTTCTCTAAACCCCTCTTCAGTTCAGTTCAGTCGCTCAGTCGTGTCCGACTTTGCGACCCCATGAATCACAGCACGCCTCTTAGCCCTTACTAAAGAAGGAAGGAAGGAAGGAAATGAGGGGGTGGGGGGTCACAGAAATTTTTCCCAATGCTTCTAAGCAAAACCAACTTGAAGTGAACTAGACATTTATGGTCCTCTAGACCAGTGGCCAGCAAACTTTTTCTGTAAAGACTCACTTCATACATGTTTTAAGCTTTGCAGGACATACAGTTTCTGTCCAACCTGCGCAAAGTCATCTACTGTTGAAGCATGAAAGCAGCCAAAGATGATACATCAATTAACGGGCATGACTGTGTTCCAATAAAACTTTATTTACAAAAACAGGAAGATGGATTTAGCCTTTGAAAGCCTGACTGAACAAGCTCTATGGAACTCACAGGGAACAATAAAATATAAATCCAGTTGGAAACCCTCTTAGAGTAACTAATCTCATTAGCCTCAGGCAGAATTTTTAGTCTTAGTTCTGATGCCTTGAAATTCTGTGATTTTGCATGCATGCATTTGCTGCCCATTCTAGTCCGAGTTGTATCAGAGCACCCAGTAAATCTTGCCTGGCAATGAGGTTTGCGACGGAGAACCCAGTTATTCAAATTTCTCTATTTGTGAGTGAATGCACAAGGTGATAAGCATTCAAAACTTAAGCAAAAGCAAAAGCTCTTATTTTCAACCAAAGATACAGAATAGATAGCAAAGTTGCTATAGAAGTTTATTACAGTTGTGATCTGTGATAAGAGTCCCAGGAAACATACGCAGGGATGTTTGGTCATCACAAGTAATTCATAAAATCTGAGGCTTTATCTCAAGTGATCCTGTACATTTGAATAAGAGACATGATGCCAGGAAATTTTACAGCACAGAATGCTTCTCTGAACTTGATAAGGCAGGGTGCCAGGGTGGAGTGGTGGATGGGGAGGAGCCTATAAAAGTCTGAGGAATGCACGCTTGTGCTCAGTCACTCAGTCATGTCCAACTCTTTGCGACCCCGTGGACTGTAGCCCACCAGGCTCCTCTGTGCGTGGGATTCTCCCGGCAAGAACACTGGAGTGGGTTGCCATTTCCTTCTCCAGGGGATTTTCCCAACCTAGGGATTGAACCCAAGTCTCCTGTCCTGGCAGGCAGATTCTTTACCACTGTGCCATCAGAGGAGCGCATGGAGGAGTAAGCAAGTCTGGGTCTCAGAAACTCAGAGTCCGAAAGGATATGGCCACAAGACGGCAGCCAGAGTCAAGACTCCACGTCACCCGTGGCCAGTGGCCTGGGCCACATCTGGGACACTGCACCTGAAATGCATTTCACTTTTTCTACTGGATCCCAACATCCTCCCAAAGCCTTCCTGTCAGGTCCCTGGTTGTTCCCTGTCTGGACGTGGATCTCAAAAGGCCACTCTTCTTTTCTTATCCATCATAAACTACCTGTGCCTCCACACACACAACCATAGTGATTAATCTCTGTTTGTGTGCAATGACTACCTTATTTTAATTAACGATTCCTTTTGTCCACAAGCCCTGAACTCATGTGCATCTTAATGTGAGCTCCCAGCGAGTACAGTCATTATCAGTGTAATTCTTTTAAGGATTTCATGCTCTGTGACCCATGGTGAATCTGAAGTCAGGCTACTTTTTAAAGACAAAGCCTTGCCTGTCTGGCCTTCCCTGTCCCTCCCCACTGCCTAAATGGCCCACCTTCAGATCCTTCATGCACCCAGTGTGAGCTGACTTCTCCCTTCACAGTCCTCTCAAATCCCACTCTCAGAGATGTGGTTATATTGGAAGGTCACTTAACTGGCTGTTTTACTTTTCCCCAAGGTCTTGAATTTTGATCCGTTTATACTGGATTTAGAAGACCCAGGGGACATATTGTCAAAAGTATCAGAGACTCTGCTTCTCAACCTAGCTCTGCTACTGTTTAACCGCACAAAGCCCCTTCTCTTCTCTGGTCCTTAGCTTCCCCACTGAAAAATGGGAGCGTCAATCACAGAACTAGATAATCTATCCCACTCTGTTATCCTATGCCTTCATCCCGTCCAAGCACAGCGCAGAATTGTGAGAACACAGACAATGGGACTAGAGAGACTCAGACTCCAGCCTTGTCTTTGCCTACACTAGCTACACAATTGGAGATAAATAACTCAATTTCTCTGAGACTCAGTTTTCTCTTCCATGAAGTGGAAAATAAGTAAAAATCCCCACCCATGCCATACTCTCACGAGGACCGGAGATGGAAGAAGTCAAGCCCCTGTTGGAGACTAAATAAAAAGATTGGCACAAAACAAAAGGCAGAGGTCATCCTTCATATGCATTTTTCAAGGGATCACTGGCTCTGGGCATTGGGTGGACATTGGGCAAGGCCTCCGGTAAGCAGCCCCAGAAATCACACAGAAAGGGTGCAAGTTGCTTCAGTCATGTCTGACTCTTTGTGACCTTCTGGACTGTAGCTCACTCAGCTCCTCTGTCCATGGGATTCTCTAGGAAAGAGTACTGGAGTGGGTTGCCATATGCTCCTCCAGGGAATTTTCCCAACCCAGGGATTGAATCCGTATCTCTTACATCTCCTGCATTGGCAGGCAGGTTCTTAACCACTAGTACCACCTAGGAAGCCCACAATCCATGCTAAGTACTATTCAAAAGTAAAATTCAGAAGAAGCCAAGTGCTGGGGAGAGGATGGACTCCATCACGATCTGAGCTGAGGGAGGCTGCCCCTCAGGTACCTGTGGGCTCCCACTTCCAGGAGGTTTAATCAGTAACCTGAACTATAGGTGAGGCGACTGGGAAGGCAGACAGAGAGGCTGAGCCCTGAGCTTATTTATATGACTGCTGCTACATTGCTCTAAGGGCAAAGCTCAGCCAGCAGGCTTTCCCCCACCTGGACTGTGGACTTGGAGAAGGTTGGCTTCCAAGAAAGGGAATGCCGATGCCCCCTCTACATGCTCACTAGACAGGTGCCACCTCCAAGCTGAATCAGGGAGCAAGGAGCAGTTCCCATCAGTTTCTACAGGTGCCAGGGTCACCTCCGCACCTTTCTGCTTACATTCCTTTCCTCCTCTCGCCACTGCCCTCCCCTACCTCAGGAAGCCTGATTTCTCCACCCCTCCCAGCAACTCCCAGTCCAGTCTATACACACCAGTCTCTAAGGAAATAAGACTGAAATGCCCAGGGTTTTTGTCTTGTAACTAAAAACTACCCTGAAGGAAGGGAGGAAAAAGTGAAGGAGTGGAATCATCACACAGGCACCAGTCAAGGGCAGCAGCCCCTGACGTCAGGAAGCTGGGGAAGGAGAGAACAGCGAGGCTGGGTGTCAGTCCCAACTCCAATCAAAGCCCTACGGGCCCAATTCCTGAGCCCATGTTTCTAGTGAGACCATTCAGTCGGGACATAACAATCGCTTCAATGGTTCTGGGAGAACCAGACGTCCATGTGCGAAAGAATGAACTTGGACTCTACTTCACATCATATACAAAGATCACTCAAAGTGGATCAAATACCTCAATGTAAGAGCTAAGACTATAAAACTCTTAGGAACAAACAACATTCAATCTTCATGATCTTGGATTTGGCAATGGATTCTTAGAAATGACACCAAAAGCAAGAGCAAGAAAAGAAAAATCATAAATTGGACTTCATCAAGATTTAAAACTTTTGTGCATCAGAGGACACTAAAGTGAAAAGACAACCTACAGAATAGGAGGAAATATTTGCAAATCATATATCGGATAAGGGTAAGGTATTCAGAATATACAAAGAACAATTTCAATGCAACAACAATAAGACAACCCAATCAAAAAAAGTATAAGAATGTAAAAGGTAATAATATAAAACAGAAAAATTATTGTGGTAGTCTGAAATATATATATATATATACATATATATGTATATATATATATATATATATTTCCTCCAGAGAAAGAAAACAGTCAAATACCAAGTGTAAATTTCATGTGAACCCTGATTCAAGCAAATCAACTGAAAGAAGACATTTTACAGATAATCAGGAAAATCTGAATATGGACCAGGTGTTAAACTACCTAAAATAAGAAATTACTATAAATTTTGTTAAGCATAATAATAGCATAATGGTTACGTGTTTTCAAAAGTTAAAGGTGCATTCCAAAGAATCTACAGTGAAATGACATGATGTCTGGCATTTGACTTAAAATACTACTGGAGAAAAAAAGGTGGAAAGGAAGAGATGAACCAAGAATGGCAAACTGTTGTTCACTGTGAAAGCCAAGTGACAAGACTAGGTCCAGACTCTGAGCCTGACGGGGTATAAAGGCCTACAGCTTTATGTCAGGGCCAGCCCTCAGGCATCCGTAACTTCCTTTTAATCTTCTACTAAGAACAACTTTCACTGAACCTTCTTGAACCACTGGTGTCTTCAGCCTTCCCCACAGTAAGGAGGTCTGTGGGTTCACTCCTTGATGTGTGAAATAGGACTTTCCCCTCAGAAGCAAGAAGGCCTAAGGGACCGAGTTAACAGTGACACAGCACCACCCTTTGTGGGCCAGCATTTGCTGAGGAGCAAGAGTGGGCAGGTTCTGAGCCGGCCGGCATGCAACGCCCAGGGCAGGGACTCACCGAGATCTTGGTGAAAATGTAGAGCACCAGGGACAGGACAGACAGGTAGACCTGGATCCGCTGGCCCCCAAAGCGCTTCCGCAGGTACTCTGGCATCGTCACCACCTGCATGGACAGGAGGGCAGGCGGTCACTGCAGCCTAGGTGAGCAGAGGCCCAGGGCACACAGAGCAGGGCACCCACCCTGGGGTCAGAGGTGTGGCCAGAGACATCTGAGAGGCATCCAGGTGTCCGTGTCCTCCAGCCATCTGCTCATTGCAATTCCACACGCTTGACCATGGCAGAGGCAGCTTGGTATCATCCCAGGACATAGTTCAGTTCAGTTCAGTTGCTCAGTCGTGTCCGACTCTCCGCGACCCCATGAATCACAGCACGCCAGGCCTCCCTGTCCATCACCAACTCCCGGAGTTCACTCAAACTCATGTCCATCGAGTCGGTGATGCCATCCAGCCATCTCATTCTCCGTCGTCCCCGTCTCCTCCCACCCCCAATCCCCCCTAGCATCAGACTCTTTTCCAGTGAGTCAACTCGTCGCATGAGGTGGCCAAAGTATTGGAGTTTCAGCTTTAGCATCAGTCCTTCCAATAAACACCCAGGATTGATCACCTTTAGGTGCCCAATAAACAATATTTTAATGAACACATGACTGCATACAACCAAGAAGGCAGATCCTTGCCTTGAAGGAGGAAGGGATAGATAAATAGATGGGTGTGCATCTATGCTCGTCATGTCCAGCTATTTTTGGACCCCATGGGCTATAGCCCCCTAGGCTCCTCCGTCCATGGGATTTTCCAAGCAGGTTGCCATTTCCTCCTCCAAGGGATCTTCCTGACCCAGGAATTAAACCCGCATGTCCTGCACTGCAGGTGGATTCTTTACCACAGTGCCACTGGGAAGCCCCTAAATAGATAGTCTCATACAAAGCACCTACTGGAAACAAGATGTCATAACCACGGCGGGGCCTTCTCAGTGCACTGAGACAAGGTGGCCAGGCTGGGTGCGAGCTCCGCCTGGCTCTGCACAGAAGCCTCGCCAAGGGTTGGGGCTGCAGGCCAGCTCAACTGCTCTCTTAGCTCCTTTCTGAAAATTCCAACCATACTCTGTCTCGTGTCCTCAACCCTGAGTCTGCTGTCTCCTGGAATCAGACATGTGTCACCAACAGTCCATGAGCCTCCAGGAGATGGATGGTCTAACTATGCTTCCTCTTTATTGCTTTCAGCTCCCAGTGTACAGATGGACAGGTGGTAGATGCTCATTACATCTCACTGGATGGGTGATGCTAAAGCCGTCTTAGGTAAAATGTCAGAGGTTTAGTCAAGAGACTGAACACGCATTTGGTAGATGAGTGCCAGCTGCATGCTCAGCAAACAAGGACTGCCGATGTTTGTAAACGAAAAGAAACGATGATTCTTTTTCTCATGCTGCTTCCCCTCCAGGGGCAGAGGCAGACGGTTATGTATAGTGAGCAATGCACAGCAGCACCTTGCAAGTATTCATTCACCCAGTGTGAGGGAATGTGATAATTTAGGTGCTGAAGAGCCTGAGACTGCTTAGGAGGGCTTCCTAGAGGGACAAGTCGTGGCCAAGCGGATCTATTTCATGCCTCTGAGAGCAGTCGGGAACTTTACAGCCCAGGAAAGAGCCAAGTCACAGGCTCTTGTCCCCAAAAGTCTCCTCTGCTTTCCAGGAGAACCAAGTTCACACAAACACTTGCCAGCAGGAAAACACACCTTACATAATAACAGAGCAGATACTTACCCCCGCCTTAATGTAAATGGGGACAAACACCCAGCCCAGCACAATCACCAAAATCAGGGCCTGAAACCAAAAAGGAGGCAGAGTCAATCCAGGAGGAGACTGAGCCCATACTGCTGCCTGCAGGGCCTACAGCTGCTCCAGCACAACCACCTGGCACTTTCTCTTTGAGCTCTAGGGACAACTTCCTAAGTGACATCAGTGACCGAAGGAGGCTGTGACGCCTGATGGGCCCATGGGAACAATAGTTGGGCAACAGTGGACAGGGACCCAGGCGGCTGCCCACTGGTATCACAGTCCCTTCGGCCTTCTCCCTGGTTTACAGGAGTAAAATACCATTTAGAAAGCTTTTAAAAATAATAATAATAATATTGGAAATCTGGTGGTAAGTATTTCCAAACCTCTAATGTGGCTGAAAGGGAACGAGAGGGCTTGGCTTTTTTAAATTTATTTTTAATTGGGGGATAATTGCCTTACAGTGTTGTGTGGGTTTCTGCCGCACAACAACATGAGTCAGCCATGAGAATACCTATATCCCCTCCCTCTTGAACCTCCCCCACCACATCCCATCTCTCTAGGTCATCGCAGAGCACCAGACTGAGCTCCCTTTGCTTTATCGCAGCTCCCCACTAGCTAGCTATTTTACACATGGTAATGTGTACATGTCAGTGCTTCTCTCTCAATTTGCCCCACCCTTTTAAAAGAAGAAAGAAACGCTAAGGCCATCATGTCAGTGATTTCTCGTGGTGGAAGAGGAGCAGGACTCTGGGGGCCTGAAACTGAGCCCCTCCTCCACTGCACTGTGAGGTGGCCCCGGGAGGTTCTCTAACTTCGAGAACATCTCTGAGTGTAACCCGAGCTGGCCGACTACTGAAGCTACTTCCCACACCAGGACACAGTGTCTCTAGTGCTACTCACATTCCATTCAAAGCCCCCAGTGGCAATTCCTGCAGCTGCTCCGGTCCCCGCCAGTCCCACAAAGTGGCCGCTTCCAATGTTACTGGCAAACAGAGAGGCTCCAATCTGGAAACACAAAAAGTTCAGGTGAGGACTCTGTGCTTCACCAGGACACTCAAGGCCAGACCAAAGATAGAAGAGACATGGCACCCAAGAGAAGGATAAGAAAGAGCAGACGCCGGCCAGGAACCTGACTGCTAGAGTCTGCTGGGACCACTGGTTCAGAAAGTGAATGTGGGGACTTGGGGAATGGTGAAGATAAATAGGGGAGGACTGGAGGAGCTGTGGGGTGTATCCCCAGATGAGTTCTCTGTGAGACCTTTGTGAGCCCCATGCTTAATAGTTAAGGAGGTCTGGGAGGCCCCACAGCCCGTCAGGCCTCCTCTGGAAGCCTCCTCAGAGGCTGGGGGTGCAGGCGCAGGGCCTCTGCCATTCATCTCCATGTTCTCCAGCACTGCTGACTAGAGATCTTGACCAATTCAGGCTCTCAGGAAATGGGGACCGTTTTGTTGAAAGAAATCATTGAAAAGGAAGCCTCTGGACCTCAGATCACTTGTCACTTGTCAAAGAAGGAAAGTTCAGTTCAGTTCAGTTCAGTCGCTCAGTCGTGTCCGACTCTCCGCGACCCCATGAATCACAGCACGCCAGGCCTCCCTGTCCATCACCAACTCCCGGAGTTCACTCAGACTCATGTCCACAGAGTCGATGATGCCATCCAGCCATCTCATTCTCGGTCGTCCCCTTCTCCTCCCGCCCCCAACCTTTCCCAGCATCAGAGTCTTTTCCAGTGAGTCAACTCGTTGCATGATGTGGCCAGAGTATTGGAGTTTCAGCTTTAGCATCAGTCCTTCCAATGAACACCCAGGATTGATCTCCTTTAGAATGGACTGGTTGGATCTCCTTGCAGTATAAGGGACTCTCAAGAGTCTTCTCCAACACCACAGTTCAAAAGCATCCATTCTTTGGCGATCAGCTTTCTTCACAGTCCAACTCTCACATCCATACATGACCACGGGAAAAACCATAGCCTTGACTAGACGGACCTTTGTTGGCAAAGTAATGTCTCTGCTTTTTAATATACTGTCAAGGTTGGTCAAATTAAAAGACGCTTACTCCTTGGAAGAAGGCAAGAGGTAGGGCCAATAATTTCCAAGTGACTCCTAGCTGTTACATTCTGTAATCCTATTAGCTCCAAGTTATAAGGGTCGCTACTTCAGGTGCTCAGTTGCTGAATCATGTCTGACTCTTTGTGACCCCATGGACTGTAGCTCACTAGGCTCCTCTGTCCATGAAATTTTCCAGGCAAAAATACTGGAGTGGGTTGCCATTTCCTTCTCCAGGGGATCTTCCCAACCCAGGGACTGAACTCATATCTCCTGTGTCTCCTGCACTGCAGGCGAAGCCCATATCTCTCTAAATTTATATATATATATATTTATATATATATATATATATATATATTTTGGCCTTATTGCAAGACTTGTAGGATCTTAGTTCCCCGACCAGGGATCGAACCTGAGTCATCGGCAGTGAAAGCATGGAGTTGTCACCACTGGGTGGCCAGGGAATTCCTTCAATACAGTATTTTTATTTTTTACAAAGATCTCAAAGACCCCATGTATATATGGACAAAACACTGCGTTTTTCAAAGCTATACACATATCTCATAACACAGGCTCGAAGACAAATTGAAAGGATGTTTATTAAACACCCAAGAGTGGAAGCCCGGGAGAGGAAAGGTGAATGGGACTGTGACCAGGAAATGAAGGAGGAAGTATCAGGGAATGAGAGAGGGATTTCGCACTAACTGGTCATGAAACTGTGCCATCAACTCAACTGCATCTGAGACCCAAGGGAACTCCAAAAAGTTCTAGAGTTTTTCTATATCCAGGAAGAGAAGGCAGAGCAACATTTGCAAAGCACCACACCAGTATTAATATAATTATACCCAGTCTTGCTGAGCAATGCAGGCAGGCTCTCTTTGTCCAAAAATCCCTAAGATGGTTCAAGTCTGGAACAAAACACATATTTCCCAAAAGGCAGATTATTGTTCCAAGGAACTGTCCTAACTCCCCCTCAATGTATGATTTATAGCTGATATGCTTAGTGCCTTACGCTAAGTCAGAGGAGAGGGTCTGGAGGTCTCCAGAACGATGAGGAGATGATGGTGTAAGGAACTGTCCTAACTCCCCCTCAATATATGATTTATAGCTGATATGCTTAGTGCCCTACGCTAAGTCAGAGGAGAGGGTCTGGAGGTCTCCAGAACGATGAAGAGATGATGGTGTAAGGAACTGTCCTAACTCCCCCTCAATATATGATTTATAGCTGATATGCTTAGTGCCTTACGCTAAGTCAGAGGAGAGGGTCTGGAGGTCTCCAGAACGATGAGGAGATGATGGTGTAAGTGGCTTCATTCATTCATTCCACCAATGTTAATTAGCACCTACTCGATAAGTCAAGCTCTATTGTAGACACTGGGGATTCCTCTATGAAAAGCACTGACTAAAAAGAAAAGAAAAAGATCAGTGCTGCAAGAGAATAGAAAAGTGTGATAGAATGATCCTCTGTGGGGTGTCTAAACTAAGATCAAAATGATAAAAGAAGTCAACCACGCTGAGATCAGAGGGAAAGTATTCCAGCAAAGATCACCCCTCTGGCCAAGTAGGAAGGTCATCGTGGTAAGAAAGCAGAAAGAAGGCCAGAGTGGCTGCAGTGGATAGGCGGAGTGGGATGAGGTTGGAAAGCTGGGAGGGGAACATCACGTAGGTCCAAGTGGGCCGCAGTAGGAGTGTGAATTTTACTCTGTGATGAGAAGCTACTGGAGGGTTTCAAGCAGGGGAGGGACAGGATCTGACCTGTTTTCAAGGCTTTCTCTCAAGCATGTGGAGAGTGTAGTGCTGGGAGCAAAAGAGAAAACAGAAACATGCAAGAGGAGGTTGCTGCTTGCAGATGAGAAGGGACGGTGGCTTGGTCTCCGGTGGTGGCAGTTGAGACAAAGACAAGCATCGACACTGGGGTACATTTCAGAAACAAAGCTGATGGGCCTTGTTGATGGATCATATGTAGGAGACTGAAGACAGGGGTCATCAAAGGTAATGCCTAGAATCAGGACTTCAGTGACTGCGTGGATGTCATTCACTGAGAAGGGAAACTGTGTACCTTAATTATTGCAGCTTAAGAATTTTAATCTTTTGTTGCCAATACTTCAAAGTGTGTTGAACAACATATGCTTACTTGCCTTAGTTAAAAGAATACGACCCAGTAACTCTGCATAAAGAAGTAAATTACCGGGGACTTCCCTGGTGGTCCAGCGGTTAAGGATCTGCCTTCCAGTGCAGGGGACAAGGGGGTTCTATCCTTGGCCAGGGAACTAAAGCCCTCATGTGCCACTACTACTGAGCCGACAAGCAATGAAAAGATCCCAAATGCCACAACGAAGACTCAACACCCAAAAATAAAAATAATAAATTAAGGAATTAAAAATGAAGTAAATTACCATTGCCTCTGATCATAAATTGAATTCTCATGATGCAAAAATTCTATTGCTTCACACTACATTTTGTCCTCATTAAACAAACATTAAAATACTTTGTGAGGGTAAAAAGAAAAAGAAGAGGAAAAAGGAAGAGGGGAAGGGGAAACTGAGAGGAAAGCTGGCTGTCTAAGCACATCCACCTCCTCCTCAAAGCTTGGTGGGAATAACAGTCCACCTTTAATCAGAATTCCCTTCTGCATGTAGCCTGCCTGTCCTGATCCATCATTTTTTTTTTCATTTATCATCTCTTACTCAATAAATGTTTAAGCCTAATGTTGTACTATTAAGAGCATAATTATCAGTAATGATTAGCTGCATTAGATTAACCTTAAGTTTAAGAAGTCCTCTCCAAGATCCCCGCAAAGGGAGACAGTGGACTTTAAGCGGCAGCAGACTTTCCTGAGGCAGTCACTCCATTTGATGGAGTGGCGGCGAGGGGAGCTCCGGGGACACTGGTCCAGGTTCAGTTCGTTTCTGTCATGGTCACCACTATTCTCCAGTCATTCACCTTGGCCTCATCTGAACTCCTACCCATCGCCACAGGACCTGCACTGAATCATTTACGCCTGACTCTGCCTTCACAATCGCACTGGCACCCAGCACTTTTCACACTGTCCTTGCACAGGCTGTCATTATCTCCCAGTTTTTCTTTAAAAAAAAAATTTTTTTTTTAATTTATTGGCTGTGCCAGGTGTCAACACTCGGATTCCTTGATCTTCGTTGTGACACGCTGAGTCTTTAGTTTTGGCATGAGGACTGTTAGTTGGCACATGGGATCTAGTTCCCTGAACAGGGGTTGTTGTTGTTCAGTTGCTAAGTCATGTCTGACTCTTAGCAACCCCATGGACTGAAGGATGCCAGGCTTCCCTGTCCTTTACCATCTCCCAGGGTTTGCTCAAACTCATGTCCGTTGAGTCAGTGATGCTATCTAACCATCTCATCCTCTGCCACCCTCTTCTCCTTTTGCCTTCTATCTTTCCCAGCATCAGGGTCTTTCCCAATGAGCTCTTTGCATCAGGGGGCCAAGTATTGGAGCTTCAGCTTCAGTATCAGTCCTTCCAATGAGTATTCAGGACTGATTTCCTTTAGGACTAATTGGTTTGATCTCCTCGCAGGGGACAGGGGTTGTGCCTACCCTCAAATCTTCTCCGGGCTAAGCTTTGTTTTCTCACGTGTCTGCTCCTCAAGAGCCACCGTTGTCGCTCTCTCTGCTGCCCACAGCCCCAGCTGTGACCCCAGATGGGCTTCAGACCTGAATAGACCAGTCCAGACATGACTGCACTGAAGAGTCAGCCTAAGCAGTCTACCCTTCCTGACTTCACATCTGTTTTTGACCTCATGTGGCCCCAGGCACTCTTTCAAACCTGCCGCTCAGCACTGGGTCCTTGGTAGTGCCGAGGATAAAGCCAGGGCCTCTGACCCCCATCACTGTCCCAGACTCTGCCTCTAAATTATCTGGGCCATTTAACAAGAACAGATTTCTTCTCATTGCCGTTTAGATTCCTGATAATGTGGAATTATCAATTCCACATTAACAGTACACTGGCTCTATCACTTAAAATTCTTTCACTCAATCCCTCCAGGATTTGGCACAAGTTTGATGTCTTCCTATGAGCCTTCTCTAAAGGGACAACTACTGAAACCACAAGGAAAACATCTGGCCAAATTCATTTCTCCATACCAACTACAGTCAGTCCCCTACACACAAACGTTCAAGTTGGGGACTTTCAAGATGCAAATGTGCGTACCAGACCCTGTACGCCAGCTGTTGTACTACCGTATTTTTCAAGGTGTGTGTGTGCTTAGTCGCTCAGTCACATCTGACTCTTTGCAATGACTGTAGCCTGCCAGGCTCCTCTGTCCAGGGATTTCCCAGGCAAGAATACCAGAGAGGATTGCCATTTCCTTCTCCAAGGGATCTTCCTGACCCAGGAATTGAACCCACATCTCCTACATTGGCATGCAGATTTTTTACCACTGAGCCACCTGGGAAACACTTTCAAGGTACTGTTCTGTAAGATTAGAAGTGTTTTCTTTAATTTTTGCATTTGTCTTTTATGTATGTATTATTTCTGTGAAAAGTATTATAAACCTATTACAATACAGTACTATATAGTTGATTGTGTTACTTGGATACCTAGGCTCACTTACAAGCATGCTGCTATGTATGTAGGGGACTTATTGCATTAATGTTAGGAGTTGGAAGCTAGCAGGAACTACACCTATCTCTCAAACCAAAGGAAAACGTCAGTCCATCTAACGATCGTTCCTTCAGTGTTCAGCCCTAGGGCTGGCTCCCTGAACCAATGCTACTCAGAGTGCCCTGTGGGCCTGGAGCATTGGCTTCTCCAAGGTGCTCAGGAGAACTACGAAAGTTCAGTCCCCACCCCAGACCCACTGAATCAGAGGAGTAAGGGTGGTTCTTATACACAGTAAAGCTAGAGAAGCCTGCCCTAGACTGCACTGAAAGTCACTATTCCTTCTTAAACTTGTTTTGACCTCTTTTTGGGGGAGCAGAAGTGCAGTGACTAACTACAAACTTGGGATGCTAAGATATGGAGGACAAAAAATTTGGGGTAAAAGAATCTCCTGCTTACCTCTAGAGTTGTTTGGGTTTTTTTTTTTTTTTTTAGTATTATTTTTATTTTAACACTTTCAGAGTTTTAAAGACCTATTACCATGGCACTCAGGCTACAAAGTGGGAAACACCATCACTTCCTCATATGCCAAGATAACAGCACGTGAACTGTAAGAATCTTTGGCCAATCTCACTGGTGAAACCCTAGAACAGGGAGGCTCAGTTGAATAAAGACTTCCAGAGGATCCTCACACCACAGGAAAGTTACTGAGATATTTCAAATGGAAATCCACACAAGCCACTCAAAGGTTTTTTGGGAAATTCTTCCACAAACACTTTGTCACCTCAAGAGATGGAGTCATAAGAGTTCCAAGAGGGTGATCCCAACCACCAGAGTCAATCAATAGTGCCAACTGGAGGGCTCTTCTTTCCTGCCATGCCATGCAACTGGGAAGAGGACTTACAGGCTCTCAGTGGCCTTTGTAAACTAGCCCCGTCCTTCTTCTCCAGTCCCAGTAGCCCCCCACCTTCACCCCTAATGCCTTCCAAGTCCTCTGCACTCCAGTTAAATCACACAGACCCAGCCTCCTAGACATACTGAGGAGGCTTTCCTGCCTCCTGCTTCTGTTTGCACCATTTCCTTCTGCTCGGAATTCCCTCTCCATCAAGTTTTACCTGCAAAAACACTACCCCCGTTCAAAGGGAAGCCCAGTCCTATCTCTCTGCTGACACCATCCAGAGCCAGGTCCTTCCTCCCCAGACATTGCCCCGTGTGTTGCCTGTTGCACTTTCCTGGCGCCTATCAGGCCCCATTTTGGAAACTGCTTCTGTATAAGTGCTGTTCCCCAAACATCCTCTAGTTCTTGAAGAGCATTTGTGCTTCCACTTAGCACAGGACCTTCCTTGCACAGGGCAAGCACTCTGTAAAAGCCTGCTGAATGGGCGTGTGGGCGGGTGAGTGACAGCAAATCCTCGAAGCCTCCTCTTGGGGAGACAACAGGAACCAAGTGGCCGAATGCCCCTGCGTCGCACTGATTCCCACTGGCTGCATGGCGTCAGGGCTTTTAACAGGGACATGCCAAGGACGGCTCTTTTCTGAGGAAGAGACAATAAACCTGTCCTGCCAGGCCCATAAAGAGCCCATAAAAACAGTGGGGCTCACTAGAGACTATGAGCTGCTCTGAGATGTCAATAGGGTGACCTGTAAGCTTAGTGTTGGTAAAAACAAGACCTCAAGGAGGGGTCAAACCTTGCGTGCGTCTACATCACACTTGTATTTCCGATTCCTCCCTCATCCTTCGGGGAACCGGTCTAATCTAAATTAACATCTTGATTCCCTAGCAAAGAGTCTTTTCACAGGGGAAGTTTGAGAAGGCTTAATCTTTGACCCTCACCATCTCTTAGGGATGACATTTCCTGGTTGGGGACAGAAGAGAAGGTGGGGTTCCTACATTCAGGCTATTTCATTTCTTGAGGCTCTGGTAAATATTTAGACACAGGCCTTCTCAAGAGTCATCATAATCTCTGTTTACTCTACATCAACTCACATTCCCCATAGACAAAGGTGGCCTTTCACTTCTTATCTTCATGAACTCTCTCTTTGTCCCAGGAACCAAACAAGTGTGAAATCAGGAAACCACTACCAAAGCTGTCATCTTCCCAGAGGCTGTAGGTGGGTGAGGTCTTCTGTTGGCACTTATAGGTCAAGGAGGCCGGAGACCAGTCCTCTCACAAACTCAGACAAACTCATCTTAGGGATCATTGACAACTCAGGGCCCCTCACCTGAAGGGCCTGATCAGGATGCATGATCTCTCCCCTACGCTGGCCCCACGTCAGTTCCCAGGTACCCCAAGCTCCTCCCCACCTCAGGCCTTTGACCATTCTGTTCCTTCTGCTTGGATTGCTCTTTCCCCAATCTTCACATGGCTGCCTCCTTCTCATCCTTCAGAGCTCAATCTAAAAACGGCCTTCCCTGATCCTCTTGTGTAGGTTAAGACTCAAAACACTGCCTTATTACCACTCACCACTGTTTGTAATTTTAGATACATTTTGTAAGAAGTTGTGTCACACACACACAAATATATACCAGGCCCTAACACAGATATGACACATAGAAGCTAGTCAACATGCAATGCAGGATGCAATCACGGCAGTGCATATATAAGTAAATGGTTGACTTCATACTGTAGCAAGAAGGATTTGGAGATGAGACACAGGGACAGGAGGATGATAAGGGATGATGATGATGATGATAAGAATGGCCGGCCTGGGTGCACTAACTGTATACTATTCTAAGAGATTTACATGTATTAACTAACTCAATCCTCAAAACAACTCTGAGACATAGGCTCTGTAATATCTACCTTGAAGTTGAGAAAACTGAGGCAGGAGAGGGTAAGTAACTCACCCTAGGCCACGGAGATAGGAATGGATGGAGCTGGGGTTCAAACCAAGGCAGCCTGGTTCTTAATCCCAACTCCAAATCAGCCCCCTAACATAAAGCTTACCCAAAAAGACACAACCTCAAAATGAGCCATGTCACTGGTAGACAGGGAAAGCCCAGATACATTTCTAACTCGAGGGAGCCAAAGACTTCATCTTGGCTGACAGTCTCAGCACTCTTCTGACTTCTACCAACTAGCAACATTGGTTATAGGTTACTTTTCCCTTTCTCTGTCGGCAAAAGTACTGACGTGTCAGAGAATGCTGGGAAGGCAGCCAGAGGCAGAGGAGAAGCCAAGGGCTTAGGCACAAACTAGAGCACAGGAACTTGGCTACCCTCCAGGCAGCTGAGGCCTTGGAACACAGAGTACATCGGGTAGGGAGCACCTGCACAGGAATCAGAGAAACTCCTTAGAGAAGGCCAACAAGCCTTGAAGAATGGGAGGGAAATGGGTCCAGAAACGAGAGAGGGAGAGAGAAGGATGCAGGGGAGAGCAAGAGAGGGGAGGAGGAGGAGGAGAAGGAAGAGAAGAAAGAGGAGAAGGAAGCGAGAGAACAGGTTCTTCGAGAGCTAAGCAGACACTGACACGGCAGGCACAAAACTCTTACCAGGAAGGCAACACAGATATGCAGGAATTGACAAATTTTGCAAAATCTTGACTCGAACTGAAAGAAATTACATGTCTGAAATAACAAGGAAGCATGGTCACACCAGATTTTACCACGGTGTCCATATAGGCTGAAATCAGGCACTCTGCTTAGGGCCAGGCTTGGTTTTCCAGTTTTACTACGAAAACTGAGCCTAAAAAAAAAAAAAAAAGAATCCTAAAGGAAAAAAATGAGGTGTACCTAGGAACAGAAATGTGGAGCGCTGCTGGAGGCAGGTTTTCACTTGGACCTCCTGAACCCTTAACACTGCCTACACTGTGCAATCACTGCGGCAGAGCAGAATGCAGGCTGAGGGCTCAGTGACGTCAGCAAAGTGGTCCGGCCTGAGGGTCTGGGGACACAGCTCTCTTCTCCCTCTCATTCTTTCAACTCAGTACATACTGGACGCAAGGCCCTACACTAGGTGTTGGAAGAGATTATTATTTTTTAAAATGATTAAGAAAAATACAGGCTCAGCTCTGAGATAAATGAAAGCACACACAGCTTCATGAAATCAGCAAGAAGAGAGGGCTGCCTGGAGACTTGGCAGTCACCTCCAGCCAGGCTTATGAAGGTCAAGTAGCTGTCTGTCTCCCATCTCACATCTTCCCGACCTTGCTCCCGAGGTGAGCTCTCTGCTTCTCCTGTGTCCGTTCACTTCACTCCTGCTTTTCCTCTCACTCATGAGTTCCCACCTAGGTCTCAGGCCTACCAGTCTCTTCCCAGTGGCCACTCCTAAGTGGCTGACCTTTGATCTGATCCCTAGGTTTTAGATTTAGTGACAAAATCAGAAACATTTCACTCAAAAGAGTTGAAGAAGTATGAGAAGCTGTCCTCTTTTCTCAGAAAATTTCCATCAGGGTCTCTGGTCAAACATAAATGGAAGAATGTCTTGGTTTTCAGATACACCTGTAGACCGTGCCTATAGATCTCATAAATTTCCATTTCCAAGAATAAGGAGAAAGACACGAGCAACCAGAAGAAGAGGGAGAACCCGGTTCTGTTCTTATCTTGTGGGCACGTGGGCAGCTCATGGGGTTAGTCGTCATTCTTGCTGGACGGCTGAGGATTCAATCAGATAAGTAATTGAAGAAAGAACAAGAGCTAAACCTGAGAGTTTATCATTCGCCAGATTCTATTCTGAGACTGAATGTGCATCTTCACAACAACCTCAAGTAAGTACTGTTTCTCTGTTATCAGGAAACAGTCAGTCACTGAGATATTCAGCAACTCAAACAGGGCCACACAGCTAGTGAGGGGCAGAGGCTGAATTTGAACCCAAGCAGCCTGACTTCGGCCCAGGCCTGAATAAGAGGTCAACAAACTAGAGCCTATGGGCCAAATCTGACACTCTGCCTGTTTTATAAATAAAGCTTTATTGGAACACAGCCATCTTATTGTCCATGGCTGCTTTCATGCTACAGCAGCAAGGCTAAGTAGTTGTGACAGAGATTGCATAACCTCCAGAAATATTTACTCTCTGGGCCTCTGCAAAGAAAGTTTGTCAGCCTGTGACCTAAACCACCGTGATATACTCCTCTCTGATGATTCTCAAATAGTAAAGGAAGGAAAGAAACTATGGCTACTGAGAGACACACAGCCATCCTACCTCCACTGGTGATAGACTGGCTAGGATGATGGTTCCTTCCTCTGTGGTGTGGAATCTCAGCATTTCAGTCCTCATCAACGCTTTGAGATCTTGATCTTACTATCTCCCACATAGAGGAGACTCTCTGAGACTCAGAGAAGCTAATGATTGGTCTGACGTCACAAATCTAGGACAAGGTAAATCCTCCAGCTCCTTGTGAGATCCCCACTCCCTTTGGATACTAACTTCTGAAGTGTTTGAAAATGCCTTGAGGGTTGTTAAAGGGTTGGCTCAGCCCTGTTGTACCTGCTGCTCCATGGAGCTGGTTCTGCCAGTGGTTCTGGCTGGTGTAACCAAACTCTTCTCCAAAACAAAAGTTCTCTGTGGGGCTGTGTACATGGGGCTCTACCTCTCTGAGTAATTTCTGCTGCCACAAGCCAAGGCATGGGGAATTTCCCCTTCAAAGCTCACCTTCCTTCACATCTCCCACACCCTCAAAAAATCATTACAACGCAGCACCCAGGAAGTTGTTCATCAACACACCAAGCCATGGTGCTATAGAAAAGGACTCCTGGCCCACAGTTACATAAGGTTTCAGTTTACTCACGAGGTCCCGTGTTTCTCAGCGGGCTTGGCTTGCCCCAAGTGACTCACACTTCTGAGTCAAAGACCCCTGCCTGGCCATCTTTGTGAGCTAATTCCTCCTATAACGCAGCCCAGGAGTCCTTGCCCCTCCTCCTGATGGTCCCTCACTTCTATCCCCAGGCCAAGCACAAACTCTCTCTCTCTCTCAGTCTCACTAACTTTTTGGGAATGGAATCTTTTTCCAGAGTGCCTGGACCTCCACCTGTTACAGATCAAAACTGTACCATTCAAAGTCACCAAAACCCCCAGGTGTACCCCAAAAAAACTGGTCTCTCCTCTGTCCAATCTTCTTTCAGACTTTATGAGCTCTGATTTCCACTTGCTTTTCTCATGGATGACTATCCAAGCCCTTGGGGCTTCAGGTATATCAGTCCAAGGTCAGTGCAAGTCCTCTCCTCCTGAAACCCCCTGGGACTATCGTTCTGAAGCTTCTCTGCTTGCTCACCCTTGTTGCTGTTGTTTAGACACTAAGTCGTGTCCAACTTTTTTGCAACACCATGAACTGTAGCCTGCCAGGCTCCTCTGTCCATGGGATTTCCCAGGCAAGAATACTGGAGTGGGCTGCCATTCCCTTCTCCAGGGGATCTCCCAAGCCCAAGGATTGAACCCAGGTCTCACGAACTGCAAGTGGATCCTTTACCATCTGAATTGCCAAAGAAGCTCAAAACTTAGATTGGGGGGTTGTTCACCCTACTACAGCACAAAGCAACAGAGCTAAAGGCAGATGAAGGGGATATAGGAGCCACCAGGGGCTGAGAGAGACGTCAGCTCTGAGAGCCTGCAGTCCCTGCGATGTCCTCCTTGAGCGGGTACACTCGAGGACTGATACGCTGAAAATAATCTTACAGACCGATGACAGGTCTAAACTGACTTTGCACTTTAGTCCGAAGGGAAATTAGAAGTATAGAAGTACAGTTTTGATGCAGTTTAGTCTATTTCTCAAGTTTGAAAAATACTTTGACTTGCATTTTCTTGCATGCTGTGTTGTCCTTTCAAATGTGTACTGCAATAGTTTTAAAATCATTTTAAATTTTAGAATGGAAATCATCTATTATTTTTCTTCTAAATTAGAGGTTTTTAAATTTCATAAGTTAACAGAACATTGACCTCAAACAAAATTTAGTAGAGCTAGAACAAATAATTTCACAATTTGTATGGAAATACAAAAAACCTCGAATAGCCAAAGCAATCTTGAGAAAGAAGAATGGAACTGGGGGAATCAAACTTTTGTTATCTCTCTATAATGATGTTGTTTTTAAATGCCATGTACTCAGTGAGTGATATAAACACAATGTAAATTTCCGTTTTCTAATAAAAAATTTTGAATTAAAAAAAAATCTTAGTAGAGTCCCCTCATATAAAATAAGTAAAAACCAGGTTGCTGGCAAGGAGAGCAAAAGCAGTCCCTGAAGCATCTCTGCAGCTTTCAAAGGTGTTAGACGCTCAGTCGTGTCTGACTGATTCTTTGTAGGCGGATTCTTGAGCCCATAGGGAATACCTGAGCCACCAGGGATACCTGAGCCACCAAGGAAGCCCAAGGGTTGTAGTGAACATTCTTTTAAGGACTACTATCTAAGAATATAACACAGTTTGAAAGTGAAAAGTAAAAGTGTTTGTTCCTCAATCATGTCCGACTCTTTGGGACCCCATGGGCTATAGCCCGCCAGGCTCCTCTGTCCATGGAATTCTCCAGGCAAGAATTTTGGAGTGGGTAGCCATTCCCTTCTTCAGGGACGTTCCTGACCCAGGGATCGAATCTGGGTCTCCTACATTGCAGGTGGATTCTTTACCATTTGAGCCATCAGGGAAGCCTATAACCACACTTTACTGAATCTAAAACACCAACTATTATAAGACATACCACATAGCACAAAGCTTGCCACTTAACATATGACACACCACTGACTGACTGTCAGACAGAGTCAGTCTCAGAGCTGTAAAAATGTGGTCAATGTGTGGCTGGAATTGATGATTTACAGTAGCTATAAATAAATTACATATAAATTGTGTTCATTTACTCACACAGTCAATGTGAAAGTTAAATTTAAGTGATGTGGCAGCAATGGTTTTATATAAATGCCAGCTTCCAGGTACTGGGCAGCCGACAAGTGCCAACTGAGGGGTTCTGTCCTGAGTCTCCTAACCTTTCTTTCACATGTTAACATTTGCATTTACTAAGCCCCTGCCAAGCACAGTGCTGAGTACTGTACATGCATAATCTCATTTAATCCTGACAAGAGTCCTCCACAGTAGGTATTATTCTCCTACTCTGTAGGAGAAACTGAAGCTCAGGGGAGTTCAGTGACTTGCCCAAAGTCATACAACTAATACACGAAGCAGGTCAGATGGGCTGACTTCAAAGTCCGTGCTCATTCTACTCTAGAATTTTCCGGAATTAGAGCATTTTCAGGATTGAGAGGGACTTAGAGGTCACTGCATCCCCATTCAAGAATCCCCTTGGGGTTTCTCTGGCAGCTCAGTGGTAAAGAATCTACCTACCAATGTAGGAGACATGGTTCAATCCCTGATCATGGAGGATTCCACATGCGTTGGAGCAGCTAAGCCCATGTGCCACAACTACTGAGCCTGTGCTCTAGAGCCCGAGAACCACAACTATTGAGCCCACATGCCCTAGAGCCCATGCTCTGCAACAAGAGAAGCAACCGCAACAAGAAGCCTGCAAATGCAACCAGAGAGGAGCCCCTGCTCGCCCCAACTAGAGAAAACCTGTGCGTAGCAGCAAAGACCAGCACCACCAGAAATAAATATATTTTTTTAATAGAGCTATCCAGACAGGGCAGGTTTTTAATTTGTTGCCCATGGTTAATTTCCACAAAGAACCTTCTCCTAGAGCTCTGGGCTTCTTGTGTTTTCTACATTTAGGACTTTGAAGGAAACAAAAGGATTCCCCTATTTTAGCACTGGGAAGTGTTAGAGTCTTAACCACTGGACCACCAGGGAAGCCCCTGAGAAGCTTTTTTTTTTAAAAAAATGCAGATTCTTGGAGCCCTCTTTCAAGGTGTTTCAAGTGGATCTGGAATGAGGCCCAGGAATCTGTATTTTTTAAAAGTACACCAGGTGACCTGGATACATGGGCAGTTTACAAACCTTTCGTATAATCTCATGAAAGCTTAGATACCATTGTTGGAAGAAGAAGAGTAAAATTTCAGCCTCATCAGGGAAGCAGGGACTTCTCCACAAAAGAGGAATGATGTCACATTGGTCAGAATAATCCAACAGTGAGACAGGAGTAAGGAAAACAACACCCACAGGAAACCCACATAAACCTCTGAACCCGACCTGTTCGGTCAGGGTTGGGTGGAGCCAGTTCCTCTCATCAACCAGCTCTCAGCCCAGATCCAAACCCAGGTGTCATCAGGAAGGAAGGCACCATCACTGGTTAAGATGTGATGTGTCCCCAGGCCTACCCTAAAATGTCTTATCTCCCAGGGTGGTTCTGCCCGATGCCTCTGCCTTCTCATCAGCTTCTCTAAGACCCAGAGAGTGGAAGCTCAGGCCTTATCCCTGATGCAGCAGCCCTAGAAAGTTCCCATGAAGAGGTGCGGCTGCTGTTGCGGAGGGGCAGGGAGGAGAACGAGGTCTGGACGCAAGCGAGGCGGGGTGAGCACACGACGGGTCTAGTCTCGGGGGTGCCGAGGCATTCAGTGGGGTGGGGGGCCAGCTTCCAAGCAACTGCAGGAAACTTCAAGGTCCCACTCAGTTCTCTAATTCAGCAAACCTCAAGTCCACTGAGAGTTCACGCCAGCCTCTGCTCTGAAGTCTGCAGGGCAGCAGTGTCCAATAGAACTCTCTAAAATGATGGAAATGTTCTAGATCTGCAGCATCCAACATGGTGGCCACCATCCACATGTACCTATTAAGCACCTGAAGCATGGCTAGTGTGACTGAGGAAATAAATTTTTGATCTTATTTTAATTTCAATTTAAAAAGCCAATGTGGTTAGTGGCTACCCTGTTGGACACTGCAGTTCAACCTTGTCTTGAACTTTGTGGTCACAGCTTTTAGAAAAGCATCAAAGGCCAAAGCATGAGAAGATAAAATGTGTCATGAGAGACCGCCATGAGGGGCCCCCACAGAAGTCAGCAGCTGCCCAGCGTTCTTGGCCACCTTAAAGATAAAGAGAAATGACTTCAGGGATAAAGCTGGCAACTGTGAAGATACTAATTTACTTGCTTGTTTCACATTTTGATGGTGCAGTGTAGTGTATGGGCTCTTAACTCCCCAACCAGAGATCGAACCTGGACCCTCTGTTGTAGAAGCGTGGAGTCCTGACCACTAGACCGTCAGGCAAGTCCCAAGATGCTAATTATTAACTCCCATCCCCAAATAACTGATCAGAGGGCAGCTGCAGGAAGTGTCACGGTTTCCTCCTGCCTTCCCTCTGTGCCGTGTGTTATGACAGTGACAGTCTCTACTTTCTCACTTCTCTTCCTCCATAGCTGTCACTCTCTTCTCATTGTATGTACACTTCATTAACCCCCCTTTCACTAGCCAGTCCTGTTGCTATCTTGCTGCTGCTGCTGCTGCTAAGTCACTTCAGTCGTGTCCAACTCTGTGTGACCCCATAGACGGAAGCCCACCAGGCTCCCCCGTCCCTGGGATTCTCCAGGCAAGAACACTGGAGTGGGTTGCCATTTCCTTCTCCAATGTGTGAAAGTGAAAAGTGAAAGTGAAGTCACTCAGTCGTGTCCAACCCTTAGCGACCCCACGGAATGCAGCCTACCAGGCTCCTCCATCCATGGGATTTTCTAGGCAAGAGTACTGGAGTGGCTTGCCATTGCCTTCTCCGGTTGCTATCTTAGGCCCAACGAATTGCACAATTTGGTGAATCTGGTCGACAGCAGTTTCGATGAGAACTCTGGATAGAACCAGTCACTGGGCTGACCTGATAACCCAGCAGAGCCCTGAGGTGACAGGATAGAAGGGCCCTCCCACTTTCTCTTCCACCTCTGCACGTGTCCTATGATTGGGATTCTTCTGCCCGTGCGCAAGTGTCAGGGAAAACACCCCACATACATACAAAACACAAAATCCACCAGGAGATGAGGAGAACTGCGACTGGGGACAGTAGGGGCCCTTCCTCTAGCTACTCTTCAAGTATTTATTGAGAGCTCCTGGGTTTCAGGCCCTGTGTTAGGCTCCTGATGTAGACAGAGAAATTCTCTCCTCTGTAGAACTTGAAGCAAAAAGAACCACTGTTCACTGAGTTTCTACCCCATAAGAGGGTCCCCACTTCTCATACTCCTCCTAGAAGGTAAATATCATCACTCCCATCTTACAGAAACTGACGTGAAAGCTCAGACTTGCCCAAGATCACCTTGGGCAAGGTGCTCTTTTTGCTCTTCCACACTGTCCTCCTTGTGAAGTCTTTCCTCTATTTATCCCTTGAAAAAAAAAAAATGCCAAGCATTATTTCTTTAAAGCTTGCTCCCTTACCACTGGAGATTAAGGTGAATTGGTGACCTGGTGAGAAGGTGATCCGTTTTTCGGGATCAAAGGCAAGAAGAAAGAATCACCACAACCCAGAGCCAACAAGAACGTGGGGAATATCATAGTTCGGGGAAATAAATATTTCAGAGAAAAAACTTACCGGCCACCACACCATACTTCGTCCTGCCAGGAAGAAGCCTCCAACAGTCCCACGGTTAGTGGAAAACATGGCCTAGGGAGGAAGCGTCAAAAACTTAATAGAAAACCAGAACAGAGCAACCTTGCCAGCCAAGAGGACATCCCCCGTCTCCCCATTTACTCACACTTTCTTCAAACTACTTTACTCTCTGAAATAATTCCACACTCTAGGACATCAGGTCTTAGCTCAGTACCAGGAAGAATTTCCTTGCCATCAGAGTCATCCAGGGATGGAAATAGAGCCCCTGGAGGAAGTTTCTGCTGGAACTTTTGGAGTCAAGCGCTGACAATTTGGAGGCGTCCCAGGTGGCTCAGTGGTAAAAAAATTTGTCTGCCAATGCAGGAGATGCAGGTTTGATCCCTGGGTTGGAAAGATCCCCTGGAGTAGGAAATGGCAACCCACTCCAGTATTCTTGCCTGGAAAACCCCACAGACAAAGAAGCCTGGCGGGCTAGAGTCCATAGGGTCACAAAGAGTCGGACACAACTGAGCAACTAAACACACACACATGCTGACAATTTGTCAAGGTGATTTTGTCAGGTGGTTTAAACAAGAGATTTGAGAATAGGATGACGAGGGTTGAACATGACCAGGTTAGGCCCTCACTTTGTGAGAATATGTGAGGGCCACTCTAACAGCAGTGCAAGTGGTGGTCAGCACCATGGAGAGGGGGAAGGGTGAGATATTGGGAAGAGCACTGCCTTTGGTGTCGGAAGTTCTGGGCTCTGGTCCAAGCCCTGGGGCTGACTTTTCTGAGTGGTTTCGAGTCACCCTCTCTTATCCTTGTCTCTTAAATAGAAAGCTTGGGCTCCCCCATTACGACTCAGGCATCCAATGATGCTATTAATGTAAATGCTGCATAAAGCAGGGGTCAGTACATTTTTTTCCATTAAGAAAAAGGACATGTGATGTGAGTTAGTGCTCAGTCATGCCCAACTCTTTGCAATCCCATGGACTGTAGCCCACCAGGTTCCTCTGTCCATGGGATTTTCCAGGCAAGAATACCTGAGTAGGTTGCCATTTCCTCCTCCAGAGGGATCTTCCCAACCCAGGGATCAAACCCTCATCTCCTGCATCAGCAGGCAGATTCTTTACCACTGAGCTACCTTGGACACTCTAAGAAAAAGGGCCAGGTAGTAAATAGTTTAGGTCTTGTGGGATATATATGATCTCCACTACATATTCTTTTTGTTTGGTTTGTTTTTTTACAACCCCTGAAAAGCATTTTTTAAAAAAACTTAACTTGTAAGCCAACAAAAATAGGCTGTGGGCCAGATTTGGTCCATGGGCTGCAGTTTAGCAACACCAGCACAAAGGGTTTCAGGATATCTTAATGAAGTTTTCCAGAAGAAATAGCCAAAAAGGATACAAAATTCCCCATAGGAAGTGGTGAAAAACACATGGAACTATACCCTAAAGAAATAAGAAATTCAAGAAACTCAAGCCCAGATACTATTGGATGAGGCAGCATTTTCCAATGATTAAAAGGATTTTTTAAAAAGAAAAAATATTGGAAGAGATAGGGATGGACGAAGGGAGGTTGGCCTGGGTGCCTTCTTTAAGTTGGGGAAGCACAGTGGGCCTGGATCGCTGTTTCTGCAGCCTGGAGATCACACAGGAGTCAGGATGTCCGTCCCTGAGCCAAACCACTCTTGACACTCCACTGGAAAAAAGAAACTTACACTAGAAGAAAGCCAGCATGTAAAATGATCAGGGAGTTGGAGGCACTGACTAATAGGGAAAGACTAACTGAAAGAGAAGGCAATGGCAAGCCACTCCAGTACTCTTGCCTGGAAAACCCCATGGATGGAGAAGCCTGGTGGGCTGCAGTCCGTGGGGTCGCTAGGGGTCGGACACGACTGAGCGACTTCACTTTCACTTTTCACTTTCACACATTGGAGGAGGAAATGGCAACCCACTCCAGTGTTCTTGCCTGGAGAATCCCAGGGACGGGGGAGCCTGGTGGGCTTCCGTCTATGGGGTCACACAGAGTCGGACATGACTGAAGTGACTTAGCAGCAGCAGCAGCAACTGAAAAAGACTCTGATGTTGGGAGGGATTGGGGGCAGGAGGAGAAGGGGACGACAGAGAATGAGATGGCTGGATGGCATCACCGACTCGATGGAGGTGAGTTTGAGTGAATTCTGGGATTTGGTGATGGACAGGGAGGCCTGGCATGCTGTGATTCATGGGGTCGCAAAGAGTCGGACACGACTGAGCTACTGAACTGAACTGAACTGTAGACAAACACTAACAGGCTCGTTAGGCAGCATTTAACAAGACGAGTAACACGAATTCACAGATATTTGAGAAGTGTAGACACCATCTCCATCGGGACTGGCAGGGCTAAAATGAGATTGGTTAGGGGAGCTGAGCTTATTGACAATTGTCAGGGAAACAGGAGGTACAGCTAGCAAACAATGGATTCCCATCTCACTTGCAGCACTTACGAATACAAGCTGGGGTGAGGGATGAAGGCAGGCAGGGTGACAGAACACACGGTGCCATGGAAAACTGAGAGTCAGTGACCCGCGTTCCATGCGCCACAACCTTAGGCAAGTCACAATCACACAAAGCTTCGATTTCTTATTCTGTAAAATGAGGATTCGCATTCCTGCCCTCCTTGTGGCTTTTTCTGAGATGTCCTACCCATCTGACCACTTTTGCCCATTTTACTTAAAAGAACAAAAATCATTCAGGGTCCGACTCAAACCCTGGAAAGCAAATGATAGTATTGGGTTAGCCAAAATGTTTGGGTTTTTCTGTAAGATGTTGGACAAACACAAGTGAACTTCTTGGTCAACCCAATTACACTTTTAAAAGGTTCCTAGAGTCCATAATGAGCTTTCAGATGCATCTCCCAGACCCTCACAGCCATTTATGAGGAGTCACAAGAACAGGTAAGATTGTACCCGTTACACAACTGAATAAACTGAGACTGAGCAGAGCCACCAACATCGAAACGACACTGGAAGGTGTAGAAGCCAGTGCTAAACCTCAGAACCTCGGCCCCTGGCTGGACTTTCCACAGAGTCTAGGAAGCTGAGGCTACTGAGCAAGAATCAGTCACATAGACCCCTTGTGACACTTAAGGCCTTCAGTCACATCTGGTTTCTTTTTAAATTATGCTTTTCTTTTTGAAAATCAATACTTTCCTTTTTCTGTTAAGAAAAAAAAAACACTGTATGACCATGAAGGGGTTAATGTCCACCCTCCTCTCCTCTAAGTCAAAAGACTTCAATCACCCTCTAGCACCTCGGCTTCCTGGTCTGCCACCCCCCATGCAGGCCTTTGAGAGTGACTGGAAGATGTTCGCACTTAAAACACCTGTCTTCCAGTTGCTGGGTGTGCCTGAGTCTGTTCCAAGTGAAATTTCCAAGTTCAGGACTGCTGAGAACAAGTTTCTCTGGTTTGGTGTGTCCCCAGAGTCCCAAGAGGGAGCCCAGTCATTTCCCTCTCCCCAGCCCAGCCAAGGCCACACTCCGGCCTTCCTCCTCCTCCTCCTCCTCTCCCTGGGTCCAGCTTTCCCAGCTCTCTCTCACTCCAGCCCCTGCACAGGGCACAGGGCCTCTCCCAGGAGGGCCGCCCCAGAGCATCTGCAGCTGGTAGGAGCTGTGTCCTTCCCGACCCACCTGTTTCTCTTCCATCTGACTAAAGGCAGGAGGTAGTCACCTCCCTGGGGCTCACTGCTCAGCCCTGGGACCCTCCCTGCAGCTGCAGGCTGGTCCTCTGCTGCCTCTCAAGCCCCCAGCCTCTCCAATCTCTCACTCTCCTTCTCTGCCCACTGGCCTGGGATGGGGGAGCCTCCCAGCATCCCCTTACTTCTGCTCACCCTTGCTTGCCCCCTCAGCTCACATGGTGCCCCCTGAACTCCTCTCAGACGTTTCCAAGTCACTTCCACCTGGCTCCACACACCCTTCAGCCCACCCTGCCCTGCTGGGGCTTCACCAAGACCCTGGCTTCTCCATGGGCCCCCTTCTCCCTCCCTCCTCTTGGCCCCTGTGCCCTCAAACCCCATGTCTCAGGACCCACACCTACCCACAGCCCGACAGCCATCACCACCACGAAGTAGATGACAATGACAGCGATGTCCGCCGCATTGCGGATGCGCTCGGAGGGCTTGAGGGGCTCGGCAGTGGCCGTGGCCGGGGGGCTCCAGGTGCTACCGTCCATAGTGGCAGCTGCAGCGCGTCCCTCCTGCCTGGGCTGTCGGTTCCTTATACGGCCTCCAGGTTAATGATCAGCCCGAGGGAGGGGACCGGTGGAGTCTGGCAGCAGGACTGTCGTGCAGGGGCCCCAGTGCTGGTCAGGGAGCAACTCTGAGTGCAGAATGAGGAGGAGCTGGCAGAGCTGTTGGCAGGAGGTGGGCGGATAGGTAAAGGCTCTCCAGAGAGCGGGGTGGGGCCGGCCAGGGGGTGGTGCCCGCGGAGCACAAAAGCCCGCTGTGCTCCCATTGCTGGGCACCTGGCAGCCTCGCCTGGCCTGCTTGAGGCCACACCCAGGCTAGGGCTCCAACGGCTCTATTGAGGAGCCAGGCTGCCTGGTGCTGGGGACCTAGAAGCTTCAGATCACCTGCCCGTGGACAGTCTCGTGTTCTCCACAGACCTGGCTTCTCCACGTGTAAAAGGCATGCAGGACTGTCCCAGGCATCAGCCAAGTTCTTGGTCTCCGGGAGAACATTCTGGGGAAAATCAGAAGTTGCTGCATGTTGCTGAAGAGAATTCAGCATGGTGACAGTATCTTAGCCAAAGGGATGACTGCTCACCCATCCACCTTTCTGCCCCTCCCTCTACAGGCTGCAGCCCCCCAACTTAAGGAGGGCGACACCGAGACGGGGAAAGGGGATCCCCCTGGGAGCTATTTCCTTGCCCTGTACCTCACCCAGTGACGTTATCTGGGACCTTTCCAAGGCAGGGAGGGAAGATGCTAGAGAATCCGTCCCAAGGAACTCACCAAACCCTGGCCCTCTCTGGGGCTCAGCCTGTCCACCTGGAAACACAGGTCTAATCTGGAAGTCAGGGCTCAGAAGAGAGAGGACGGCGAGGAGAGGCAAGGCTCACCCAAGGGCACACGGCGAGACAGTGGCAGAGGTGACCATGCAGCCCAGGCCAAGGCAGGCCTCATTCAGAGGAGGGTTGGGATGCTCTCAGGGGCTGGTGCTGGAAACCCCTGAGCAGGCACTCTAGAGAGGGGAGCCTTGCTGGGTGATGAGATGGTTGGAGTGGGAAAGGCCCACCCAAACCCTGCCAGGGCGCTATGATGCCTTGGGCCCTCCCTGCCCACCAGACATCCAACCACTGCTTAAAGTCAAGCAGCCCATTCCTTGGCACCTCGCTGCCTCCCAGGGCCACTGCCCTCCTGTCCCTCCACTGCCTGTTCATCCGCACTTCCCCATCCATTCCCCAGGACGATAAACTCTATGAGGCTATGGCCAAGGCCCATCAAAATACCTGTCCACCACGTGTGTACCTATGACTGATTTTTGTTGGTGTTGATGTATGGCAGAAACCAGCACAACATTGTAAGGCAATTATCCCCCAACTAGAGATATAAACAGTGAAAAAAATAATAATAATACCTGTCCACAGGAAAAAGAAGCTCCCCGTCTAGGGATCTTGGGAGCAGGGGCTCTTCACCATGGATGCCTCCCGTGAGTTACAGCTCAGCCATCAGCCACAGTGTGGAGCCGCTCACCTTCAATCCATGTCCATCAGCTCCCACACTGAGCAAAGCTTTTTTCACCTGGCTCTGTGCCAAGCAGAGTCCTTGCCCTCAGGAAACTTCCAGTGTAATCTGGAAGTGAACCCACCCCCAGGAGAAGTCTAGCATTGAAACCCCAGCTGCAGGCAGCCAGCCCATGCCCAGTTCTAAAAGTGAAGTCTGTGGAAATGAGAAAACTTAAAATGTGAGTGGGAGGAAGGCTTGGAAGTGCTAATGGACCGCAGTGGGGGACACAGCTGTTCTCTGACCCTTTCTAGGGCAGCAGAACAGAGGTGGCCGGGGGAGGGAAGGCACGGGTGGCAGCCAGGGAGAGAAGAGAATGCACTCACTCACTCATTCACTCTTGCAACCAAAGAGCAGCTTCTGTGTGCCAGGTCATGTGTGATGACACTGGGGTTACAGCTACGAATGAGACTCGCAGGGTTCCTGCCCTTCTCACAGGGCTTCCAGCCCAGGAGCGGAAACAGATGGTCAGCAAAGATGAGACATATACTTCTAAAGTTAGCACAGTGATGTGTGCTCTGCAAGAGAAGCACCAATGCTCCAAATATCTAGCAAGGATTTTGATCCAGGAATGAGTTGAGGTTGTGGGAAGGTCTGGTTGGGGCAGGGCCCTGAAACAGAAGGAATGAGTCAGATAAGAAGGGAGTGAGGGATGTACCAGGAGAGGGCAAGCATGGTGGGGGAGGGAGAGGATTTGTCTACAGTGTATAAGAAGTCACCAGCTGGGACTGAAAATAAAAAATAAATTAAAAGCACGTCATCAGCAAGCAATCCCCACCATGGCTAACCCCAGGCTTACCGAGGTCCTTTTGCAATTTCTCCGCTGGAGAAGACTCTTGAGGGTCCCTTGGACTGCAAGGAGATCCAACCAGTCCATTCTAAAGGAGATCAATCCTGGGTGTTCATTGCAAGGACTGATGCTAAAGCTGAAACTCCAATACTTTGGCCACCTCATGCGACGAGTTGACTCACTGGAAAAGACTCTGATGCTGGGAAGGATTGGGGGCAGGAGGAGAAGGGGATGACAGAGAATGAGATGGCTGGATGGCATCACCAACTTGATGGACATGAGTTTGAGTGAACTCCGGGAGTTGGTGATGGACAGGGAGGCCTGGTGTGCTGTGATTCATGGGGTCGCAAAGAGTCGGACACAACTGAGTGACTGAACTGAACTGAACTTCCTCATTGGTCTTGAAAGGAACAAATTAAGCCCAAGAAAACAATATGGAGTTTTCTCAAAAAATTAAAACTAGAACTACCATATAAACCAGCAATCCCATTTCTGGGAATATATCCAAAGGAAATAAAAACACTGTGTCAAAGAGATATCTGTACTCCTGTGTTCATAGCAGCATTATTTGCAACAGTCAAAACATGGAAACAACCTAAGTATCCACTGATGGATGAATGCATAAAGAAGGTGTGATATATATTACACGATGGAATGTTATTCAGGCATACAAAAAGAAACCTTGCCATTTGCAACACCATGAAGGAACCTTAATGGCATTGTGCTAAATGAAACGTCAGGCATGAAAAAACAATTGTTGCGTGATCTTACCTACACTCTAAAAAAAGGAAACTCATAGAACCAAAAAGTAGAATGGTAGTTGCCACGGGCCGGGGGTGGAGGAAATGGTGGAGACATTGGTCAAAGGATATAAGTTCTAAGATGAATAAATTCTGGAAATCGAAAGCACAGTATGGTGATTATAGTTACCAGTACCTTACTGGAAATTGCTGAGATCTTAAGTGTTCTTATCACAAAAAAAGAAAAAAAAAAGGTAACTATGTGAGGTTAGTTAACTCGATGGTGGTAATAATTTCACACTGTATACATATATTAAATCATCACATAGTACACCTTTTAAAAAGTCTTGTGGTAAAACCTAATTTTTTTTTTTTTATTTCCCCTGAACAGATGCTTCCAGAGGAAGAAAGTATGATGCACCGTCTGCCTTCACAGCTTGCCAGCGCTGCTGAGTCACTGCTCATTGGTGAGGATCCTATTCACCTCTCTCCTGCCCTCCCTGTTGCCGACAAAAACCAGGGTCTGGTCTTTTAAAAGGACCTTGTTACCAGAACCTCAGAAAAAAGAGCAGGCCAAACAACCTGACCTGGGGAAGATGAGGCTGATGAAGAAAGACAGATGTGAGAGCACGAAGCAGAACCCACCTGAATCCACACAGGTTCACAACCTCTGGTCAGATTGAGGTTTTAAGTTTGAAAAGCCAGGTGCTCACAGGTTCACAGCTAAACCTGCTGCTGCTGCTGCTGCTGCTGCTGCTGCTGCTAAGTCGCTTCAGTCGTGTCCAACTCTATGCGACCCCATAGACGGCAGCCCACTAGGCTCCCATCCCTGGGATTCTCCGGGCAAGAACACTGGAGTGGGTTGCCATTTCCTTCTCCAACAGCTAAGCCTGACTGTTGGAGAAAAATATTCAGATGACTCAGAGATGGCTAAGCTAGTATCTACAGATGGCCAAGGAGAGACCCAAGATTTGGAAGGTTGTTGTTTTTGTTATTTCATCGCTAAGTCAAGTCTGACTCTTTTTGTGAACCCGTGGACTGTAACCCACCAGGTTTCTCTGTCCATGGGATTTCCCAGGCAAGAATACTGGAGTGGGTTGCCGTTTCCTTCTCCAGGGGATCTTCCCAACCCAGGGATCGAACCAGAGTCTTTTTTGCAGAGAACCTGGGTTCTTTACGCCTGAGCCACCTGGGAAGCCCTCATTATTGAATGGGAACTGTCCATCTCCTCCTCCCGCCGCCCTCCTCACTGCTCATCTATGCAGCTCTCACAAAAGTCCAGCCTGCTCCTGCCAGCCAGGAAGGTCCTCCCCAGCAGGCCCCTCCGTCTCTCACTGGCCAGAGTGCTACTCAGCGAGGACCCCATGGTGGGATGGTCGGCTCCTGAACTCTTGTCCTACAGCAAAGTCGACAGCCTAGGTGGGGAGGCCATGAGCTTGGGAGGTTGTCTGGGGAGGGGACCCATTATCTACCCTGAATCTCAGCTCAGCCATCACCAGCAGCAGACCATGGACAGCTCACAGGCATCCGTGACTCCCATTTGAAGAGAGAAAAAGGACAGTCAGACAACGACTGTCTTATGTACCTATGAGGTGCAAATAAGATGTGAAGAGGCCTGTTGACGATGAAAGGGTGAAAGTGAGGGACTAAGGGGCTACCATGATTTTTCTTTCCTTTGCCTTTTCCTGGTTATAAGCACAGGTGTGAGAATCAGGTTGTTGATTAGTGTAAGTATTAGTTTCCTCAGTCTGAAATTACCACAAACTCAGTGGTAAATTACCACAAAACAGAAATTGGACTTCCCTGGTGGTCCAGGGCTTGAGAGTCCACCTACCAATGCAGGGGACACAGGTTCGATCCCTGGTCTGGGAAGAGTCCACATGCCGCAGGGCAACTAAGCCTGTGCCCTAGAGCCTGTGAGCCACAGCAAGAGGAGCCCACGCCAAACTGAAGAGTGGTCCCCACTCAGCGAACGCAGCTGGAGAGAGCCCACGTGCAGTTGTCAAGACCCAGCACAGCCAAATAAAATCAAATTAAATTGCTTAAAAAAACAAATCTATTCTCTCACTGTTCTGGAAGGCCGAAGTTCAAAATCAGTTTTCCTGGCCTGAAATCAAGGTGTCGACAGGGCCACACGATTGGGGTTTGCGGGGAGGGCCCGTCCTTGCGTCTTCCAGCTTCCAGTGGCTGCCAGAATCCCTTGCTTGTGGCAACATCACTCTGATCCCTACCCCTGGCTCTCTGGGTGTGTGAGTGGTTAAACACATCGCATAAAGTCGACCGTTCTAACCGTTTTAAAGTGCATAGTCAGTGGCGTTCAGTGCATTCAGCTTGTTGCACAGCCACCACCACCATCTATCTTCAGAACCTTTTCATTTTCTCGGAGTGAGACACTGTACCCACTGAACAGTAACTCCCGATTCCCACTTCCCCCAGCCCCTGGAAATCACCATTGTACTTTCTGTCTCTACGAACTTGACAACTCTAGGGGCCTTGGGTAAGTGGAATCATACTGTCTGCCTCCAACTTCATATTGCCTTCTGCTCTGTGTTTGTCTGCCAAATTTCCCTCTCCCTCTCCTTTACAAAAACTTTTGTGATGGCATTTAGGGCCCACCAAAATTATCTAAGATGATGTGTCTTTATCTCAAGCTCCCTAACTTAATCACAACTGCTGAGACCCTTCTTCCAAATCAGGTCACATTGACAGGTTCCAAGGTTAAGGCCTGTTGCCTCTGGGTGGCCATTGTTTGAACCCCTGCAACCAGTGATGGTGAAGTCTGAATGTGGAAAGCGCTGATGGGCCAAGACTGAATCCCCCTAAACTGATGTTCCCTGCTGAATTTATGATTCACTTTGCTGTCCAAAACTTTATTCTCTGTCTTGTCCAGTCCCTGCTCCCCTAAAGATTGAGGAATATCAAAGGAAAGCTAGCTTAAAACTCAGTATTAAAAAATCTAAGATCGTGGCGTCTGGTCCTATCACTTCATGGCAAACATTATAGAAAGGGTAAAAAATGGAAGCAGTGACAGATTTTATTTTCTTGGGCTCCAAAATCACTGCGACGGTGAGTGCAGCCATGAAATTAAAAGATGTTTGTTCGTTGGAAAGAAATCTTTGACACACCTAGACAGCATATTAAAAATCAGAGATGTCACTTTGCTGACAAAGGTCCATATAATCAAAGCTATGTTTTTCCAGTAGTCATGTATGGATGTGAGAGCTGGATCATAAAGAAGGCTGAGTGCTAAAGAACTGATGCTTTCAAACTGTGGTGCTAGTGAAGACTCTTGAGACTCCCTTGGGTAGCAAGGCGATCAAACCTGCCAATCCTAAAGGAAATCAACCCTGAATATTCACTGGAAGGACTGATGCTGATGCTGAAGCTGAAGCTCCAGTACTTTGGCCACCTGATGCAGAGAGCCAACTCATTGGAAAAGACCCTGATGCTGGGCAAGACTGAGGTCAAAAGGAGAAGGGGACAACAGAGGATGAAATGGTTAGAGAGCATCACTGACTCAATGGACATGAATCTAAGCAGACTCTGGGAGATAGTGAGGGACGGGGAGCCTGGCGTGCTGCAGTCCACGGGGTAACAAAGAGTCGTATACAACTTAGTGACTGAACAACATCAACAAAGAAAAGAGGGGTCTGAAACCAAGCAGGACCCTGCAGGGCCCTTCCTGAGGACAAGTCCCACCGTGTCCCCTGCTTCTTGTTCGGTCTTCCTCAAGTTCCAGTGGACTTCCCTAGTAGCCCAGACAGTAAGGAATCTGCCTGCAATGCAGGAAACCCGGGTTTGATCCCTGAGTTGGGAAGATCCCTTGGAGAAGGGAATGACAACCCACTCCAGTATTCTTGCCTGGAAAATTCCATGGACGGAGGAGCTACAGTCCATGGGGTCGCAAAGAGGCAGACACAATGGAATAACTAACACTTTCATTTTCACTTCAAGTTCCAAAGAGCAGACATAAGCATTTAACAAATAGAACAATGGTCGAAGGACTCCTAGTTCCTCCTAAGGAGAGATAGATAACAGTCTGATTCACATCTTTGAGTTGTTCTGCAGAAACTAAGACATCCTCCCCAATGGTGATTACATGCTGCCCACAAGCACAAAGACTGGCTGGAACCAGAAGGCTGATAATGAAGATTCCTGAAACTTGACCCTGTTACCTCACCACCAACCAATCAGACTAATGTCCGTGAGCTGATCCCTCATGGGAGCAACCTACAAACCCCCCTCAATGTTGCCTTAAAAAAACCCTTGCCTGAAAGGCACTGAGCAGTCCAAGTCTCTCAGCAATAGCCCCCATTCTCCTTGCCTGGTGCCCCACAAATTGATGCTGCACTTTGCTTCACCGCAACCTGATGAGTAGGTTGCTGAGCTGGGCAAGCAGACCCAAGTTCAGTTTGGTACAGGAGGAAGGGTGGGGAGGGGAGGAGGGAGCTGCTGGAGGGGGTCAGTCCAGACCCAGGGGTAAATGTCAAAAAGCTGCCAGGAGAGGAGGTGACGATGAAGAGAAGAATTGGGAGAGGGAAGCAGAGAGTTGGCCTCAGCTGTCCACCCCTCTCTCCTGAACCACTGTCTGGGCCCAGGGGGAGAAGGGGCAGAATGGAAAGCTGAAAGGGACGAAGTGCTCCTGACTACAACTCTGAAGCTAAAGTCAACAGGGTGTTGACCCCTTGTGGTCTCCATCCCAGCATCAGAGCCCTGGCTAGGCCTCTGTCATGCTGGGTGACCTTGGGCAAGCATCCTATGTCATCTGAGAATCACCTCTACAGTGGGAGGTGGCAGCTGCATGCACTCAATGCCACTGAATTTTTCACTGTAAAATGGGTAATTTTATATTATGTAAATTTCACTCCAAACTTTTAAAAACCCATACACAAGGTACCAGGTCTGGAGATCATAAAAATTTAATTCCCCATGCATATTATTTCTCCCCAACCTGTTGGCTGATCCTAAAAGTTTCAAGAGTTTCATTCATTTGTCCAGTAAATCATTTGAGCAAAGTGAAAAGGTGAATTTATTTCTCCATCAAAAGAATTCTCTTTGCCGCCTAATGGCTGGTCCTGATCATCATACTTTGAGAAACTTCATTCATGGATTCATTCATTCAGACTGTCCATTGTACAGCAGGTACTGGGGGTTACAAACTTGAACAGGGTACAATCTTTCCAGTGAACACAAGAGTGTAGATATCTCTTTGAGGTATGGATTTCATGTCCTTAAAACGAACACCCAGAAGTGGGATTTCTGAATCACATAGTATTCTATTTTTAATTTTTTGAATATCATGCATACTGTTTTTCCATGATGGCCGCACCAATTCACATTCCTACCAACTCCACATCTTTGCCAGTTGTTATCTCTTGTCTTTTTGATGATAGTCAGTCATTCTAAGACGTATGAGATGTGGTTTTCCTTTGCATTTTCCTGATGATTAGTGATCTTGAGCACCTTTTCATGTTCTGATTGACTCCTCAAATATTGTTTGCATTTCTTCCATTTTGGGGGTATTAAAAGATAACTGTGTGAAATGATGAATATATTAATTAATTTGATCATGGTAATCATTTATAATGTATCCATATAGCAAGTCATCACATTATACACCTTAAACATATACAGTTTTGTCAGTTACACCTCAACAAAGTGAGTGGGGAGAAGCATGGGAAGATGGCGGAGGAATAGGACGGGGCGACCACTTTCTCCCCCACAAAATCAGCAAAAGAACATTTGAACGCTGAGTAAATCCCACAAAACAACTTCTGAATACCGGCAGAGGACATCAGGCACTCAGAAAAGCAGCCCATAGTCTTCGAAAGGAGGTAGGAAATAGTATAAAAGATAAAAAGAGAGACAAAAGAGGGAGGGAGGGAGCTCCGTCCCGGGAAGGGAGGCTTAAAAAAAAAAAAGAGAGAGAAGTTTCCAAACACCTGGAAACACTGGCGAGTGGAACCTCAGAGGGCCACATAACTGGGAGACAAAAGACATAAATAATTAAAACTCACAGACTAAGTGCCCAGAGGTGAAAGAGATGGGAATCCCAGACCACCTGACCTGCCTCTTGAGAAACCTGTATGCAGGTCAGGAAGCAACAGTTAGAACTGGACATGGAACAACAGACTGGTTCCAAATAGGAAAAGGTGTACGTCAAGGTTGTATATTGTCACCTTGCTTATTTAACTTATATGCAGAGTACATCATGAGGAACGCTGGGCTGGAAGAAGCACAAGCTGGAGTCAAGATTGCTGGGAGAAATATCAATAACCTCAGATATGCAGATGACACTACCCTTATGGCAGAAAGTGAAGAGGAACTCAAAAGCCTCTTGATGAAAGTGAAAGAGGAGAGTGAAAAGGTTGGTTTGAAGCTCAACATTCAGAAAACAAAGATCATGGCATCTGGTCCCATCACTTCATGGGAAATAGATGGAAAAACAGTGGAAACAGTGTCAGACTTTGTTTTTTTGGGCTCCAAAATCACTGCAGATGCTGATTGCAGCCATGAAATTAAAAGACGCTTGCTCCTTGGAAGGAAAGTTATGACCAACCTTGATAGTATATTAAAAAGCAGAGACATTACTTTGCCAACCAAGGTCCGTCTAGTCAAGGCAATGGTTTTTCCCGTGGTCATGTATGGTTGTGAGAGTTGGACTGTGAAGAAGGCTGATCGCCGAAGAATCGATGCTTTTGAACTGTGGTGTTGGAGAAGACTCTTGAGAGTCCCTTATACTGCAAGGAGATCCAACCAGTCCATTCTAAAGGAGATCAATCCTGGATGTTCATTGGAGGGACTGATGCTAAAGCTGAAACTGCAATACTTTGGCCACCTCATGCGACGAGTTGACTCACTGGAAAAGACTCTGATGCTGGGAAAGGTTGGGGGCGGGAGGAGAAGGGGACGATGGAGAATGAGATGGCTGGATGGCATCACCGACTCTGTGGACATGAGTTTGAGTGTACTCCGGGAGTTGGTGATGGACAGGGAGGCCTGGCGTGCTGTGATTCATGGGGTCGCGGAGAGTCGGACACGACTGAGCGACTGAACTGAACTGAACTGAACTGAAGTGCCCAGAGGAAACTCTCAGCGGGGAAGGGGCGCAGACGCCCTCGCCCCTCACTAGCAGGCGGGGGCTGGGCAGGGAGGCGCCGGCAGCAGCGCTTAGAGGGAGAACCCGGCTTGAACGCCCCAGGGCAAACTGAGGGCGCGAACTTAAAGTAGCGAAGCAGACTATGCAGCTAAAAGGCGAAAAGGCTACAAAAAGCCTGCCTAAAGCCCCAACCCAGGACTCCGTCAGCCCCGCCCACAGAACAGGGCGCTGAGCAGAGCGAGCCGGCAGCGGGCGGACCATCCCCCAGCCCCCGCCGACCCGGGCGGGGAGAGCAGCCAACGCCCGAAGGGGCAGCCGCGGCCCCAGAGAGGCTTCCCGTGCCAAGCTGCAGGCAGGCTTCCTTGCTGGCCAGGACTTCTTGGGTTCGGGCCGCTCGATATCTGCCTGAGAAAGTGCGCCGGTTGTACTCCCAGAAAATGAGCGGCAGGGACCAGGAAGGCGATGAGTCCCAGCGACCACGCTTGCCAAACGCCTGGTCACCTGAGCTGCTCGGACCAGGGAAGGCACAAAACACAGGCCCAGCCAAGTCTACGCCTTTGTCGAGTACCCGAGGACCTGAACCTGAGCCGCTCAGACCTGGGAAGTGCATGCAACCCAGAGCTGGCCGTGGACAGCTCCCGGCAGAGCAACCTAGAGCCTAAGCAGCATAAACAGGGAAAACACACACGCCTCGAGCGGGAGCATTCCCAGTGTAGCCGAGACACTGTGAGCACTCCCCACAGAGGCCAGGGATGTTTGTTAGCTGCATTCCTCCCTCCCCACAGCAGGACTGAGCAGGTGAGCCAGGAAAAAAAAAAAGTGTCCACCACCGCATCCTGGTGTCAGGACGGGAATTAGACACTGAGGAGACCAGAAAACAGAAGAGCTTTTTCAACAGAAGGAACTGCCTTGGAAGTAACAGAGGGAGAATCTTGAGCCTACTGCAAGAATAAGACTGAAAAACAGAGGCAGAGGCTTAAGTCCAAATCCTGAGAACACCAGAGATCTCGTGTTCCAGGGAACGTTAATTGATAGGTACTCATCAAATGCCTCCATATATAAACTGAAACCAGGCACCACCCAAGGGTTAACAAGTTTCAGTGAAAGACATACTACGCAAGCTATCCAGCAACACAGGAGAATAGCACTGAGCTTCAATATACAGATGGCCCAAAGCCACCCCAAACCCACTGACATCTCAAACTCATTACTGGACACTTCATTGCACTCCAGAGAGAAGAAATCCAGCTCCACCCATCAGAACATCGACACAAGCTTCCCTAACCAGGGAACCTTGACAAGTCACCCATCCAACCCCACACACAACGAGGTAACTATGTAATAAAGAGAACTCCACAAACTGCCAGAAGACGGAAAGGCCACACCGAACACAGCAATATAAGCAAGATGAAGAGGCAGAGAAATACCCAGCAAGTAAAGGAACAGGATAAATGCCCACCAACACAAACAAAAGAGGAAGATATAGGGAACCTACCCGACAAAGAATTTCGAATTTTAATTGTGAAAATGATTCAAAATCTGGAAAGCAAAATGGAGTTACAGATAAATAAACTGGAGAAAAGGATTGAGAAGATGCAAGAAATGTTTAATAAGGAATTAGAGGAAATAAAAAAGAGTCAATATACAATGAATAATGCAATAGATGAGATGAGAAACACTCTCAAGGGAACAAACAGTAGAATAACAGAGGCAGAAGACAGGATAAGCGAGCTAGGATAGAATTGTAGAAATGAAACAGAGATGGAAAAAGAAAAAAGAATTAAAAGAAATGAGGACAATATTAGAGACATATGGGACAATATTAAACGCCCCAACATTCGAATCATAGGAGTCCCAGAAGAAGAAGACAAAAAGAAAGACCATGAGAGAATACTTGAGGAGATAATAGTTGAAAATTTCCCTAAAATGGGGAAGGAAATAATCACCCAAGTCCAAGAAACACAGAGTCCCTAACAGGATAAAAGGATAAACCCAAGGCGAAATACTCCAAGGCACATATTAATCAAATTAACAAAGATCAAACACAAAGAACAAATATTAAAAGCAGCAAGGGAAAAACAACAAATAACACACAGGGCAATCCCCATAAGGATAACTGCTGATCTTTCAGCAGAAACTCTTCAGGCCAGGAGGGAATGGCAAGACATACTTAAAGTGATGAAAGAAAGTAACCTACAGCTCAGATCACTATACCCAGCAAGGATCTCATTCAAATATGAAGCAGAAATCAAAAGCTTTACAGACAAGCAAAAGCTGAGAGAATTCAGCATCACCAAACCAGCTCTCCAACAAATACTAAAGGATCTTCTCTAGGCAGGAAACACAGAAAGGGTATATAAACTTGAACCCAAAACAATAAAGAAAATGGCAACAGGATCATACTTATCAATAATCACCTTAAATGTAAATGGATTGAATGCCCCAACCAAAAGACAAAGGCTGGCTGAATGGATACAAAAACAAGACCCCCATATATGTTGTCTACAAGAGACCCACCTCAAAACGAGGGACACATACAGACTGAAAGTGAAAGGCTGGAAAAAGATATTCCACGCAAATAGAGACCAAAAGAAAGCAGGAGTAGCAATACTCATAGCAGATAAAATAGATTTTAAAACAAAGGCTGTGAAGAGACGAAGAAGGAAACTACATAATGATCAAAGGATCAATCCAAGAAGATATAACAATTATAAATATTTATGCACCCAACATAGGAGCACCACAATATGTAAGACAATTACTAACGAGTATGAAAGGGGAAATTAACAATAACACAGTAATAGTGGGAGACTGTAATACCCCACTCACACCTATGGATAGATCAACTAAACAGAAAATTAACAAGGAAACACAAACGTTAAATGATACAATAGACCAGTTAGACCTAATAGATCTCTATAGGACATTTCACCCCAAAACAATGGATTTCACCTTTTTCTCAAGTGCACACGGAACCTTTTCCAGGATAGATCACATCCTGGGCCATAAATCTAGCCTTAGTAAATTCAAAAAAATTGAAATCATTCCAAGCATCTTTTCTGACCACAATGCAGTAAGATTAGATCTCAATTACAGGAGAAAAACTATTAAAAATGCCAACATATGGAGGCTGAACAACACGCTGCTGAATAATGAACAAATCATAGGAGAAATCAAAATATGCATAGAAATGAATGAAAATGAAAACACAACAACCCCAAACCTCTGGGACACTGTAAAAGCAGTGCTAAGGGGGAAGTTCATAGCAATACAGGCACACCTCAAGAAACAAGAAAAAAGTCAACTAAATAACCTAACTCTACATCTAAAGAAACTAGAAAAGGAAGAAATGAAGAACCCCAGGGTCAGTAGAAGGAAAGAAATCGTAAAAATTAGGGCAGAGATAAATGCAAAAGAAACAAGAGACCATAGCAAAAATCAACAAAGCCAAAAGCTGGTTCTTTGAGAAGGTAAATAAAATTGACAAACCACTATCCAGACTCATCAAGAAACAAAGGGAGAAGAACCAAATCAATAAAATTAGATATGAAAATGGAGAGATCACAACCGACAACACAGAAATACAAAGGATTATTAGAGAATACTATCAGCAATTATATGGCAATAAAATGAATAACTTGGAAGAAATGGACAAATTCCTAGAAAAGTACACCTTGCCAAAACTGAACCAGGAAGAAATAGAAAATCTGAACATACCCATCACAAGAAAGGAACTAGAGGAAGTAATCAGAAATCTTCCAGCAAACAAAAGCCCAGGTCCAGATGGTTTCAAAGCTGAATTCTACCAAAAATTTAGAGAAGAGCTAACACCTATTCTACTCAAACTCTTCTAGAAAATAGCTGAGGAAGGGAAACTTCCAGACTCATTCTATGAGGCCACCATCACCCTAATCCCAAAACCTGGTAAAGATCCCACAAAAAAAGAAAACTACAGGCCAATATCACTGATGAACATAGATGCAAAAATCCTTAACAAAATTCTAGCAATCAGAATCCAACAACACATTAAGAAGATCATACATCATGACCAAGTGGGATTTATCCCAGGAATGCAAGGATTCTTCAATATCCGCAAATCAATCAACGTAATACACCACATTAACAAACTGAAAAATAAAAATCATATGATTATCTCAATAGATGCAGAGAAAGCCTTTGACAAAATACAACATCCATTTATGATAAAAACCCTCCAGAAAGTGGGAATAGAAGGGACATATCTCAACATAATAAAACCTATATATGACAAACCCACAGCAAACATTATCCTCAATGGTGAAAAACTGAAAGCATTTCCCCTAAAGTCAGGAACAAGACAAGGGTGCCCACTCTCACCACTACTATTCAACATAGTTCTGGAAGTTTTGGCTACAGCAATCAGAGCAGAAAAAGACATAAAAGGAATACAAATTGGAAAAGAAGAAGTAAAACTTTCACTATTCGCTGATGACATGATCCTCTACACAGAAAACCCTAAAGACTCTACCAGAAAACTACTAGAGCTAATCAATGAATACAGTAAAGTTGCAGGATATAAAATCAACACACAGAAATCCCTTGCATTCCTATACACTAATAATGAGAAAATAGAAAGAGAAATTAAGGAAACTATTCCATTCACTCTTGCAACGAAAAGAATTAAATACTTAGGAATATATCTACCTAAAGGAAACAAAAGACTTGTACATAGAAAACTATAAAACACTAGTGAAAGTAATCAAAGAGGACACTAATAGATGGAGAAATATACCGTGTTCGTGGATTGGAAGAATAAATATTGTGAAAATGAGTATACTACCCAAAGTAATTTATACTTTCAATGCAATCCCTATCAAGCTACCAACGATATTTTTCACAGAACTAGAACAAATAATCTCACAATTTGTATGGAAATACAAAAAACCTCGAATAGCCAAAGCAATCTTGAAGAAGAAGAATGGAAATGGAGGAATTAACCTGCAGGACTTCAGGCTCTACTACAAAGCCACAGTCATCAAGACAGTATGGTACTGGCATAAAGACAGAAATATAGATCAATGGAACAAAATTGAAAGCCCAGAGATAAATCCACGCACCTATGGACAACTTATCTTTGACAAAGGAGGCAAGAATATAAAATGGAGAAAAGACAGTCTCTTTAACAAGTGGTGCTGGGAAAACTGGTCAGCCACTTGTAAAAGAATGAAACTAGAACACTTCCTAACACCATACACCAAAATAAACTCAAAATGGATTAGAGAGCTAAATGTAAGACCAGATTCTATAAAACTCCTAGAGGAGAACGTAGGCAAAAAACTCTCCGACATAAATCACAGCAGGATCCTCCAAGACCCACCTCCCAGAATATTGGAAATAAAAGCAAAAATAAACAAATGGGACCTAATTAAAATCAAAAGCTTCTGCACAGCAAAGGAAACTATAAGCAAGGTGAAAAGACAGCCTTCAGAATGGGAGAAAATAATAGCAAATGAAGTAACTGATAAAGGATTAATCTCCAAAATATACAAGCAGCTCCTGCAGCTCAATTCCAGAAAAATAAATGACCCAATCAAACAACGGGCCAAAGAACTAAACAGCCATTTCTCCAAAGAAGATATAAAGATGGCTAACAAATACATGAAAAAATGCTCAACATCTCTCATAATCAGAAAAATGCAAATCAAAACCACAATGAGATACCATTTCACACCAGTCAGAATGGCTACTATCAAAAAGTCTACATGCAATAAATGCTGGAGAGGGTGTGGAGAAAAGGGAACCCTCTTACACTTTTGGTGGGAATGCAAACTAGTACAGCCACTATGGAGAACAGTGTGGAGATTCCTCAAAAAACTGGAAATAGAACTGCCATATGATCCAGCAATCGCACTCCTGGGCGTACACACCAAGGAAACCAGAATTGAAAGAGACACATGTACTCCAATGTTCACTGCAGCACTGTTTGTAATAGCCAGGACATGGAAGCAACCTAGATGTCCATCTGCAGATGAATGAATAAGAAAGCTTTGGTACATATACACAATGGAGTATTTTTCAGCCATCAAAAAGAATGCATTTGAATCAGTTCTAATGAGGTGGATGAAATTGGAGCCTATTATACAGAGTGAAGTAAGCCAGAAAGAAAAACATCAATACAGTATACTAACGCATATATATGAAATTTAGAAAGATGGTAACCTTATCCCTGTATACGAGACTGCAAAAGAGACATAGGTATATAGAACAGTCTTTGGGACTCTGTGGGAGAGGGTGAAGGTGGGATGATTTGGGAGAATGGCATTGTAGCATGTATATTATCATATGTGAAATGAATCACCAGTCCAGGTTTGACGCATGATACAGGATGCTTGGGGCTGGTGCACGGGGATGATCTGGAGGGAGGATATGGGGAAGAGGGAGGTGGGAGGGGGGTTCAAGAAAGGCAACACATGTACACCCGGGGCAGATTCGTGTCAATGTATGGCAAAAACAACCAATATATTAATGTAAGGTAATTTGCCTCCAATAAAATAAATTAAAAAATTTAAAAAAATAAAATAAATAAAGTATATGTTTTAACAGATAAATACAAAAAAATGAAAATAAAGTATGCATTTTATTTCTTTATGGTAATAAAAAAAAAGTGAGTGGGGAAGAAAATACTAGCCAAAAAAGAAAAAAAAGACAAAAATTCTGCCTTGGGGCCCTCCCAGTCCATCAAGGAAAGTTTACATCTGATATGCATGTGCTGTTCCCTATGCAAGGACGCCTTCTCCCCTGCTGTTCACCTGGCTAACTCTCAATTCTTTATCTCAGCTTAAATTTCTTCCAAGAGTCTTCCTGACCTGCACCCTACTCCTAGCCTAAAAGCTCTCTGAGATCCCTGTTCTCAATCCCTATTCTTGCCCTTCCTGTTCTTGTCTCAATTTTCAATGGACTTTTAGTCGTATAACTATATATCTAGGGTTCCCGCTAGACTATGAGTTTCATGTGTGTAGCCCCAGTAGTTCCTGGCCATTCCTGTGCCTAGGACTGGGGCTGAGATATAGTAAATGCTCAATAAATATGAGCTGGACAAATGAATGAATTAAAATAATGAACACAAAAATTTAGAACATGATAGATGATGAGGCAAGGTGAGGTAGATCAGGCTTAATTTTGTCCCACTAAAGGATACAGAGGGGACAAAAGAAGTCATCAATAAGAGGGGATATTTACACTGAGTGTTCAGGGAAGAGATCCTATGGTGCCACAGCTGGGGAACGATTTTGAGATGTGAGAGAACACAGTGTGCATATTCAGGGAACGGTAAGTGCTTATGGTCTACTTATCTGGCCAGAGATGTGGGCAGGAACTGGACCACAAGGGACCTTGTGTAGCATACTAAGCATCCTGGAATTTATAATTTATCCTGAAGAACACTGGGGAACCAGAGAAGCAGGTGTTCTTGACCTTGGACCCCTCAGAAGTGGGTTTTGAACAACTATGTACTTGCTAAAATTGTACACACAGTTGTGATCAGATTGATGTTCTCTTGGAGGAGAGGGCCCATAGCTTTCATCAGGTTCTCAGCAAGATCAGTGACTCAAAAAAAACAAGAGCTACCATCTTCTCTGACCGCCTTAACTAGAACAGCCCCACTCCCACCCCAGTTCGAGAATCTCACAGTACTCATAACAAAATATAAATATCTTGCTGATTTCCTTGCTTACTTTTTTTTTTTTTTTGGCTCTCTTCCCCTCTGTGAGAGCAGAGACCATCTTTCTTACTCAGGGTTTATCTCCTGTGCCTAGCACAAATGGCCTAGAAGTTACAGAACACAGTAAATATCTGTTGACTAAACAAATCTTACTATAGATGTGTTTTTTTTTTTTTATTGTGGCAAAATACACAGAACATAAAAGCTACCATCTTAACCATTTTTAAGTTCAGTTGCATTAAATACTTTCACAGTGTTGTGCTACCATCACCACTACCCCCGCAGAACTCCTTTCATCTTGAAAACTAAAGCTCTGTACCTATTATACACTAACTGCCCATCCTCCCACCCCCACCCAGACGGTGGCAACCACCATTCTACTTTCCATCTCTAAGACCTTGACTACTCTCGGTATCTCATATATGTGGAGTCATATAGTATTGGGTCTTTTGCAACTAGCTTATTTCACTTAGCATCCAGGTTGCAGCATGTGTCAGAATTTCCTTCCTTTCTAAAGCTGAATAATTTCATTGTTTAAATACAGTACATTTTGCTTATCCACTTATTAATGGACATTTGGGTTGCTTTCACCTTTTAGCCATTGTGACTAATGCTGCTATGAACATGAATGTGTAGATATTTTTAGATCCTTTTTGAAATAAGAGTAATCACTTATTACTCTTGGATGGATGATGGATGGATGAAGAGTGGATGGGTAGGTGGATTAATGAGTGATGGGGGACTGATAGACAAGCCAAAGAGCTCTAAATTGAGTTAGATCTTTTCTGGTCCTGGCTGTCACACTTTCTGCCTGCATGATACACCTGACATCAGAGACACTGTGCAATAACAGTGACTCCATGTAACAATGGCAGTACATGCATGTGTCCTGTCTGACTTCAGTCACTTCAGTTCTGTCTGACTCTTTGCAACCCCGCGGACTAGAGCCTGCCAGGCTCATCTGTCCATGGGATTGTCCCAGCAAAAATACTGGAGTGGGTTGCCATGCCCTCCTCTGGGGGATCTTCCCAACCCAGGAACTGAACCTGTGTCTCCTGCATTGCTGAGCCACCAGGGAAACCCAGAAATAGCAATAGATTTGAGTTAAAGGGAATTTCGAAATACTTATAAGGATGAGTAACTCTCTGTGCTATTTCATTATCACAGTTGGCATATAAAAAGATTATGTACAAAACCTGAAGGTATTGCTGACTAAGAAGAATGGGATTTCCCAGAGTGATAATCCTGGGAAGGAAGAGAGTATTCGAGTTGGGTAAAAATCACACTCAGTATCAAATACTGAACAAACCATAACATCAGTCAAAACAAAAAAGAGAGTCACTGAAAATTCAGGACCTTGAGCTACAGATGATGCTGGCAAGGAATGGATCTAAGTGTCAAAGAAGTATGTGAAAATGAGGAGTGTAGAGAGGACATTTTTGAGGATAAACTAGTCCACAGAATTTGTTTATTCATATTCTCACCATCCACAGCAATTTTAAGAGCCAATCCTAACTGAAAAATGAACAAAAAATACAAATAATTCATATAAAATAAAATACAAATGGCACATAAACATACTAAAAGATAACCAGTCTCTCACTAATAAAGTACATGGAAATCAAGACTACAGTAAGTACTATTTTTTACTTATCATACTGGAAAAAAATCACAGATTGATAATACATTGTGTCATGAGAGAAAACATTTACTGTCACACATTACAGGTGAAAGTACAAATAGATGCCAATTTTAACAGAGTAATTTGAGAATGTCTATCAAAATTATATCAAGGGAATGAGAAGACAAGCCACAGACTGGGAAAGAATATTTGTAAAAGACACATCAGATAAAGGACTATTAACCTATACAAAGAACTCTTAAAACTTAACAATAAGAAAATAAACAACTTGATTTGAAAATGGGCAAAAGATCTCAATAGACATCTGTTCAAATATACAGACATCTTCTGACATGCAAATGAGCATGAAGGATGCTCAATGTCACATGTCATTAGAGAGTTGCAAATTACAACAATGAGATACCACTACACACCCATAGATATGGCTAAACTCCAAAACTCTGGTAACACCAAATGCTGACGAGAATGTGGAACAACAAAAGCTCTCATTCATTGCTGAGAATGTAAAATGGTGCAGTCACTTTGGAAGGAGGTTGGCAGTTTCTTGCAAAACCAAACAGTTCTACCATACAATCCAGCAACAGTGCTCCCAGATATTTACTCAATGGAGCTGAAACATGTCTGCATAAAAACCTGCATACAGATGTTTACAGCATAACTGCCAACACTTGGCAAAAACCAAGATGTACTTTAGTAAGTGAATGGATAAACTGGCCTACATCCAAACAATGGAATATCATTCAGTGATAAATTAAATATTCTATCAAACCAAGAAAAGAAGAGGAATGTTCAGTTCAGTTCAGTCACTCAGTCGTGTCTGACTCTTTGCGACCCCTTGAATCGCAGCACGCCAGGCCTCCCTCTCCATCACCAACTCCCGGAGTTTACCCAAACTCTTGTCATCGAGTCAGTGATGCCATCCAGCCATCTCATCCTCTGTCATCCCCTTCTCCTGGCCCCAATCCCTCCCAGCATCAAGGTCTTTTCCAATGAGTCAACTCTTAGCATGAGGTGGACAAAGTATTGGAGTTTCAGCTTTAGCATCAGTCCTTCCAGTGAACACCCTGGACTGATCTCTTTTAGGATGGACTGGTTGGATCCCCTTGCAGTCCAAGGGACTCTCAAGAGTCTTCTCCAACATCACAGCTCAAAAGCATCAATTCTTCGCGCTCAGCTTTCTTCACAGTCCAACTCTCACATCCATACATGACCACAGGAAAAACCATAGCCTTGACTAGACGGACCTTGGTTGGCAAAGTAATGTCTCTGCTTTTTAATATGCTGTCTAGGTTGGTCATCGGAGAAGGCAATGGCAAGCCACTCCAGTACTCTTGCCTAGAAAATCCCATGGATGGAGGAGCCTGGTAGGCTGCAGTCCGTGGGGTCGCTAAGGGTCAGACACGACTGAGCGACTTTACTTTCACTTTTCACTTTCACACATTGGAGAAGGAAATGGCAACCCACTCCAGTGTTCTTGCCTGGAGAATCCCAGGGAAGGGGGAGCCTGGTGGGCTTCCGTCTATGGGGTCACACAGAGTCGGACACGACTGAAGTGACTTAGCAGCAGCAGCAGGTTGGTCATAACTTTGCTTCCAAGGAGTAAGCGTCTTTTAATTTCATGGCTGCAATCTCCATCTGCAGTGATTTTGGAGCCCCAAAAAATAAAGTCAGCCACTGTTTCCACTGTTTTCCCATCTATTTCCCATGAAGTGATGGGACCAGATGCCATGATCTTAGTTTTCTGAATGTTGAGCTTTAAGCCAACTTTTTCACTCTCCTCTTTCACTTTCATCAAGAGGCTTTGAGTTCCTCTTCACTTTCTGCCATAAGGGTGGTGTCATCTGCACATCTGAGGTTATTGATAATTCTACCAGCAATCTTGATTCCAGCTTGTGCTTCCTCCAGCCCAGCGTTTTTCATGATGTACTCTGCATGTAAGTTAAATAAGCAGGGTGACAATACACAGCCTTGACGTACTCCTTTTCCTATTTGGAACCAGTCTGTTGTTCCATGTCCAGTTCTAACTGTTTCTTCCTAACCTGCATACAGGTTTCTTAAGAGACAAGTTGGGTGGTCTGGTATTCCCATCTCTTTCAGAAATTTCCACAATTTATTGTGACCCACACAGTCAAAGGCTTTGGCATAATCAATAAAGCAGAAATAGATGTTTTTCTGGAACTCTATTGCTTTTTTGATGATCCAGCGGATGTTGGCAATTTGATCTCTGGTTCCTCTACTTTTTCTAAAACCAGCTTGAACATCTGGAAGTTCACGGTTCACATATTGCTGAAGCCTGGCTTGGAGAATTTTGAGCATGACTTTACTAGCGTGTGAGATGAGTGCAACTGTGCAGTAGTTTGAACATTCTTTGGCATTGCCTTTCTTTGGGATTGGACTGAAAACTGACCTTTTCCAGTTCTGTGGCCAAAAGAGATCTCTAGTCTTTCCCACTCTGTTGTTTTCCTCTATAGTTGTGAAACAACTATACTCCAATTAAAAAAGTATTATAGAACAGGTATAAAAATGAAATCATATATACACAAACACATATGAATATCCCCATAAATATAAACCCACATAGACATACACAAAAATATCAACTCCAAAGCACAGAATAAAATTCTCAGTTGAAGAACCATCAATTCTAAATTGGCCACCTTTTAAAAAAGAACTTCTTAAGTTTTTTAAGTTCAGGCTTCCCTGGTGGCTCAGTCGGTAAAGAATCTGCCTCCAATGCAGGAGACCTGGGTTCAATCCCCAGGTCGGGAAGATCCCCTGCAGAAGGGAATGGCAACTCACTCCAATATCCTTGCCTGGAGAATTCTGTGGACAGAAGAACCTGGTAGACTACAGTCCATGGGGTTGGCAAAGAGTTGAACACAACTGAGCAACTTTCACTCACTCAAAAAAAGAGTCATTGTGATGTTACAAAATGCAAACTCCTGAAATCTCTGTCTTTTAAGTGATTCTATGATTGAAGGAGGACCTCCTGGTTGACCTTCCAGCTTTAATTTGGCTCTGACAGGTAGGTCAAATAAGGAATTAATCTTTGCTGAGACTCTAATTGCTGATGGGCGAGAGGAGATGGTTCAGGGTTGTGTTTGGAAAAAGTGGAGAAGGAAACTGAGATTTTTTTATTACAGACTTAGGACATGGATCCAACCATAAGGCCTTATTTTTAATGGAGAGCCACCACAAAGCCCATTTGCTCTGCTAGCCAGCCAGCAGTCATCACAGATCTTAGTTTAATCTCTTGTTTTCATTCATCCTGAGTCAATACCCACTTGTTTCCCATTTCCACTCTTTTTGAGAGCTTCATCTGATATTCTCCAAAGTCAAGTCAAAGTCACTATTTCATGTGAAAGAACTGTGAGCTTTTGGGGGCAAAGGCCTCTTCAGATCACCACTGTCATTAACACTGTGATTACACCCACATAGCCCTGATACGGGAGGGCTGCTTGCGCCTTCTCGGGCACCAGAAGTTGCTAGCGAGTGGCCTTGAGGGCCAGTTCTTTTAATATCTGAATCAGACATGTGTTGGGTTTTCAATTCCACAATCTCTAAGATTAAAAGACTCTTCAGGCTGAAAGAGGTTTAAGAGCATTTAATCCACCCTGTCACGTCCGAGGTGGCATAGTGGTAAAGCATCCACCTGCCAATGGAGGAGACACAGGAGACACAGGTTCAATCCCTAAGTTGGGAAGATCCCCTGGAGTAGGAAATGGCAACCCACTCCAGTATTCTTGCCTAGAAAATCCCATGAACAGAGGAACCTGATGGGCTACAGTCCATGGGGTCACAAAGAGTTGGACAGTGCTGGGTGACTGAATATGCACACATGCCCATTTTATAGTGGAAATTGAGATTCAAAGAGGAAGGGTGATTTGTCCAAAGTCATTGCCTGATCTCTGAGCTCCAAATCCAATGTTCTGCCTTATTCTCCAAAAACATTGTTCAAACAAACTCTTAGAATTTCTTATGAAGTTAAACCTACATGTAGCCTATGACACTGCAATTCCACTTGTAAGTATTTATTCAAGAGAAATGAAAACATGTGCTATGGTCTAAATGTGCCCCCTAAAATTCACATGTTGAGTCCTAACCCCAAAAGATAATGGTATTAGGAGGCAGGGTCTTCGGGAGATGATTAGGTCATGAAGGTGAAGCACTCATGAATGGGATTCAGTTCAGTTCAGTTCAGTTCAGTCGCTCAGTCGTGTCTGACTCTTTGCGACACCATGAATCACAGCACGCCAGGCCTCCCTGTCCATCACCACTCACAGAGTTCACTCAAACTCATGTCCATCGAGTCGGTGATGCCATCCAGCCATCTCATTCTCTGTCGTCCCCGTCTCCTCCCACCCCCAATTCCTCCTAGCATCAGACTCTTTTCCAGTGAGTCAACTCGTCGCATGAGGTGGCCAAAGTATTGCAGTTTCAGCTTTAGCGTCAGTCCTTCCAATGAACACCCAGGATTGATCTCCTTTAGAATGGACTGGTTGGATCTCCTTGCAGTCCAAGGGACTCTCAAGAGTCTTCTCCAACACCACAGCTCAAAAGCATCAATTCTTTGGTGATCATCTTTCTTCACAGTCCAACTCTCACATCCATACATGACCACGGGAAAAACCATAGCCTTGACTAGATGGACCTTTGTTGGCAAAGTAATGTCTCTGCTTTTTAATATGCTATCTAGGTTGGTCATAACTTTCCTTCCAAGGAGTAAGCATCTTTTAATTTCATGGCTGCAATCAGCATCTGCAGTGATTTTGGAGCCCAAAAAAATAAAGTCTGACACTGTTTCCCCATCTTTTTGCCATGAAGTGATGGGACCAGATGCCATGATCTTCGTTTTCTGAATGTTGAGCTTCAAGCCAACCTTTTCACTCTCCTCTTTCACTTTCATCAAGAGGCTTTTGAGTTCCTCTTCACTTTCTGCCATAAGGGTGGTGTCATCTGCACATCTGAGGTTATTGATATTTCTCCCAGCAGTCTTGATTCCAGCTTGTGCTTCTTCCAGCCCAGCGTTCCTCATGAGGTACTCTGCATAGAAGTTAAATAAGCAGGGTGACAATATACAACCTTGACGTACACCTTTTCCTATTTGGAAACAGTCTGTTGTTCCATGACCAGTTCTAACTGTTGCTTCCTGACCTGCATACAGGTTTCTCAAGAGGCAGGTTGGGTGGTCTGGTATTCCCATCTCTTTCAGAATGTTCCACAGTCTATTGTGATCCACACAGTCAAAGGCTTTGGCATAGTCAATGAAGCAGAAATAGATGTTTTTCTGGAACTCTCTTGCTTTCTCCATGATCCAGCCGATGTTGGCAATTTGATCTCTGGTTCCTCTGCCTTTTCTAAAACCTGCTTGAACATCTGGAAGTTCACGGTTCAAGAACCATTGCTGAAGCCTGGCTTGGGGAATTTTGAGCATGACATTACTAGCGTGTGAGATGAGTGCAATTGTGCAGTAGTTTGAGCATTCTTTGGCATTGCCTTTCTTTGGGATTAGAATGAAGACTGACCTTTTCCAGTCCTGTGGCCACTGCTGAGTTTGTGTTGTGTGTAAACACAAGTGCTTACAATAGTTTTATCTATAGCAAGAAATTAGATGCAACCCAAATGTCCACTGACAGGTAAATCAATAAACAGACTTTGGTATATTCATTCAGTGTAATACTACTCATCAATAAAAAAGGAACAAACTACAGAGTACAGCATGGGTGAATCTCATAGACATTGAACTAGGAAAAGAAGGCAAACATAAAAGAGGGCAAACTGTATTATTTCATTTGCACATAGTTCTTGAAGAGGCAAAATTAACTATATAAGTCTACGGTGACAGAAAACAGAATACAGTTTTCTGGAACAGGAGAGGGATGATTAACTGCAGAAGGGCATGAGAAAACTTTCTGGAGCGCTGGCAATGTTATATTTCTTCACCGAGATGGTGTTACATTGGTATAAACATTTGTCAAAATTCACCAAATTAATAAACCTACTGAAAGAGAGAAAACTGTACTCTGTACTCTGTAAACTGTACTCTGAAAACTGTAAGAAATCAAAGACACAAACAGATAAGAAGATATACCATGCTCGTGGAGTGGAAGAATCAATATTGTCAAAAATGTTTATACTACCCCAGGCAATCTACAGATTCAGTGCAATTCCTATCCAATTACCAATGGCATTTTTTCACAGAACTAGAACAAAATATCTTAAAATTTATATGGAGACACAAAGGACCCCAAGTAGCCAAAGCAATCTTGAGAAAGAAAAATGGAGCTGGAGGAAGCAGGCTCCCTGACTTCAAATTATACTACAGAGCTATAGTGATCAAAACAGTGTGGTAATGGCACAAAAACAGAAATATAGATCAATATTTAGATCAATATAGATCAATATTTAGACCCTAAATAGAAATATAGATCAATCAAAATATAGAACAGGATGGAAAGTCCAGAAATAAATCCATGCACCTATGGTCAATTAATCTATGACAAAGGAGGCAAGATTACAGAACTGCAGAAAGGCAGTCTCTTCAACAAATGGCGCTGGGAAAACTGGACAGCTGCAAAAAAAAAAAAAAAATGACGTTAGATCATTCTTTAACACCATACATAAAAATAAGTTCAAAATGGATTAAAGACCTGAATGTAAGGCTGGAAATCATAGAATTCCTAGAGAAACATTCTGACATAAATCATAACAATATTTTTTTTTTCAGATCTGTCTCCTAAGCAAAGAAAATGAAACTTTGAGAAAAAAAGAGAAAATAAACAAATAGAACCTAATTAAACTTAAAAGCTTTTGCACTACAAAGGAAACCTACTAAAAGGGAGAAAACAGTTGCAAATGATATGACTAATAAAGGGTTAATACCCAAAATATGTAAACAGCTCATACAACTCAACATCAATAAAAACAAACATCCCAATTTAAAAATGGCCAGAAGACCTGAATAAACATTTTCTTCAGTCCATGGGCTCTCTTCATCCCCTCTGGCATCTTGCTACTGACCCCCTCTTCTCATATTTCCAGTTGAGCCAGACTTAGGTTCTGCCTGGGTCCCAAAGTCTTGATAGTCTGTGGGTAGAGGGACAGATAGGAGATTCCCGGGAGCTCTGCTCAGTTCAGGACCCTTGGCTCTTTCTCTGTGACCTTTAGCAGGGCCTATATCTTGAGCCTTATCACATAATGAGTTTGGTACATTCATAGGCCAATAAATCAGAAGGTACTCCTCTCTCAGAAGGTACATAATTTAGGTGATAACCTCAGTCATGCCAACATGCTGCTGCTTAGTCGCTTCAGGCGTGTCCAACTCTGTGTGACCCTATGGACTGCAGTCTGCCACACTCCTCTATCCACGGGATTCTCTAGGCAAGAGTACTAGAGTGGGTTGCCTTCCTCCAGGGCATCTTCCCAACCTAGGGATCGAACCCAGGTCTCCCGCCTTGCAGGCAGATTCTTTACCACTGAGCCACCAGGGAAGCCTCATGCCAACATACCCCCACTGCAAAAATGTTTAAGGGAGCAGTTTCTAATTCTGTTATCACAGCTCCCTGATTACACGTGTCACAAAGGCATCCACGGCTTCCACACCTAGGAGCCCAGAGCCAAAGTCTTGCCAAAGACGGCTCACCACCCAGAGGAAGACAACTGGTCTACATTTCCAAATCTGCTCACCTAGATTGTAACTTGCTCAGCTTCTTTCAGACGAGATCGGGCGCGTTCAGGGTGGTATGGCCGTAGACAGCTTCTTTCAAAGATCTGGAAATTCCATGGCTTGACTGTGAACCCTGGAAAGTTCACTGGAGATGGCATGACTCATCCTCCGTCTTTCACTTATGGGACACTGAGGCTTAGTGAGGTCGTGTGGCTCAGCCAGAGCTCAGGCTCGCTGCCGCCTTAATGCTGGCCCCATGTCGCCCCCAGGTTTCTGGGCCCATGGAGTCAGTCTTTTCATGCCTCTTTCGGTGCTTTCCTCACCCCTCCCCCAGCAGCCTCCCAGACCATTATCTCTCCCCAGATTGTTGCTGCAGACTCTTGCGGTTTCCCTTCTCCAAGTCTCCACTTCTACTAGTCCATCCTGGGTGACGTGCCGAGTCACACTCTGACCTGAAAATTGTCAAGGGCTCCCCCTTCCTGCCAAAGAAAACCCAAAAGCCTTGACCTGGTGTTCAAGGCCCATCACCATCTGACACCAACTTGCTAATAGCTTCCCATTCCCCTTGACCTCCCCTCCCCACAGACCCTAGGCCTAGCCTAAACCAGCTGATTGCTGTTCCTAGTATCTCCCTTCTGCTTCTGCATTTGGTCATGCTACTTCTTCTACTGAGTTTGCGAGACTGGACTACCCACTGATCACCTGTCATCTCCACCTGTCCAAACCACTTTCCCATAAGGCTTGACTCAAATGCCCTCCCACCCCAAGAAGCTTCCCCATACTCCATTCCCAATGGAAATTATTGCTCCCACCTCAAAACCCTTGGGCTCAAGACCTTGGGCTTCCCAGGTGGCACTAAAAAAATAAAAAAACCTGCCTGTGAATGCAGGAGACATAAAGAGACACAGGTTCGATCCCAGGGTCAGGAAGATCCCCTGGAAGAGGACTTGGTAACCCACTCCAAGTATTCTTGCCTAGAGAATCCCTTGGACAGAGGAGCCTGGCAGGCTATGGAAGGCTACAGTCCATAGGGTCGAACAGAATCGGACAGGACTGAAGTGACTTAGCACCACACACAAGACCCTATGATGGATAAACCTTAAGCCTTAGGTATTTATGTACCTGTTTTCTCTCCTAATAGGATACAAACTTTCTCAAAAACAGAGTACATATTGATTTGTCTGTATGTTTCCCACAGGCCCAGCATGGTACCTTTTATTCATTGATTAATTCTTTCATTCATAATTTGCTGAATGGAATTTTGGAGTCCAAGAGACCTGAGCATGAGTCCATAACTCTATTTATCTAGTACTAGATAGATCATGCTAGTAGTATGACCTTGAGCAAAACACTTAACCATTCTGAGTCTCAGGTTTTCTCTGCTGCGAAATGAGGATAAGACCTTAAGTCGCAGTATTACTGTAATGATTAATGAGGTGACATATACGATATGTTTAGCACAATGCCTTATACATATTAATAGTAATTATTCAATTAATAAGGCAGTACTAATAATAAAAATAAACATAGCTCCTGCTATGTGCCTGGAATTGTGGAGAATGCTAGGGATACAGAGGTAAATAAAGCAAGGCCCATGCCTTGGAAGACTCAGAGACCAGTGGGGGAGCAGACAACAAGGGCACATCTAGGCGCCACATCATACAGGGTGAGAAGAGCTATGACAAAGACACCCATGGGGTGATCTAGAACTTCTGAAAGGGGCCTGAATTGGGGCTGTGCCCCAGGAGGCAGGGGCTCAGGGAAAGCTCCCAGAAGAGTGATGTGAGCAGTTTGGGAAATCCCATGGATGGAGGAGCCTGGTAGGCTGCGGTCCATGGGGTCGCTAAGAGTCGGACACGACTGAGCGACTTCATTTCACTTTTCACATTCATGCATTGGAGAAGGAAATGGCAACCCACTCCAGTGTTCTTGCCTGGAGAATCCCAGGGGCGGGGGAGCCTGGTGGGCTGACGTCTATGGGGTCGCACAGAGTCGGACACGACTGAAGTGACTTAGCAGCAGCAGCAGTGATAATGATCCAGGGGAAAGAGGCAAAATAGGAAAGAGGGGCACAAGGCACAGCATGAGACAAAGGAGCACAGCGCAGGTCAGAGCACCACTGTACCCGCACACAGCCGGTGCTCAGTAAGTATCTGCTGATAAGAGGCAGCCTGGGGTGCAGGGCAGAGCCACAGGATCGTCTGCCACAGTCATGGTGGCTGACCCTGGGTAAGTCTCGTTCCTGTCCTGAGCTCACTGTCCTCAGGTGACCTACTCCCTTATGCTGAGGTCTGGGAAGGAAACTGAGCCTCTGCTTGGTGTTCCCTCACTCCTCCAGCTGAGTCAGGTAAGGGCATGTTTCCACTTGCTCCATTCAGGAGTCTGGCCTAAGAGGTTGGCAGCACCCTCTTTAGGTCACACCTGTGTCTGAAGCAAGAAACACTAATCATTTTATGAGCATTGTCACACCCTCTTCCTGGGAAATTTTCCTTTTCACAGCTGGGGTGGGGAACCCAGAGACTCCAGAGAGCTACCTGGCATCAGGTTTTATCCACAGGACACCTTTTGTGGACTAGGGGCAATCACAGAATTCAAGGCAAAAATAAGCATCCTCAATGAGTATAATTCTTGTTTATCTGGTAAGAAACAAATAAACTACATTTTAAACATTTTAAAACAATCTTTTTGAATGGAAAATTACTGATTTATATAAAACTGGTCAATTCCGTCAATGCAATATTTTCTTCCGATTTTATTAAGATACAACTGGTATGTGTGCCTATACGCTCAGTCACTAAGTCATGTCCTGCTCTTTTGTGACCCCATGGACTGTAGCCTGCCAGGCTCCTCTGCCCATGGGATTTCCCAGGGACCAATACTGGACAAGAACAAGAGCAGCAACCTGAACACCCAGCCCCTCCAAGAAGGGAAGGGAGGGTAGATGGGGAGAGGGCAGGTGAGCGAGTTACCTATGGCTTCTCTAACAAATTACCACAAACCTGGTGGCTTACAACAACACACAACTTTGATTCAAGTGATGGAAACCTAGTGTAAGCTTGTTGTTTAGTCGCTAAGTCATGTCCAAACCTTTCACAACAGTAACCCTCCAGGCTCCTCTGTCCATGGGATTTCCCAGGCAAGAATACTGGATTAGGTTGCCATTTTCTTCTCCAGGGAATCTTACCAACGCAGGGATCAAGCCCACATCTCCTGCAGTAGCAAGCAAATTCTTCACCATTGAGCCACCTGGGACACCCAGTTTAACCTTACGTAAGGGGAAACAGAACAAGGAAAAAACAAAGTGTAAGTAATGTATTTGCATATTCAACAAAATTGGGAGAAGGACAATGGGAGCTGATTTATGCATGACTGAATCCAGAAACCCAAATGATGTCAAGACTTCCTTGTTCTAACTTTGTGCTTCATCTCTGCTTCTTCTACGTTGACTGTCAGACTGTAGCTGAGCATTCCCATCTGGCATAGAACATATTCACTATTGAAAAGTATTTTTAAGTCATTCAGGACCCAAAAAAAGCACTATCAACAATTTTCCTTTCCAGGTCTTATGTATGTTATTGTATACACATCTGACAGGCCCTAATATGTGTGCTCACATACATACAAACATGCATACATAATTATTTGTTGTTGTTTAGTTGCAAAGTTGTGTCTGACTTTTCTGCGACCCCACAGACTATAGCCCCCCAGGGTCCTCTGTCCATGGGATTTCCCAGGCAAGAAGACAGGAATGGGTTGCCATTTCCTTCCCCAGGGGATCTTCCCAACCCAGGGATCAAACTCGTGTCTCCTGCTTGGCAGGCAGATTCTTTACCACTGAGCCACCTGGGAAGATGACATAATTTTCTAGGGAGCATTTATCGTGTGCATATGGCTTTGTAGCCTACTTTTGTTACTTTGTACTCTTTTATGTAGATTTTCCTTGTTATTAAACTTTATCTGAAAATGGGGGAAAAGCACACAACTATTATTACAGTTTTGGCTCCAAAGTCAGAATTCTAAAATTAGTTTCCCTGGGCTGAAATTAAGCAGGGCTGCACTGCCTCCAGAAGCTTTAGAAGAGAATCTGTTTGCTTGCTTTTCCCCTTCTAGAATTACATGCCCATGGCCCCTTTGTCCACCTGCAAAGTCTTCTGTGTCAAGTCTTCCTCTGTCTCTCTTACAAGAGCCTTTGTGATGACACTGGGCCACATAAATAAACCACGATAATCTCCCCATCTTAAAATTCTTACATGCACATCTGCAAAATCCCATATAAAGTAACATTGGCAAGTTCTAGGGATTCAGACATACATGCTTTGAGGGACCATTACTCAGCCTTCCACCACAGAGAAGCACTCACAAGCTGACAGAAGGAGATATGTCTCAAACACACCCAACGAGGAGGAGGCAGCCAAGCCAGATGCTGAACTGGAGTCACATCCCACACTCAGCAGGAAAGTCACGAGTTGAAACTCTTGGCCACCATCCAATCTTGCTGGTTTGTGATTTAAATAAATGTTCCCATGGACCCCTACCTCCACCACCACATATTTAAAGCAGAAACTTAGGGAGCAGAGTCTCAGAGCCTGGAAAACTTTGCTGCCCACTCACTCCTGCAAAGGGCCCACTCCTCCTAGGGTTCCTCACAACACTAACTGGAAACCACCTGTGAAGCCCACCACCCTTGATTTTATTCTTTTTTTTTTTTTTTCCACTGCTTTAAGTCTTAGTTGCGGCATTCAGGATCTTCTGTTGTGGCATCATTCGGACTCTCTAGTTGTGAGGTATCATGCGGGATCTTAGTTCCCCTACCAGGAGTCGAACCTGTGTCTGCTGCATTGCAAGGCAAATTCTTAACCATTGGACCAAAAGGGAAGCCCCGCCTGCCCTTGATTTTAGACACTTCTCATCTGTCAGAGCTCTCTTGCCCTGCCCACCTCATAGCTGACTCTCACCAGGCTGCCCTGAATAATGCCCTACACATAGTTCAGTCCGGGGGAGTCCAAAGGTAATCAGACACTGTCTTCAAGCTCACTGGAGAGATGCCACTTACATACTCACTGTTCCTTCCTCAACTGTTTTACTTCTGCCCAGACTGCCCTGCCCTGTAATAACAGGGATGATAATACTAACACTGCCATGTTAATATTACGGCAGCTACTCACCATGTACTAGGCAGTAGGCTAGGCAGTTTTCAGTATATTTGCTAGTTTAATTTTCATAAGAATCTGAATATTACCAGGTTCCATTGATGAAGAAACTAAGATGCACAGAAGTGAAATAAATGGCCCAAAATCAGAAGTAGTAAGAGACAAAGCTGAAATCTGAAATGTACATCTTAGTCTGTGTCTTTGGCATAATCAACCATCATTCAAGTCTTCCATAATTAACCACACCCAGCAAGGATTCTACCCTTTCTCTGGCATCCCAACGCCGTATAATAATAATAATAAATAACCTGATTTTAAATTTCAGCAAAGGACCATAAATAGACATTTTTTCTAAAGAAGACACACAAATCACAACCAAGTATGTAATGGTGCTCAACATCACTAATCATCAGAGAGAAGAAAACCAAAGTGACAATGAGAGAGATTTCGCCTTCTAATGCAGGAGGTATGGGTTCGATCCCTGGTCAGGGAACTAACGCCTTGATGCCAAAAAACAAAAACACGTAATGAAAGTAATGCTGTAACAAATTCAATTAAAAAAATTTTTAAATAGTCCACATCAAAAAAAAATCTTGAAAAAAAAACTCAATGAGATATCAACTCACACACGTTAAGATGACTGAGTCTAAAGTTTGTATGGGAACGTCCCTGGTGGTCCAGCAGTTAATAATCCTTGCAGTGCAGGGAATGCGGGTTCATCTCTGACGGGGGAACTAAGATCCCACATGTGACTAAACCCGTGTGCCACACGGGAAGATCTCACACAGTGCAGTGAAAGCCCCCGTGCCACAACTAAGACCAGATGCAGCCAAGTAAGCATTTTCAGAAATAAAGTCTGCATGCAGGCCAAAGTCCCAGAGTAGACAACACAGTACTGAAGATGAGGAACACAGTCGGGGGACTGACACTAAATAAACAAAGTCTGCATGCAGGCCAAAGCCCCAGAATAGACAACACAGTGTTGAAGATGAGGGACACAGTTGGGGGACTGACACTACCCAACTTCAAGACTTACTATAAAGCTACAGTATAAAGACAGTGTGTACTGGCAAAAGAATGGACGAACAGATCAATGGAATGGAGTAGAGGGCCCAGAAAGAGACCGAATAAGCACAGTCAACTGATCTTTGACAAAGGAGCAAAGGCAATAGAACAGAGAAAAACAGTCTTTTCAACAGATGCTGGGACAGCTGGACGGTCACATGCAAAAACAAATTAATCAAGACAAAAATCACACCCTTCACAAAACTTAACCCAAAATGGATCATAGACCTAAATGTAAAATGCTAAACTATAAAATTCCTAGAAAGAAATACAGGAAAAAATCTAGGTAACCTTCAGTATGGGGATGACTTTTTAAATGCAACAACAGGCCGCGGCGCCGCTGCCCAGTCGGCACCAGTTCCTGCAACTGTCTCCTCGTGGCGGGAGCGGGGAGCCTCGCTTTCTCCGGCAGCGAGGGCGGCAGCAGGAGGGAGCGGAGGCGAGCGTGCGGCGGGCTCCATGGAGAGCTGCGGACGCCCGGGCAGAGGCGGCGCTTCCACCCCGGCACCCGGGCTCCAGTGACCGACGCTCGCGCTCTGCCCCGCGTCGGAGCGGTCGTCTGCTCCGGGACTGACCCGGCCTCGCTGCCCTTCCCCGCGCAGCCTCCTCGCTTCCCTGCGCCCCGACTCGCCCTCGACCCCACTGCCCGGCGGGGTGGCGGCGGCCGGGGTAGCAGCGGCAGCAAGAACCCGCCTCTATGATGAAGTTCAAGCCCAACCAGACACGGACCTATCACCGCGAGGCCTTCAAGAAGCGGGCGGCGTGCCTCTGCTTCCGGAGCGAGCAGGAGGACGAGGTGCTGTTGGTGAGCAGCAGTCGGTATCCAGACCAATGGATTGTCCCAGGAGGAGGAATGGAGCCTGAGGAAGAGCCTGATGGTGCTGCTGTGAGGGAGGTTTATGAAGAGGCTGGAGTAAAAGGAAAATTGGGCAGACTCCTGGGCATATTTGAGCAGAACCAAGACCGAAAGCACAGAACATACGTTTATGTTCTTACTGTCACTGAAATATTAGAAGACTGGGAAGATTCTGTTAATATAGGAAGGAAGAGAGAGTGGTTCAAAGTAGAAGATGCCATCAAAGTTCTCCAGTGCCATAAGCCTGTACATGCAGAGTATCTGGAAAAACTAAAGCTGGGCTGTTCTCCCACCAATGGAAACTCAACAGTCCCTTCCCTTCCAGACAGTAACACCTTGTTTGTCACTGCTGCACAGACATCTGGGCTGCCGTCCAGTGTAAGATAGAATTGGGAAGACCGCTTCCACCCTGTGCAGTCTTGTGAGCCAGAGGCGTCTTTATTATCCTTGACAAACATCTGAATGACGCTTGCAAACTGTCTGAATTTGCCATGCAGGATTTTCAAACAATTTGCATGTTTTTCAGATGCTTTCAAATCTTTAAAAAAAAAAGTGTAAAATATTTAATAAGCAAAAAAAAATGCAACAACAAATGCATAATCCATGTAAGAAATAATTCATAACCTGGACTTCATCAAAATTAAAAACTTTCGCTCTGAGAAAGACACTGTCAAGAGAATAAGGAGACAAGCCACAGACCAGGAGAAAATATTTGCTGAAGACACATCTGATAAAGGGCTGTTATCCAAAATATGCAAAGAATTCATAAAACTCAACAATAAGAAAATGAACAACTCAATTTAAAACTAAGTCAAAGACATGAAAGCACATCTCAGTAAAGAAAATGTACAGCTGGAAAATAGCATATGAAAAGATGTCCAACATTGAATATTACTAAGGAATTATACAATTTTTTAATAGTGCTGAAAATAGAAAAGAATGCAGGGTGTCAGCCCACCCCCGCCCCCAGCCCAGAGCTGCTGAAGCAGAAGCTGCATTAACAGACCCCCAGGTGACATGGGCTTCCCAGCTGGCTCCGCGGTAAAGAATCCACCTGCAATGTAGGAGACCCTGGTTTGATTCCAGGGTTCAGAAGAGTCCCAGAGGAGGACATGGCAACCCACTCCATTATTCTTGCCTGGGAAGTCCCATGGATAGAGGAGTCTGGCTGGGCTGCAGTCCACGGGGTCGGAAAGAGTGGGACACAACTGAAGCGACTGAGCACAAGTAACACGCACGTGAAGGTCTGGAAAGTATTGAGTGAGAGGGTGGCACAGCCGGGACACGGTGCTGCTCCCTGCTCACTAGAAAAATAAAACTTATTGCTTCTCGACTAAAAAAGTCAGGGACTTCCCCGAAGATCCAGTGGCTGAGGCTCCATGCTCCCAATGCAGAGGGCCCAGGTTCAATCCCTGATCAGAGAACTAGATCCCTTAAGTTGTGCTTAAGAGTTCACATTTAGCAACTAAAGGTCCCGCATGCCACAACTAAAGAACCAGCATGCTGCAATTAAGACCTGGGACAGACAAATAAATAAATGCATATATTTTAATTAAATTCTAAAATAATAAAACAGTGCTGGGAAAATTAGACATCCTTACACACAGGTGAAATTCAATCTAAACTTTGTACCTTATATAAAAGTTAACTATCATAGATACAAATGTAAAATGTTAAACTACAAAACTTTAAAACATAGGAGAAAGTCTTCATAACCTAGAGGTAGGCAAAGAGTAGTTATACTTGACACCTAAAGCACACAGGGCTTCCCTGGCAGCTCAGACAATAAAGAATCTGCCTGTAAGATGGGAGACCTGGGTTCGATCCCTGGGTTAGGAAGATTCCCTGGAGAAGGGAATGGCTACCCGGTCCAGTATTCTTGTCTGCAGAACCCCATGAACAGAGGAGCCTGGCAGGCTACAATCTGTAAGGTCTCAAAGAGTCAGACACAACTGAGCGACTTTCACTAAAGCACAATATCAAGCATTGGAAAGGATGTAGGGCAACTGGAACTCTCATATATTGCTGGCAGGAGTGTAAAATGGTACAGCCACTCTGGAAAACAGTTTGTTGTTTTCTTCTAAAGTCAAACATATAATTACATGTGCCCCAGCAATCCCATTCTTAACTATTTATTCAAATAAAATGAAAACCTCCCTTCACACAAAAACCAGTCATGCTAAAAACTGGAAACAATGTCCCTCAACTAGGGAATGGATAAACAAATAATAGTATAGCCAGGACAATTATTCATCAGTAAAAAGTAATACATTACTGATTCATTCAACAACACTGATGAATCTCAAATGTATTTTACAAAATGAAAGAAGTCAGAGTCAAAAGGCTACATGCTGTATTGTTTCATTTATATACATTCTGGAAAACAGGAAACCATAGTAATGGAGAACTGATCACCAGGGGTTAAGGGTGGCGGGGTTTACTACAAATTGACAAAACATGGGAATTTGTGGGGATGATGGAAATTTTCTGTATCTTTATTGTGGTGGTAGTTCTATGACTCTGCATTTGCCAAAATTCACACAACTAAACACTCAAAGAGAGTGAATCTTATTCTATGTAAATTTAAATAAAAAAAAAAAAGAAACTGCTGTGAGGGACTTCCCTGGTGGTCCAGTGGTTAAGACTGCACACTCCCAAATGCAGGGGGTTTGATGTGTGGTCAGGGAACTAGATGCCCCAGGCTGCAACTAAGACCTGGCCCAGGCAAATAAATTTTAAAATAAATAAATTTTTTAAAAACTGCAATGAAAGATCTGTGATTCACAATAAAGTATAAATTAATAAATTACCAATTTTTTTTTCAGTTCAGTTTGGTCACTCAGTCATGTCCCACTCTTTGCAACCCCATGGACTGCAGCACGCCAGGCTACCCTGTCCATCACCAACTCCCAAATCTTGCTCAAACTCATGTCCATTGAGTCAGTGATGCCATCCAACCATCTCATCCTCTGTCATTCCCTTCTCCTCCTGCCTTCAATCTTTCCCAGCATCAGGGTCTTTTCAAAATGAGTCAGTTCTTTGCATCAGGTGGCCAACGTATTGGAATTTCAGTTTCAGCATCAGTCCTTCCAATGAATATTCAGGACTGATTTCCTTTAGGACTGACTACAGTCCAACGGACTCTCAAGAGTCTTCTCCAACACCACAGTTCAAAAGTATCAATTCTTCAATGCTCAGATTTCTTTACAGTCCAACTGTCACATCCATACATGACTACTGGAAAAACCATAGCTTTGACTAGATGGACCTTTGTTGGCAAAGTAATGTCTCTACTTTTTAATATGCTGTCTAGGTTGGTCATAGCTTTTCTCCCAAAGAGCAAGTGTCTTTTAATTTTATGACTTCAGTCACCATCTGCAGTGATTTTGGAGCCCAAGAAAATAAAGTCTCTCACTGTTTAGCATTGTTTCTCCGTATATTTCCATGGAGTGATGAGACTGGATGCCATGATCTTTGTTTTTTGAAACCTGAGTTTTAAGCCAGCTGTTTCACTATCCTCTTTCACTTTCATCAAGACGCTCTTTAGTTCTTCACTTTTTGCTATAAGGGTGGTGTCATCTGCGTATCTGAGGTTATTGATATTTCCATTTTTATATTGATATTTACTGATGATCATTTTTTTATAGTGTAATAAAGGAAAAATCCCCCAGATGGTTCCAAAATGCTATCAAGGTTAAGAACCATAGCCCAAGGCAGTTATCTTCCCACACAGGTGTGTACATAGCTCCCCTAGGGCTACCTTTCTTCCCAATCTTCTCAAGAGAAGTCAAGTCTTCCCTCCCACCCCAGTGGGTCATTAACAAAGACTCACTGAGTTGTAAAAGATGACCCACGAAGGCTTTCAGAATGAAAGTGGAGACTGACTGAACTAGGAATATTTCATTTGGTGAAAAGGAGACTCAAAACACACAAGGTTATTGTCTTTAGGATGAAGGGTGGGTCACCCTGATAAGGGGTCACCCTTTATCTGAAGGGTGGCCAGGTGGAAAGAACAGAAATGCTTAGTGTTTCTAGTGGGAAGCCAGGGAACAATGGGTGGAAAGGGGACAAAGTCCAAAATAAGGAAGAGATTTCTAACAACCAGTTAATTTGAAAATAGAATGAGATGCCTCATGGAAGAAGTAAACTTCTCGGTCTCAAGGACTAAACAACAGAAGTGGGTTGACCGCTTATCTAAGATTTTATACAGGGGATTTCAGCACCGTATTAAAGATAAGAATCAATGGCATCTTACTTCTAGGTCAATTCTAAAATTCACGAAGTCCCAAGCACTGCAGAGAAGAAGCTGAGTTCCCCTAGACTCTTTAACTTAGTAAAATCTGAGAAATACTATGAAGTCCTACTGCCCCAAATCTCTCCTCTGCCTGAAATTCCCTCTTACTTCCACAAACACTAAATGATGCTCAAGTGGAAGGTAATGTGTGTAAAAGTGTTGCCAGGGAGATAAAAAGAGGAAGAAGACATGGCCCAGTTCCCCAGCTGGCTACCTCATCCCCCGGGAACTCAGATTAACTATCACTTCTAAGGAAGCCTCCCACTGCCCCTAAAATCTGGCTTAAGCATTCTCCCTACATGTCTTTAGCTCTGAGTGCTTCTCATAGCACACATCATACTTCATCGTACACTCTCTTCACCTGACTGTGAAGTCCGTGAGGACAGGGAATAAACAGATGCACAAGATAAACACCCAGAATATCTAAAGAGCTCTTATGCTTACACTTTTTCTGGAAACCTCTCCACAGGCTTTAAGAGCAACCTGAAGACTAAAGTGAAAGTGCTAGTCGCTCAGTCGTGTCTGGCTCTTTGTGACCCCATGGACTGTAGCCCACCAGGTTCCTCTGTCCATGAAATTCTCCAGGCAAGAATACCGGAGTGGGTAGCCACTGTTCCCTTCTCCAGGGGATCGTCCCGACCAAGGATCAAACCCGGTCTCCTGTATTGCAGGCCAATTCTTTACCATCTGAGCCACCAGGGACGTCCATAAAAGTGAAAGTGAGAGACTAAGCCCTGCCTTTTCATGTTCCCAAAGCATATAAGCTAGTGTCTTTACACAGACTAAACAGCTAATAAAAAGAACGAAAGCAATGTCATCTAAGGAGCAAGAGGGTCCAAAGAGCCAAAGACCAAATTATTGCCTCTTTTTCAGAGAACTTATAAGAAGGAATGTAGCAGAAGTTCTGGAAAATCCATACCTGTAAGTGAGAGTTAAGGTTTCAATTCAGTCATTCAGTCATGTCCGACTGTGACTCCATGGACTGCGGCACACCAGACTTCCCTGCCCATCACCAACTCCCAGAGCTTGCTCAAACTCATGTCCATCGAGTCGGTGATGCCATCAAACCATCTCATCCTCTGTTATCCGCTTCTCCTGCCTTCAATCTTGCCCAGCATCAGGGTCTTTTCCAACGTCAGTTTTCCACACCAGGTGGCCAAAGTATTGGAGCTTCAGCTTCAGCATCAGTTCCCCAATGAATATTCAAGACTGAGTTAAGATTTAGAGACCCTCTCTTTTCTAGTGTAACGCCATTATCTTAAAAGCACAGCAAAGAAACAAATTTATTTGTAACTATCTGAAACCTAATAGAACATGAAATAGGATAGTCAATTAAATTATCTATTTAAATTGTGAAGCCATCCCTTGGTCACAGTTCTATTTGTTGAATGACAGTGTGCAAATTTAGACATTTTCCATCGAGACAGAAACTAAAAGCGAAGAAGGATACAGCGCCATCTTGCAGCGAGACCCAGCATTGCACTGAGATGGTTCCTCCCAAGGCTATTAACTGGCTGTATGTCGTCTGGGTGTGGAATCACTGGAGACAGGTGGGAGTCCTCAGAAGCTAAGAACTAAACAACTGACGTGACTAGGAATCAGGAGAACCTGTTCTGGGGTTCCCATGAAGGAACTGGAGGCCTGGAGGCCTCCCTTCTTCCTAACATACTTCAGGCAAGATCAGGACCACGTAGATCAGAAAGCCTGAAGGTGAATGAAACAGGGGAAGACAGGAAGAATAAATAGTATATTACCACTGATGTTCCCAGGGGGAGTGAGCTGGTATTGGATTATCTATGAGCCTCAAACCTTCTTGAAAACTAAGTTAACCTTTTGGGACTTCCCTGGTGGTCCAGTGGTTAAGATTCTGCACTTCCATTGAGGGGGGCACGGGCTCAATCCCTAGCTGGAGAACTAAGATCCCACATGCCTCAGGGCAACTAAGCCTGAGAACACAACTAGAGAGAAGCCCAGGCACCGTACAGAAAGAGCCTGCATGCTGCAACTATGACCCAACACTGCCAAGAATAAACAAATATCTTAAAACTTTTTATTTAAAGAAGTGATAGGTGTTATGAAAATAGCTGCTCCTTCTAAGTTGGATGATGGCTGTGGAAGATGTCATGTGTTAAAAGATGTCATGCTTTATAGTAAAAATTAATCTATGTTTCTTCTCTCTGTCACCATTATGGACATACAGACAGGTAAAATCGTAGTTGTTTACATTTAGAAGACGACTAAGTTCAATGTTTGCATCTGTGACTTACCAGTTGTGTACACTCGTATAAGCTAGACCACAAGGCATCCAGAGTTTGATGAACATATAAACCCCTAGAGCATCCAGGCTTCACCATAGCCTCAGCCTCCCAGTGGGAAACCAGGGAATGCTAAAAGGGTTGCCATGAAGACTAGCTGAAACGATACAATGTAAAGTGCTTAACACGATCTCCAGCGCTTGGAGCTCTCAATTCGTGGAGACTAGTATTACTGTTCTTTCACTTAGCCTCTGTCCTTCCAAACTTGAGTCATCTGAAGGCTTACGTGTGTGTGTGCGCGTGGTTGTTTTGATTTTTGCTGTGTGTGCAGAATTGCGCAGATAAGAGCCCTTGCACACAGGGCAAGTTCCTCACAAGACAGTTTCTGTTCCCAAGAGTATGTGGACCAGTGCCCCAAGAGTATGCCCCCGAGAGGCACGTTTTTAGGTGTCTGCAATTGAGCAGTGTGTGCACGTGTACAATCCTGTGTATACATAAAACACTGTTTCCTCTGAAGATTGTTGTCAAGGAACAAATTCAAAAGTCATTTCCTTGTGTTTATCAGCATATCAGCCAAGGTTAGTGAGTGGCCAGATAATTAAAAATTGATTGTTCAAAGGGGCAGATCTTATTTTAATTGAAGCCTCTTAGAGGCTTAGATCAAAGAAGGCAATGGCAACCCACTCCAATACTCTTGCCTGGAAAATCCCATGGGTGGAGGAGGCTGGTGGGCTGCAGTCCATGGGGTCGCTAAGAGTTGGACATGACTGAGCAACTTCACTTTCACTTTTCACTGTCATGCATTGGAGAAGGAAATGGCAACCCACTCCAGTGTTCTTGCCTGGAGAATCCCAGGGACAGAGGAGCCTGGTGGGCTACCCTCTATGGGGTCGCACAGAGTCAGACACGACAGCAGTGACTTAGCAGCAGCAGCAGCAGAGGCTTAAATATATATAATATATATCTATATCTTAGGAATATAGATACCTAAATATCTCCTAGATAGTGGAGAAAAATGTGATGACTAGTTATAAGCATTCTGGTCTATAGGCTGGTGTGGGTCACCAGGCTGTAGACGTCACAAAGCCCTCTGCCCAGGCTTCCTAGTCAGAGTAGCAACCTTATTCTGTGGTGCCCCCTTGTCTTGGGATACCCTTTCTGCTGCCCTTCCACAGAGGTCCACTCAGGCTCAGGAGGGCTAAAGTCTAGGAGACAGGACTCCAAGCTCTGATCAGCCTCTGCAGTCAGCTCCCTTGACTGTGCCAGGACTCTGGGGTCACCCCTGCAGAGGGGCTGCAGTGTGATGTGGTGGTTTCGTGCACCAACATCAAAGCCAGACAAACCTGGGCTTAACTCCCAGTGCCTCCGCCTCCCAACTGGTAATTCAGGGATTTTCTCTTCCTAAGCCTCCATTCTGGAGTTATTTCTCCAATGATCTCCAGTAGCATACTGGACACCTACCAACATGGAGAATTCCTCATTCAGTATCCTATCATTTTGCCTTTTCATACTGTTCATGGGGTTCTCAAGGCAAGTATACTGAAGTGGTTTGCTATTTCCTTCTCCAGTGGACCACATTCTGTCAGACCTCAAGATCTTCACAACCAAGATAATCACGATGGTGTGATCACTCACCTAGAGCCAAACATCTTGGAATGTGAATTCAAGTGGGCCTTAGAAAGCATCACTACAAACAAAGCTAGTGCAGGTGATGGAATTCCAGTTGAGCTATTTCAAATCCTGAAAGATGATGCTATGAAAGTGCTTCACTCAATATGCCAGCAAATTTGGAAAACTCAGCAGTGGCCACAGGACTGGAAAAGGTTAATCTTCATTCCAATCCCAAAGAAAGGCAATGCCAAAGAATGCTCAAACTACCGCACAATTGCACTCATCTCACACGCTAGTAAAGTCATGCTCAAAATTCTCCAAGCCAGACTTCAGCAATACGTGAACCGTGAACTTGCAGATGTTCAAGCTGGTTTTAGAAAAGGCAGAGGAACCAGAGATCAAATTGCCAACATCTGCTGGATCATCAAAAAAAGCAAGAAAGTTCCAGAAAACATCTATTTCTGCTTCATTGACTATGCCAAAGCCTTTGACTGTGTGGATCACAATAAACTGTGGAAAATTCTGAAAGAGATGGGAATACCAGACCACCCAACCTGCCTCTTGAGAAACCTGTATGCAGGTCAGGAAGCAACAGTTAGAACTGGACATGGAACAACAGACCAGTTCCAAATAGGAAAAGGAGTACGTCAAGGCTGTATATTGTCACCCTGCTTATTTAACTTATATGCGGAGTACATCATGAGGAATGCTGGGCTGGAAGAAGCACAAGCTGGAATCAAGACTGCTGGGAGAAATATCAATAACCTCAGATATGCAGATGACACCACCCTTATGGCAGAAAGTGAAGAGGAACTCAAAAGCCTCTTGATGAAAGTGAAAGAGGAGAGTGAAAAAGTTGGCTTGAAGCTCAACATTCAGAAAACAAAGATCATGGCATCTGGTCCCATCACGTCATGGGAAATAGATGGGGAAACAGTGGAAACAGTATCAGACTTTATTTTTGGGGGCTCCAAAATCACTGCGGATGGTGACTGTAGACATGAAATTAAAAGACGCTTACTCCTTGGAAGGAAAGTTATGACCAACCTAGATAGCATATTAAAAAGCAGAGACATTACTTTGTTAACCAAGGTCCGTCTAGTCAAGGCTATGGTTTTTCCAGTGGTCATGTATGGATGTGAGAGCTGGACTGTGAAGAAAGCTGATCGCCAAAGAATTGATGCTTTTGAAGTGTGGTGTTGGAAAAGACTCTTGAGAGTCCCTTGGACTGCAAGGGGATCCAACCAGTCCATCCTAAAGGAGATCAGTCCAGGGTGTTCACTGGAAGCTGCTGCTGCTGCTAAGTCACTTCAGTCGTGTCCGACTCTGTGTGACCCCATAGACGGCAGCCCACCAGGCTCCCCCTTCCCTGGGATTCTCCAGGCAAGAACACTGGAGTGGGTTGCCATTTCCTTCTCCAATGTGTGAAAGTGAAAAGTGAAAGTGAAGTCGCTCAGTCGTGTCCAACCCTTAGCGACCCCACGGACTACAGCCTACCAGGCTCCTCCATCCATGGGATTTTCTAGGCAAGAGTACTGGAGTGGCTTGCCATTGCCTTCTCCGTTCATTGGAAGGACTGATGCTAAAGCTGAAGCTCCAATACTTTGGCCACCTCATGTGACGAGTTGACTCACTGGAAAAGACTCTGATGCTGGGAAAGGTTGGGGGCGGGAGGAGAAGGGGATGACAGAGAACGAGATGGCTGGATGGCATCACCGATTCAATGGACATGAGTTTGAGTGAACTCTGGGAGTTGATGATGGACAGGGAGGCCTGGCGTGCTGTGATTCATGGGGTCACAAAGAGTTGGACACGACTGAGCGACTGGACTGAACTGAACTGAACTGAAGCCTCCATTTCATGTTTCAACTATGAAACATGGATTTTTTTATATATTTTTTAAATTTATGTATTTGCAGGTCTTTTTGTGGCACACAGGATCTTCAACCTAGTTGTAGCAGGTGCGATCTAGTTCTTCAACCAGGGATGGAACCCAAGCCCCCTGCGTTGGGAGCAAGGAGTCTTAGCCTCTGGACCACCAGGGAAGTCCCTGGATTTTTGGAAAATAAAATTCACCAGGTTATTGAGAAAACTAAGAACTTGAAGTGAAAAATCCTTAATAAAGTGCCTGATATAAGTTGATGTTCATTTAATAATTATAGCTAATATTTCGCTGAAGACAATGGCAAGCCACTCCAGTACTCTTGCTTAGAAAATCCCATGGATGGAGGAGCCTGGTAGGCTGCAATCCATGGGGTCGCTAAGGGTCAGACACGACTGAGCGACTTCATTTTCACTTTTCACTTTCACACATTGGAGAAGGAAATGGCAACCCACTCCAGTGTTCTTGCCTAGAGAATCCCAGGGATGGGGGAGCCTGGTGGGCTTCCATCTATGGGGTCACACAGTGTCGGACACGACTGAAGTGACTTAGCAGCAGCAGCAGCTAATATTTATTGAATATTTACTCTGTGCCTGTATACACAGGCATCATTTCATTTAATCTTTACAACATTGGCAGAGTAGTAGATAGAAATATTATAACCCCCATTTTACAGATGAGAAAACTGAGGCGTTGGCACAAAGTCACACAAGTAATAAGAGAGAAATCTGAGCCCAGGTAATCTAACTGATACATTGTCATTTTTAATATTATTATTATCAACAAAAACAATAACTCAAAAAGGATTCCAGTGCCAACTGTGGAGGGAATTGTTCTGCCATCAGATTCCCCTCAGATTCTTTTAATGTTAATGTGCATCCTTTCCCCCTGCTTCTTATTCAGATTTTAGCCACCATTCACTTATTCTCTCAACAGACATTCATTGAGCAGCTACTATGTGCCAGGCACTGTGCTTGACTCTGAGGACTCAGCACTGACAAAACAGTGACGGTCCTTGCCCTCAGGGAGCTAGGGGCTGAAGAATGAGAGGAGCCAGTCATGCAGAAACCAGAGACTCTTAGGTAGGCATGAGTGTGGCTGGCACAAGCTAAGACGGGACAGAAGGGCAGAGTGACCGGAGCTCTGAGCAGGAGGAGATGGCCCCTGCCCCTCCCTGAACTCCAGACTTGCAATCCACAAGCTGATGGCACACACTTCCCTGGTGGTGCCCAGAGCCCTTGAATACAATATGTCCAAAATACAAGTCATTATTTTCTGCAGCCCAGCCCCCTCCCCTTCCCTGAGCAGCCACTGCTCCACTAAACATCCAGTGACCCAAGCTAAAGACCTGTTAAACGTCTCTTGAATTTGTCCTTTCTCAATCACCATAATCCTTGCTTTGGTCCAGACCTCATCATCACTTGCCTGAGCTGCTGGACTGACCCTAACTGCCTCTTCACCTCCAACACCTCCCTCAGACTGCTGCCAGAGTTCTTCCCAAAACAAACATGTGAATATATAACTCCCCGGGTGTAAAAACCCTGGTGGTTCCTTTGTAGTCTCAGGATGAAATCTAAATTCCTTGGCCTGGCGGATAACACCCTTCATAATGAGGGCATAAGCCACGTCTCAGCCTTATCTCCCACTAGTTGTCCACATGTCTCAGAGCACTAGCCATATCTAATGACTTTTCCATAGCACCAGGAACAGCACATGCTATTCCCTCTGCTTAGAATTCCTCTTCTGTTCCTCTCTCCCGGAAGTACTACTATTCAACCTTTCAGATACAGCTCATCTCCTTGATACAGCCTTCCTTGATGTCTCCAGGAAGAACCAGCCACCTCACTCTCCTAGGACCCATCAGCTCAGTTCAGTTCAGTTCAGTCACTGTCGTGTCTGACTCTTTGTGACCCCATGGACTGCAGTATGCCAAGCTTCCCTGTCCATCACTAACTCCCAGAGATTGCTCAAACTCACGTCCATCGAGTCAGTGATGCCATCCAACTATCTCATCCTCGGTCACCCCCTTTTCCTCCTGCCTTCAATCTTTCCCAGCATCAAAGTCTTTTCAAATGAGTCAGTTCTTTGCATCAGGTGGCCAACATATTGGAATTTCAGTTTTAGCATCAGTCCTTCCAATGAATATTCAGGACTGATTTTCTTTAGGATGGACTGGTTGAATCTCCTTGCTGTCCAGGGGACTCTCAAGAGTCTTCTCCAATACCACAGTTCAAAAGCATCAATTCTTTGGTGCTCAGCTTTCTTTATAGTCCAACTCTCACATCCATACATGACTACTGGAAAAAGCAAAGCTTTAACTAGACTAACTTTTGTTGGCAAAGTAATGTCTCTGTTTTTTAATATGCTGTCTAGGTTGGTCATAACTTTTCTTCCAAGGACCCATAGTACATGATATTTACAAAACAGGTATAGCATTCATCAAATGTGTTCCTGGTTATTTGGTTATACAGCTATCTCCCTACCAGACTGAGCTCAGAAGGGCAGGGACTATGCCCTGTTGAGCACAATGTCTAGTATACAACAGATACTCAGTGAGTGTTTAGTGAAAGAATGAATAAAAAATGATAGGTCCTAGAGAGAAGTCAACGAGTCCCTTAAAAGCCAGATTTCCAAACTTGCTCTCATTCAGTTCAGTTCAGTTGCTCAGTCATGTCCGACTCTTTGTGACCCCATGAATCACAGCATGCCAGGCCTCCCTGTCCATCACCAACTCCTGGAGTTCACTCAAACTCATGTCCATCGAGCTGGTGATGCCATCCAGCCATCTCATTCTCTGTCGTCCCCGTCTCCTCCCGCCCCCAATCCCTCCCAGTATCAGAGTCTTTTCCAGTGAGTTAGCTCAAATTAAAAGTCTACAAGAAAGCCTGAAGGCTGAGAAGTAACCAAAACTAACCTTGTCTTACCACCTGGGAATCACAGACTGTCAGGAATAACCAAAGCCAAGGGAGATACTAAGGTCTCAAGATTAGTAATTTATCCAAGGTCCCCCAGTCAGATGTCATGAGAGTAGAACTGGAAGCCAAGATTCCTACCTCCTAGTGCAGGAAGGGCCTATCCAAGCTAACCTCCATCCACAATTCATAGATGAGGGGAGCAGGGACTTCCCTGGTGGTCCAGTTACTAAGACTCTGCCCTCCCAATGCAGGGGGTGGGAGGCAGGTTCGATTCCTGGTCAAGGAACTAAGATCCCACATGCTACAACTAAGAGGTCACATTCCACAGCTAAAGATTCTGCATGTTGCAACTAAGACAAAAAAAGATTCTGCATACCACAACTAAGACATGGTGCAGCCAAATAAATAAATAGTTTTAGAACAATTTCTAAAAAAGCCCTCTGTTTAAAACAAACACAAGGGGAGCATTGTTTTGTACAAAGATCATTTTGTACACAGGGCCTCCAAGAAGGTAACCCTAACTCAACAAGTTAATTCTGCTATTGGGTGAACCATGTCCCACCAAAATTCATATGTGGAAGTCCTAACCTCCGATAGCTCAGAATGTGACCTTTTTGGAGATGGGGTCTTCACAGAGGCAATCAAGTTAGAATGAGATCATTGGGGTAGGCCTTAATCCACCAGTATGACCAGTGCCCTTATAAAAAAAAAAGGGGATGTTTGGATACAGACACATATACAGGGAGAATGGCATGCAAATGTGAAGATGGCCATTTTATATAAAGAACTTGAGCATCACTGGATTTTGGTATCCATTGGGGGAGGGGGAGGTCCCACTGGACTGTGTGGGGCCAGTCCCCCACAGATATGAAGAGACAACTATACTTTGTTATGGCAGCCAGAGCAAATTAACAGAAGCTCTCTAGCAAAGTGGTTCTCAAAGTGCAGTCTTCCAGTGGGAAACAAGGGAAAAACAGAATCAGCACCACCTGGGATTTGTTAGATAGGCAAGACCTACCAACCAGAAACTCTGAGATGGGGACCCAGCATCTACGGCTCAGTAAGCCCTCCAGGTCATTTCTGATGCACACCCGACTTGAGAACCATGGTCAAGAGCTTCTGCTCTAGCGATGCGGGTTCTTTTTTTTTGGCTGCACTGGGTCTTCATTACAGTGCTCAGGCTTCACTTGTTGCAGCGCGTAGGCTCTAGAGTAAACCAGCTCTGTAGTTGTAGCGCACAGGCTTCTCTAGCTGTGGCTCAGGCTTAGTTGCCCGGAAGCATGTAAGATCTTGGGTCCCCGAAAAGGAATCAAACCTGCATCCCATGAGTTGGAAAGTGAATTATTAACCACTGGACCACCAGGGAAGTCCCTACCCTGGGTTGATTAATGTACCCCCAAAATTTATGTCCACCCAAGAGCTCAGAATGTGACCTTATTTAAAATTAGGGTCTCTGCAGATGTAATTAATTAAGATGAGGCCATACTGAATTAGTGTGGGCCCTAAACCCAATGACCAGTGTCCTTTTACACAGAGAAAACAGAGACACAGACACACAGGGAGAATACCGTGTGACAACAGAGGCAGAGACTGCAGTGCTGTGTTTACAAGCCAAGGAATGCCAAAGATTACCAGGAGTCACCAGAAGCTAGGAGAGAAGCAAGGAAGGACTCTTCCCTAGAGTTTTCCATTCCTACTAATATCATGATTTCAGACTTCTAGATACTTTCAAGCCTCCAGAACTGCAAGGGAATAAGTGTCTGTTGTCTTAAGCCATCCAGTTTGTGGCACTTTGTTACAGCAGCCCTCAGAAAATAATTCTGTATTCAATACAAGAGTCACAAGCCATATGTGGCTGTTTAAATGTAAGTTAGTTAAAGTGAAATAAAATAAAAAATTCAGTTCCTCAGCTGCACTGGTCACATTTCAAATGCTCGATAGTCACATGTGGCTTGTGGCTACTGTATCTGATGGCACAAATACAGAACATTTCCATCAGAACCAGAATGGCCTTCACGTTTTCAAATGGTTGAAAAATTAAAAGAATAATAATATTTTGTGCATGTAAAAATTATACAAAGTTCAAATTCAGTGTCTATAAATAAACTCTTATTGGACGACAGTCACATCTGTTCACTTGCACACCATGACTGCTTTTGTGCTACAACAGCTGAGTTGAGTGGGTGTGACAGAGATTACATGGCTCATTAAACAAAATATCTACTATCTGGCCTTTTTCAGAAAACGTTTGCCCTACTTTTTTCTAGAGCAAGTTTACACTGCTTTAGAGGATAATGAAGAGTAACAGGAAAAGATATTTGAACAAATTTGCACAATGCTGAGCACAGAAGGACCCGTTCTGAGATGCCCATTGGCATGTACTTCCCAGAACAGAGTGCATTCAAGATTACACACTTTTATTTATATGCATATAGTATACAAAATCGGAGAAGGCAATGGCAAGCCACTCCAGTACTCTTGCCTAGAAAATCCCATGGATGGAGGAGCCTGGTGGGCTGCAGTCCGTGGGGTCGCTAAGGGTCGGACACGACTGAGTGACTTCACTTTCCCTTTTCACTTTCACACATTGGAGAAGGCAATGGCAGCCCACTCCAGTGTTCTTGCCTGGAGAGTCGCAGGGACGGGGGAGCCCGGTGGGCCTCCGTCTGTGGGGTCACAGAGTCGGACGCGACTGAGGTGCCGCAGCCGCAGCCGCAGCCGCATATAAATAATAACCACGTATGAACACTCACTGGAGAAGGCAATGGCAACCCACTCCAGTGTTCTTGCCTGGAGAGTCGCAGGGACAGGGGAGCCTGGTGGGCCTCCGTCTGTGGGGTCACAGAGTCGGACGCGACTGAGGTGACGCAGCCGCAGCCGCAGCATACATATAAATAATAACCACGTACCAACACTCACACATGTACATTCCTCACAGTCACACACACACAGTACATGTTTAGAGAAGGAACTAAAGGGACACCGACCCAAGTATTAATGATGGCTCTCTAAGCAGGAAGGGGAGAAGGGGACTGTGGAGTCTATTTCTTCTGATATTATTGCCCTCGGTATTTTCTGATTCTTCAGTAATAAGGAGATATTGCTTTTTTAATAAGAAAAAAAATCTGCCTGATTCTAAAGCCAAGCTCCTAACCTCTATAGCATATTGAAAAGCCTGGGCTTCATGCTTTCTTTCCCCAGGAAAGGCACTGCTTGCCCCATTTACACTGACATATTGCCAACTGACTCTTCTTCTCAGGGCAGAACAGTGTTATCTGTATCTGTGGCCATGAAGCTCTACCAGCAGAATGTTAGCTATCAGTAGCCAACTAGGAACACAGAGGGCCTTCTGGTCACCCATGAAATCCCTGGGAACTGCCCATTTTGGTTACATACAGGAGCCTAGCCAGTGTGCAACGTTAACCTCTACTTCCAGAACAATCAGCAAATACATACAGCTACTCTTACAAGGCAGGATCCACATTTGAGGTTTACCCAGCACTAGGCAGAAAGCCTCTGAAAACCAGCCCACTTTTAAGACCCAGTCGATGATGACCAAAACTCAGGGGACCTGAGTTCAAGGTCCTGCTCTGTAACTAACTCCCTGGGAAACCACAGTCCCTCTATTTGTCCTCTCCTGACCTCAGTTTTGCCTCTGGTAAAGGGTCAGCCTTGGATGAAGTGACTTCCAAGTTTCCCCTCAGCTCCAGTCTGGGCCACTCTGGACCCTCCAGTTGTGTGTGTATGTCTGGGACAGGGTCCAAAGAATTCCCTAAGGGTCAAATGATTAACCATTGTACTGGGTCAGTTCCAGAAAGGACTCAAAAATTAACCTGGTGGCTCCTGTTTTCCCTTCAATCTTTACCACCCATGCTCTGGTGAGGCACCATTCCTCTCCTGCCTGCACAGTCCTGGTGCCATCCCCTAACCCTCTATCCAAACTGCCCCGGTCCCTGCCCCCCATTCCCCCTCCTGCTAACTAAACCACGTCAATCCTCACCCCTTAAACCCTTTTTGACTTCCTAAGACCCCGTGACCACAGCTCTCTGTTCACCTCAATATCCTGCCCTCCATCCCAGTGGAGAGCATTTAACACAGACGGACTGAGGTGGTAGTGAGCACTCCTACGGCTACTTCTTCCTGCTTGGTTACTTCTCTTGGGAGTAGAAACTGCACTGTGTTCCACCTTTTATTCTATGTATGGGCTCATTGTTGAGAATGCTGGAATATTTGAAATGTGTTTCACTGAGCTGAGAACAAGGCCTGGCCACGGGGAAATATTCCTCACTCTTCAGAGTCACTTGTAAGCTCTCTTAGCTCCTGGGATTCTCATGGGACCCCTGTGAAACAAGCCAACCGCTTAACTGGAGTGTGAAGCGTGGAACATGGACGTGAAGCATCTCCTTAAGGCCACATGGCAAGTTGGTGGTAGAGCCCCAGCATATGCCAGAGTTTTCGCCTCCCAGTTCAGCGCTTCAGAGTGTGTGGCACGAAGCAAAACCAAAGCCTCACCCTCATTTTAAGAAATTACAGCTAGCTGCAGCCTCCATACCAACACATGGATACACACACACACTTCAGGAATGCCTCCCACTGGGCCCCAGCCTGCTCGGGGCTTCACCTCTTCAGAATCTCAGACTGTTTTCCTCCCCTCTTTTGATGGGTTATTTACTTGGCTAGGCCTTAGTTGTGGCACACAAGATCTCCCACCTGCGTTGGGGCACGTGGGATCTTTAGTTTCCGCCTGTGAACTCTTAGATGTGGCATGTGGGATCTTGTTCCCTGACCAGGGATCAAATCCAGGCCCCCTGCACTGGGAGGACAGAGTCTTAGCCGCTGGACCACTAAGGAACTCCCTCCCCTCCTTCATTATCATCCTTTAAGGGAGCAACAGTTCCCAACCGGGACACTTTTTGAAGAGATTGCAAGAGGCCAGGAGATGCTGGACTTGGTCCCATTGCTCTGGTGTGCTCCCTCAGCCCCTCCTTGTGCACTAAAGTGCTTACCAGGGAGAAGAGAGGCATAAAGACTTTAGACTGTGGGCAAGCACTCCAGCACACACTGGGAGCTGGGCTTCCCAAAGGAAACATCTTTGCCCTGTCCTGTGTCCGTGGACCCATACGGTCTTCTCACAGTCACCACCTTTGCTGTTCAGCACGGTCTTTTAGGAATCTATAGACAAACTCACATGTTCATGTATATATGACCTTTGGGTGCCAGCGTTTTTAGACAGGTGCATTTATGCCAGTGTGTGTGCAGTGTGCAGGTATAATGTAGACATCCACGTGTGGCATCTGCAAGTCCCTCCTGCAAATGCATACATGTGTAGATGAGCGTGTGCATGGGCATAAATCACCGTTCACCCATCAGTTCAACACAGACGTGTTGTTATTTCAGGCACTGTGCTGGGCTCTGGGCCGAATAAGACACAGTAGACGGATGGGTACACACCAGGGAACGTGAGAGGAAGGTGTGTTTTTCAGTACTATGTGACTGTCTGTGAAGTCACTGCACATCTGTATGTGTGCATCAGGCCCACAGCAAGCTAGGATTGCATACATGAGGGCGCATCTTGTTGATGCTGCTACACTGTCTCCCCAAGCCCCAAGGATCAGATCTAAGCAGCCCTTACCTGAGCCTCAAGCAATAGAGGCATCCTCTGGCCCCTGTTCTGCCAAGGAAGAAGCCTAAAGTGCTTTGTCTCCCTCAACATTCCAGCCATGCCATCCTCCCCACCCACAGGGGGGTGAGGCAACATTTCTTGATAACAGGGCACCAAGAGTCCAAGCTGCTGGAAACCACCTGAGCTTCACGTGGTTTTATGGTTTCTCTGTTAATGTTTGGCCCTGGGTTATTTCTATCTAGGAGGTAAGCCAGAAAAGGCAGGGGAGAGACGGAGGCAGGGGAGATAAGGTGCCAGGTCACTTGCAGGAGGCACCCACGCCAGCAGTCACCTCTGGCACCCCAATACCTGCAGTGTTCCAGGCCCTACCAAAGGAGGGAGCCACTCAAGCAGGAGAGAGCAAGGGCTTCTGGGAACAGGTGTGGAAAGGACAACCCTTGCAAAATGCACCTCAGGAGGCCAGCATCCCCTCTACAACCTTCAGATGGATCCAGGAAGCCCCTCCACCAACACGTCAGCTGGCCTCTGTGTGGTCACCTCCTAGGACACAAGAGCTCACTATCTCCAAGATGCTCTCTTGAGAGTTTCTCTTTTATCCTGGGACAAAAATCAACCTCCCAGCAACTTTCATTCATTGGTCCTCCGTTCCCTTTCAAAAAAATTATTCTCCCTGGGAAAAATAAATTTGATTAATAAATTTGATTGATGTCTTCAGAAGCTTCCTATTTCAAAAGGAGATCAATCCTGGGTGTTCATTGGAAGTACTGATGCTAAAGCTGAAACTCCAATACTTTGGCCACCTCATGCGACGAGTTGACTCACTGGAAAAGACTCTGATGCTGGGAGGGATTGGGGACGGGAGGAGAAGGGAACGACAGAGAATGAGGTGACTGGATGGCATCACCGACTCGATGGACATGAGTTTGAGTGAACTCCGGGAGTTGGTGATGAACAGGGAGGCCTGGCATGCTGTGATTCATGGGGTCACAAAGAGTCGGACACGACTGAGCGACTGAACTGAACTGAATACATAACCTGGGAAAAATACAGCATTAGTTTAGCAGACTTTCTCTAGTTGCTGAGCACGGGCTCTAGAGCTCATGGGCTCAGTAACTATGGCGTGTGGGTTTTAGTCACCCTGCAACATGTGGGATCTTAGCCCCCTGACCAGGGATCAAAGTAACTATGTTTGTGACTGTATATGTTTCCCTTTGGGATGATAAAAATGCTTTGGAACTAGACAGAGGTGATAACTGTATCACATTGTATTTGTACTAAATGCCACTGAATTATACCTTAAAATAGTTAACTTTATGTTGTGTGAATTGCACTTCAATTAAAAAAAAAGAAGAAGACCTGGGCTACAAAGCCATTTAAATAACTTTGTGGGCACTGCCTTCTCACCAAACTGGACACCACGCCTCTGCTTAACAAAGGCAAGGAACCACAGCTGGGGACCTTTCCAACCCGACAAGCCAGGGAGTCGGGCTCCCCTTCCTCACTCTGTCTCCACCTCAGCAACTCTGTCTCTCACTGTCTGCCTAGTGAGGCCACAGTTGCCCCCAGAGCCCTCAGCAGTGTCAAGGCAGGAAATCAGGGCAGAGGGGAGCTCCTGAGCACTGACCATCCTCTAACCTCACTGTGTGGCTCCTTCACAGTTCCCACAATAATGCACCAGCTTCCCAAAGCATCAGTCCTGTTAAAGGGGTCTATGCAGGGGCCCAGGTTCTATCCTCGGTCAGGCCTTCAGGCGCAGCCAAAAATAAAACAGTTATAAGACTACAGTTCAAGTCCAGGTCTTCCCTCTCCCAAATGAATGCTTCCAACCATGACATGACCCCACTTTATTTGCAAGCTGACTAGTCCCAGAAGGGTTCTTTATCTCCCTCCTTTCCCCATACAAGCTCCTGGTTCACACCCTACCTTGTCCTGTCCTCTGAGCACCAAAAACTCCAGGCAAGTGCTTTCTTCTTCCTAAGTGGTTTCTATTTCTAAGCACTCTCAATTGTTCCCGATTGTCTACAGTCTAAAGTCAAATCTCCTAACCTGAGAATCAAGGCCGCTCAAGATCTGGCACCAGGTTTCTTTTTCTATCACTCTGCTCCACACACCCAACATTCTAGCCAAACAATTCTTTCTCTGTCCTTCCCTGAATCATGTCCTTTCTTGATGTACCATGTCCCTGGAAAACCCTCTCTTCCCCACCTCCACGGCATAGCCAAATCCTGACCCTTTGCTCTGATCACACTTGGTATCTTCTTTGACTTCAAAATTTACACACACATACACACACACACAGGCTTTCATTCTTCCTCTAGTTCTCATGGGTCTCTAATAGACCTTTATGCACATGTCCCTGTGTTAAGGTATTTCAACACATATTCCTTAGAACAACACAGTAAACAACCCAGAGCGCCCAGCCCCAGTGTTTGGCACACAGTGGTCCTCACAAAAATCATGCCCAACTAACTAAAGTGAATTCAGCCTCACTCCCTCACTCAATGCAACTCACTCACTCAATCACCTCATTTCTCCTTTCCCCTAATGGCAGTTTTCCTGCCAATTAGAAACACTACAGGCAATTCGAGGAAGGTATTTAGAATGCTAATGAATGAAAATAACTTTCAGTCACATCTATTTCATATAAATTAATCACCATGAGTTTTACGACCTTGGTTGCCTTGATTGCACAACTGTTGGTGGCATACCCTGCTCAACTCAAGGAGTCAAAGTGTTCCCCTACCAGGTGATGTCAGCCAGGGGTAATATGAAGGGAATGAGGATTCAACATCTGAGGTATCCATATCTTCCTGAGTTCATTGAGATCCCTCCTGCCTCTTCCTCAACTCCAACTGAGAGAACCAAGGAGTTGGGAAGTCCAAAGGCTGTGCTGCAATTCTGATCTGACAAGGTCCCAGGAAGGCGAGCAAGGAAGGGTCAAGCCATCAATCCTCACTCTAGGTGTAATGTAAGACTGCGCTCAGCAGAAGTGCCTTTCCATTTCCTAACCACCACTGCCCCCTGGTGCCCTGACTGGCCACATCTGACAATGTTTGTGCAGCCCAAACCTCTAGTGCAGCACTGCCCAACAGAAATATAATGCAAGCAAAGATGTAATTTTTTTTAATAGCTACATTTTAAAAGGTAAAAAGAAACAGATGAAATTAAGTCTAATAATATATTTTATATAACCCAATATATCCAAACTATTACTACTTCAACATGCAATCAATAGAAAAAAATATTAATGACAGTCTATGATTCATGGGGTCGCAAAGAGTCGGACACAACTGTGCGACTGAACTGAACTGAATGCTCTTTTTACAGAGAAGGCAATGGCAACCCACTCCAGTACTCTTGCCTGGAAAATCCCATGGACGGAGGAGCCTGGTAGGCTGCAGTCCATGGGGTCGCTAAGAGTCGGACACAACTGAGCGACTTCACTTTCACTTTCATGCATTGGAGAAGGAAATGGCACCCCACTCCAGTGTTCTTGCCTGGAGAATCCCAGGGACAGGGGAGCCTGGTGGGCTTCCGTATATGGGGTTGCACAGAGTCGGATACGACTGAAGCGACTTAGCAGCAGCAGCATGCTCTTTTTGCAATGCTAAATATTCAAAATCTGGTGTGTATTTTATACCTATGGACACATCAATTCAGATAAGCCTTTTATGTTAAGTGCCCAACAGTCATGTGTATCCAGGGGCTACTGTGATGGACAGTTTAGCCCTAGTGCCTTGACCTGCACTGTCCTTGCTGGCCTAACTAGCATTATCTCATGTCCCAAGCCAATGTTAACTCTAGATCAATCCTCTCTCCTGAGCTCCAGGCTCAGAGAACAAGCTTCCTTCTTAGCCTCTCCACTTGCCTGTCTAACAGAAATCTCTGTAAGTTCTCCAAAACTGCATTCTCATTTTCCACCCCAAAAACTGTCTCAACAGCCCACTCAACTCAATGACATCACCATCCAACTGGTTGCTGGAATTAAAATCCAAAGGGTTATCCTTTTCCTTCAACCCTGCCCCACTTCCAAGCAGTCATTGAGTCCTATCCTTTCATCTCATAGATATGTCTGATTACTTGTCTCTACCTCCACTACCACCACCCTCATCCAGGCCAGCATCGTCACTGCCCTGGACTACTGCACCAGCCTCAAACCGCTTCCACTCCTACCCTCCCACCCCCTCACTCCACACCCACAAGGCGCACGGAGGGATCAGACTGCTCATATCCCACACACTGTCCACATCTCTCCATCAGCTTCCCAGTGCCTTCTAATAAAACCCAGAGGCTTTCCTGGCAGTCCACTGGTTAAGAGTCTGTGCAGCCACTGAAGGGGGCACAGATTTGATCCCTGGGCGGAACACTAAGATCTCACAAGTCAAGAAGTGCAGCCACACAAACACACACAAAATCCAAACTCCTCTCCTGGCTTGGCCACTCCCTTCATCACCTGCTCCCTGCACCTGGCTGCCCATCACTAAACTACCAGATATATGCTGCAAACAAAACATTCTAAATTCATTCCATGTCCCTCTGGCTGGAATATTCTTCCTCCTCCTTGCATGGCTGTCTCCTCATCATTCTGGTTTGAGAAGCCTTCCCTCACCATCCTATCTGCCATAGTGCCCTCATCTTCAGTCATTTTCTATCCCACAACCTTGTTTTAATTCTCTTTATAGCATTCATCATTCCCTGAGGTTGTCTTCTGTCTCCTCCCGCTAGAACATAAGCTCCATGAGAGAAAGAACTTCCCTTCTATTGTCCACCTTTGCTCTTCTAGCAACTAGAACAGCACCTGACACACAGTAACCTAGGAATGAGAGGACGACTGAGTGATATTCCCTCCATTTGGAGCACTCCCTCCTTTCCATGCTTGGTTCCTTCTTCAGGTCTTAGGTTGAGTGGCACCAGCCCAGGGCACCCTCCCAAACTGCCGTGCTTTATATTTTTTCTCAGATCCTCTCTGCTGCTCTCATAGCACAATTTTGACCACAGTCAATTTGTTAGTTCATTTTTTTGTCTTCTCTGATCTCTCTTATGACCGCTCTGCACCCTAGAAACAAGGCAGCATCTGCTCCATTCGTTCTGTCTCTCAAAGCCTAGCGCAGAGCTGCACTTGTGCGCGGCGCACAAATCCTAGTTGGAGGAACAGCTAACTCCTCTTGGCTCCTCCCAGACCTCCGCCCCCGGGGGTGTCCTGCAGGCCCCGCCCCCTCCGGCTCCGGAGCTGCGGTTCCGCCTCGTGGACTCCGGCTCGCACCTGACAGGAGAGGGTCCTCAGCGTGGAGGAAAGGGGAGGGGCCGGGGCGGAAGGAGGGGAGACCCGCCTCCAGAGGGAGCCGAGTTCCGCACCCCCAACCCTGTCCCCACCTCCCTCTCCGCGTAGGTGAAGCCTCCTCCTCGCGAAGGTCTCGGAAGCTCCGCGGGCCACGCTGCGGGCGCCTTCCGCCCGGAGACCCTGCCCCGCCGGGCCCATCCCCAGTCCCCGCAAGGCTGCTCGAGCGCCCCCGCGGACCCGGCCGATCCTCCTTCCCTCAGTCTCGGGCCGCGGGGGCCGCGAGTCCGGCCGCCCAATCCCTGAAGCCCAGGCAGGGGCAGGGACGCGGTCTGCTCAAGCCGCCCCTCCTTCTCTGAGTCCCTCCGCCGCCCGTGGGAAGCCACCGAAGCCGGGTGGTGGCCCCCACTCCCCCGGCTGCGGCGCCCGCAGAAGCCCCGCCGCGTCCGCCGCCGGGTCAGGGTCCCGCCGCCCGGCTCCTCCCGTCCCCACGGACCCTCGGCCTCGACGGCGACAGAGCCCCGAGGTGGCACAAGGGCCGACGGGAAACTGCGGCCGTGTGACCTGACCAACTGACCTACTGGCTGGCTGACCGACTGACGGGACCGACAGATCGACTGACAAACTGGCTGACAGGATGGTTGACAGAAATGACAGGCTGACTGGACTGACAGGCTGGCTGACTGGCTGAGGTTGACGGACAGAACTGACAGGTGACTGACAGGCTTGCTGGCAGGATTGACAGGCTGAGTGACTGGACTGTAGACGGCTGACGACATGGACTGGCAGGTCGGCGTGCGGGGGTTGCCGTGGCCTCTCAGCCTCGGCCTCCACCTCCCGCTCACTTCACGCCAACTCACCCACCACGAAAGGGTTCCACAGAGCGCTGTGGCCGCGACTTCTCTCAGGGACCAAGCCGGAGACCTTACGTGGTCCGCGCAGTCACCTGGGGGCCTCACGCTGAACGGAGGGGCAGGGTCGAGGGGCGGGGCCAAGGCTGTGGGCGGGGCCACTGCTGGGGCGCGGGAGGGCGGGGTCGGTGGTGGGCACGCGATGGGGGCGGGGCAAGGACTGTGGGCGGGGCGACGGGTGGATTAGGAGCTGTGGTGGGAGGAGTCGGTGAGTGGGCGGGGATAGAGGCTGGACTATGGCTGGAGAAAGTAAAAGATGCTTGCTCCTTGGAAGGAAAGCAATAACAACGTCGTAGACAGCATATTAAAAAGCTGAGACATCACTTTGCCGACAAAGATCTGTAGAGTCAAACCTCTGCTCTTTCCAATAGTCATGTACAGATGTGAGAGTTGGACCATATAGAAGGCTGAGCACCAAAGAATTGATGCTTTCAAATTGTGGTACTGGAGAAGACTCTTGAGAGTCCCTTGGACAGCAAGGAGATCAAACTAGTCAATCCTGAAGGAAGTCAATCCTAAATACTCATTGGAAGGACTGATGCTGAAGCTGAAGCTCCAATACTTTTGTCACCAGATGCGAAAAGCAGACTCATTGGAAAAGATCCTGATGCTGGGAAAGATTGAAGGCAGGAGGAGAAGGGGACAACAGAGGATGAGATGGTTGGATGGCATCACCAACTCAATGGACATGAGTTTGAAAAAAACCTAGGAGATGGTGGAGGACAGAGGAGACTGGCGTGCTACAGTCCATGGGGTCCCAAAGAGTGGACACACCAGCGACTGACCAGCAACAACAGCAACAGCTGGAGAATGGAGGTTTTCCCTTCACCCCTGGGCCTCCTCCTCCTCTGGAGCAGAATGGGTGTGTCCCCTCGGGGGCCTGAGCTGTGCTGCAGGTCAGTCCGGCGACCTGTCGGAGAGATAGGTTCCCACCGTCCTTAGAACCTGGGCATCCTGGGCTTCCCAGCTTCAGCAGGGGATGGACAGGGCCTCTCAGGGGCAGACTGGCACAGAGCTCCACAGTGATGGAAACCTCAATATGCCTGGGGCCCCAGAAATCCTGGAGGACTCTTCAGGGACCTGGGGGACCTAAGTGAGCTGGTAGGGACAGGAGCCAGTGGGATATTCATTGTGTCTGTACTGAGCCCACACTCGCCCCCACCTACTCCCTCCTGCCACCCCGCTGGTCCTGGCAGCTCACCCACCAACTCATCTGCCTTCCCAGGGCCTGCCTGGAGCGCAGCGATCTCTGGCAAGCCCCCTAGGTGGCAGCAAAGGACTGAGAAAGTGCTCCCAGAATAGCTTCTTGCTTCAGCCCAGAAAAGTCTGGAAGGATGGAACCACCTCGCAGAGAACAGGAATACAGGATCACAGGATCGCCTCACATCATGCGATTTGAATTCTGACTTCTGGTCCGGGAGAAGAGACACAGTGAGAGAGGACAGGCCAACAGGGAGGGGCCTGACACCTGCCATCCCAAGGGGTCCTCACCTATCTGAGGCTGTCTCCTTACCTGTAGAATTAGGTACAAGAGCACCTGCTCTTACAGGAAACTTTGAGGATTCACTGATACACTGCATGGAAATCACTTGGTACATTGCCTAACACATGTTAAGTGCTCAGTAACTAGTCACATTAATAAACATAAAGCAGCTTCCCACAGGCCTCCCAAACCATGTCTAGCTGCAAACTGAGCGTGATGGTATTGTTTACTGTGTCAGCTTGGCCAGGTTACAGTCCCCATTTATGCAATCGAACACTAATCTTGGTGTCGTGATGGAGGTAGATGCAATTAAGTCAATTGACTTTAAGGGAGATTATCCTGGCGAATCTGGATGGGCCTGATTCAGTCCCATTTGGAAGGACAGAGCTTAAGAACCGAGCAGAGGCTTCCCTGAGGAAGAAGTTATTCTGCCCTTGGACAGTAGCTCCCGCCCTTGGCAGGAGTTCCAGCCTGAACTTCACGATTTCACGCTCACTTTGCCAGCCCCACACTCACATAAGTCAGCTCTTTACAATAAATCTCTTAATGTGCATCTCCTGTTGGTACCATTTCTCTGGCTGAAGCCGCAGAGGAAGCAGGGGTGAGTGAGTATGTCTGTATATGTGTGTGCTGCCATCACAGGGCCCAGTCCTCTGGTTAATTCACTCTTTTTGCAGCTCAAGGTAGCCTGTGCCTTTAGGGTCCTATCAGTTCAGTTGCTCAGTTGTGTCTGACACTTTGCAACCCCATGAACCGCACGCAGCACACCAGGCCTCCCTGTCCATCACCAACTCCCGGAGTTTACCCAAACTCATGTCCTTTGAGATGGTGATGCCATCCAACCATCTCATCCTCTCTCGTCCCCTTCTCCTCCTGCCTTCAGTCTTTCCCAGCATCAGGGTCTTTTCCAAGGAGTCAGTTCTTCTCATCAGGTGGCCAAAGGATTGGAGTTTCAGCTTCAACATCAGTCCTTCCAATGAACACCCAGGACTGATCTCCTTTAGGATGTACTGGTTAGATCTCCTTGCAGTCCAAGAGACTCTCAAGAATCTTCTCCAACACCACAGTACAAAAGTATCAATTCTTCAGCATTCAGCTTTCTTCACAGTCCAACTCACATCCATACATGACCACGGGAAAAACCATAGCCTTGTCTAGATGGACCTTGGTTGGCAAAGTAATGTCTCTGCTTTTTAATATGCTGTCTAGGTTGGTCATAACTTTCCTTCCAAGGAGTAAGGTCTTTTAATTTCATGGCTGCAATCACCATCTGCAGTGATTTTGGAGCCCAGAAAAATAAAGTCTGACACTATTTCCACTGTTTCCCCATCTATTTGCCATGAAGTGATGGGACCGGATGCCTTATCTTAGTTTTCTGAATGTTGAGCTTTAAGCCAACTTTTTCACTCTCCTCTTTCACTTTCATCAAGAAGCTTTTTAGTTCTTCTTCACTTTCTGCCATAAGGGTGGTGTCATCTGCATATCTGAGGTTATTGATATTTCTCCCGGCAATAGCTGGAGGCTAAAGCAAAACCATGACTGTTTAATAGCAGGGTGTGGCGGGGGGTGGGGGGTTGTGGACTGGAAGGTGGATTGGGTGGGTGCCTGGGTGCAGATCTCTTACTCCCTTGCACCACCCCTGCCCCCAGACTTTAGCCTCAAGGATGTGAAATGCTTGTTTCCAGGCTTTTTCTAAGATGCCCTTTTCCCAAGGGAGGCCAGGCTCATCTTCCTCCCCCTGCAGCAGGCGTAGGATTGGAAGGAGGGGTGCAAACTGTGCTGTCTTCCCGGGAGCCAGCTGGTGAGGAGGAGGCTTCTCCCTCGGCCATCAGCCAGTCCTCGTGTCCTTGCCCCGCCTCTCCCACCTGGTCCCACAGGCTGTGTGTCACGCGCACACCCACGCTCCCACCCTCCTGCCCTCATCCCGATAGCTGCTGACACCCATCGGTCCAGTCTATACTGGAGAACCATTCTGATCGCTTTACTCAATTCATTCAGCCTCAGCACAAATCCTTCTGTCATTATCCCCATTTTACAGAAGGGGAAGCTGAGGCACAGAGGTCACTCCTCCTGGGGAGAGCAGCCTGGGGAAGGGCCCTAAAGCACAGATGATAGTGGCGAAGATGAAGAAGGCAGACTTGGAGATCCTGTCAGCTCCGTCTCCCAAGTACATGCTCCTTATCCTCCATCTGCCTGCCATCACCCAGCTCCCCAGTGCCAATCTCCCTCCGGGGCAAACTGCGCCACTACTCTGCCCCACATTGCAATCAGATTTTGAAGATGCAAACAGAATTGTGTCTCCTGCTCCTCTAAACACATCCACGGGGCTGCCCAGCGCTCTGGCCACCTCTCCACTCTCATTTCCCACCTGCCCACTGCCTCCTGCCCTGCAGTCTGACACAGCTTCCTTTCCACTCTTGGTGCTCTGCACACTCCCTTTGCAGATGCTGTTCCCTCTGCAAACAGACTTCTCCCACCTATGCCATCCCACCCCCTGCGCCTTCCCTTCTGAGCACTGCAGTCTGCTCTGCAACACTCACCTGGTGACTGCGTGTTACCCCAGCACCCCACCACACACACACACACACACACACACACACACGACCTTGAGTTCTGTTCGGTGGGTTTTGCTCACTGTGGTATCCCCGGTGCCTGCACACCGTAGAGCAGAATCCATGCCTGTGGGATGAGCCATAGGTGAGGAACTAAGGCCAGGCACCAGCCTGACCTAGGCGGGAGCCACATGCCCTGGTTCGCTGGGGGAGGCCCAGTTTTCACCTGTCATCCAGTGTATCAACCACAGTGCCCTTATTTACTCCCCAGTGTCCCAATTTGGTGACATATTAAATGGTCAGCCTAGTTATTAGAAAGGAGAAGGGCTTTATCCCAGAGCTTCTTTTCCAGCCCCTACATTGGCTTCCCATTTTTTTCCCTACAGGCCCAAAGCTTTTACATCTGGCCCTTGAGATCTTTGTAATAGCTCCCTACATTGCCCCCCAAGCCCCCAGAAATACATAAGAATTCTATTTGCCCATTTTACTGCAGAACTATCCTCCTGGAGGGTTGCCATGGTGATTGAATGATGTCACTGCCTTAGAAACTGTTGCCTAGGAGATGAGTGATGTCACTTCCAGGAGATGATTGCCATGGAAACCGTCTTGGTGGAATTAGGGGGTGGCCAGGAAAGCAAAGGAGGGTGTGGAGGGCGGATGCAAAAGGGACAAATGTGAAGGGCGGAAGGAAAAGGGAGGGGGAGAACAGGAAAAGGGCCAGGAAGAGGATGGGGACCATCCCAGAGCGGTTGAAAATAACAGAATCATAGAATCTCCAAAATGCAAAAGTACCCAGAGACCACCCCAAGTATCCACCTCGTTTTTAGAGGCTGCTGAGAGGTCAGGACACGCTCAAACCAGTTTATAGGTGATGTTAGAACTAAGCTCAGGGACTCATGACTCTGTTTGGTTTTTCTTTTTTTTGACTACACCACTAGGCATACAGGATATTAATTTCATGACCAGGGATCGAATCCGTGCGCCTTGCACTGGAAGCATGGAATCTTAACCACTGGACTGCCAGGGAAGTCCCGACCCTCAGTTTCTTAAGTGGCTCATTGATAGATTTGGGTGTGGAAATGAAGGATTCCTTCTGTTCACTTCTCTTTCCAAAGCTTTGGTCTCAGGTCAGTCATTCACTCATGAAGTCAACAAATTCTTACTCTGAGCTGTGTGCTAGGCCCGGAGAACTTGAGTGGTATCTTTATAGTTATTGTATCATTTTACGTTTGGTTTGTATCCCCCACTAGTTTTAGCCCTGCTGCTGCTGCTGCTAAGTCGCTTCAGTCGTGTCCGACTCTGTGCGACCCCATAGACGGCAGCCCACCAGGCTCTCCCATCCCTGGTATTCTCCAGGCACGAACACTGGAGTGGGGTGCCATTTCCTTCTCCAATGTGTGAAAGTGAAGTCGCTCAGTCGCGACCCCATGGACTGCAGCCCACCAGGCTCCTCTGTCCATGGGCTTTTCCAGGCAAGAGTACTGGAGTGGGGCGCCATTGCCTTCTCTGAGTCTTAGCCCAAGGACAGGTAATTCACCCAGGCATCCAGCCCTAGCGCCCTGACCAGCGCCTACCACATGGCAGGGAATGGGTTGCTGACAAGACAGGTGATGAACGCCATCGCGTGGTGCAGACCCACAGTACAGGAGCCCGGGGTGGGGGTGGGGGGGTCAAGATGAAGGAATCCACTGTCAAGTTCGTTTTCCCACAAGCTGTGAGGCGCTTGAATCTTCCAGGGTCTCTGTAAAGACTCAGGGCCCATGTACGTAGTGTCTGGAACACAGAAGGTGTTGGAAACTGCCGTGCCCGTCAGCCTAACGCCTGCGCTTTGCAACAGAAGACGGTCTGCTCGGTCCCACCCAGCTGTGACTCAGTGCCTGCGCCCGCCCCATAGCTGGAGCGGGGGCAGGGGGTCTTCTGAGAACGGAGGGCTCCCTCGGCCTCTGGCAGGGCCCAGCCGTGGAATGCAGCCTCCTTTACAGAACCAAGCAGGGCCCTGGGCTCCCCAACCCCGTGACCTGAGATGGCCAAGTACTGACCCGACAATAGCGCCATTATCAAGAATCCTCTCCTTTCCTCCAAATCAAACAAATGGAGCTTTGAGCAGGGTTTGAGGAGTTATTGAAAATCTGAGCATTAGCACCAATACACTGAGATGTTCTTGCCAAGTGTAATTCGTTGAACTGGAAGTGAAATATTAAAAGCACTGAAAAGTGCCCCAGAACAAGATGTGTGTGACGTCCATTTTTTCTCAACCCCAAGACTGTCGCCCAGTGAGAAAAACCATGAACAAGGATTCCAGGGATCTGAATGCTAATCTGGGTTCTGGCACTAACTTTCTATTCATTTCTCTGGTCTCATTTCCCCTGTGGTAACACTGAGATGACCCTATTTCATTCCATAAATTTATCTTGACAAGCTTTTTTTCTTTTCCTTTGATCTTGACAAGTTTTAAAACATCAGAGCATGCAGAACTGGAAGGAAGCCTTTGAGCCCACGCAACAGAGATGCTTTCAGCTTTACATCACGTGTAATTTCAGGTCCTCTCAAAGAACCCTGTTTATTACTTGTGGGGCTGACTGGAATTATGTGTCCATACTTCCCCACACCCTGTTCCCAGACCCAAGAGGATGCCTTGCACATGGTACTCAAGAGTTGAATTAAAACTTATACTCCAGATTCAATGAGGGACCTGAACCTTGAAGGCTGTCAGCTGCCTGGGGCCCACCAGAGGCAGTTAGAATTCTGAATTCGAGACCGCAGACTAAGATAGCCTTAGGTCATGGGCAGAGGCTGTCCTGTGGCACCAGCTGATTCCAGAGGTCCTCCAGCTCTGCACCTAATTCCTCCCCCTGTAAGGGAACAAAACTTTTCATAAGACGGCTGTGAAGTGAAAATGTGATTGCTTTTTCTAAATCCCTTTGTGTGAGGGGCATTCCTAAGAAGTTATAATGTTTAAAGTATTTTCATCAAAGCCAAGTGCCTTAGCCACATAGAGCTTGTAGCTTTAAAATACCTGACCTACTAATTGAAGCAAAACTCAGTAATGATTTTTGGTAGCAATTAGGTCAACCTGAAATAGCTTCCTGAGGACTACTTATTATCATGTGGGCCTATCAGGGTGAGAAAACAGGTTAAGTGTCCATGCTGACGAGTGCTGTGCTCCACCACAACGCAGGACCAAGGACAGAGGCCAGGCACGGCCGTCTCACCAGCCCAGCGTTAAGCTTCAGTCAAGAAGGCCCCAAGGTGCTTAGGCCCTTCAGGTAACTGAACCAACCCGCTGGACAAGTATATCCAGTCCCGAGTACCAGGCTGGAGCTCAAGGGTCCAGTTGGTGACACAAGGCTTCAGGAGTGGCCTGGGGAGGAGGCAGATGGGGGGTGGGGAGTACACTAGGGGCCAGGCCTTTCTTGTTCTTAAAACTCAGAGGGAGTTCTGTTGCTGCTGCTGCTAAGTCACCCCAGTCGTGTCCGACTCTGTGTGACCCCATAGACGGAAGCCCATCAGGCTTCCCTGTCCCTGGGATTTTCCAAGCAAGAACACTGGAGTGGGTTGCCATTTCCTTCTCCAATGTGTGAAAGTGAAAAGTGAAAGTGAAGTCGCTCAGTCATGTCCGACCCTTAGTGACCCCACGGACTGCAGCCTACCAACCAGGCTCCTCCATCCATGGGATTTTCTAGGCAAGAGTACTGGAGTGGCTTGCCATTGCCTTCTCCGGGGAGTTCTGTTACCCTATTTCAAAGAATACTCAGAGCTTTCTTAATAATGATTTCTCAAGATTGTATTGGGTACCCAAGCTGTGTCTCTAAGTAACATTTTATTCCACGTAGTGCAGAAAAAATATTAAGAAAAATGGTGAACATGTACCTACTTTGTGTGTTACAAAGCAACCAACGTTCTGTGGGGTGGCTGGAGCTACACCCTTGAAGTCAGACACAGACCCACCTTCCAGAGGGGCTGTTCCTCAGAAGACGCACTAGGGTCTTCCCTTTAAAGGAACCAGCAACAGGAAGAGGAGACCAGAGAGGCCACATTAGGTGGGTTCAGAGGAAACTACTTAAAATTCGTGAGTCTGATGTGTATGCTGCAAAACCTGTGATGGAATCAGGGGGCACAGACTCCCTACTCCAGAAATGCTTTGGAGTTTGGAGAGATCAAATCCGGATTCAGAGCGGGGAGCTGTGACAGCTCTTCAAGAGTGAGAGAAATGAAGACCACACACGTAGAGGTAATATCCCCAAAGCAGCATTTTTATTTACCCACTGAATTCCGAAACATTTAATTTAGGAGTCTGGCATCTCATAATCACCCATCTTGATTGACATGGGCTGACACACATGGCGCTGTCAGGATACACAGGACAATAGCCAAAGAGTTACAAAAAATAAACCCATGATTCTTAAACAACTGCAACCAAAAAAAAAAGTTACAGGTATCAAAACTTCAGATGCATTGCACTGAAAAGAAGGTTTGTGCACGTCATAATTTAAAGAGGCGAACAAGGTGCTACTGAAACCTCACGTTAAAGTTTATTATTAAGCTGATGGAAAGGAGCAAGTGGTCTCTCGTCCCGGCTGCCCTTAATGGTTTTCCATTAGCTAAGAAAGAAGAGGGAGGGGTGGATTCACTTTTGCATGCACAGATGTACTGCTTTAACAAAACACTAGCAGCTGGTTTGAAGTGGACTATTTAAATACCAACTGTAGCCTGTGTGGCTAATGCTCCTCTCTAACTTTCTGTGGCTTTCGCCTGCACTTCACCTAGACAGGCAAGCAAACGAAAAGGCCTCCTTCAGAACGCACCTGTCTGCACAATCCAAAAAGGGAGCTCCTGTGGGCTCAAAGCAACCGTCAGTCCAGCAATGCCCATGAAGTAATTTATCTGGAGCTGCTTCCCAGGGGCAGAGAGCAGGTCTGAGTAGCTGTGCTGCCGGACAGATAGGTTGAGCGCTGGATACTTGGTGAGTGTGGCGAGAGGGGACTGGTGGTGACGGGGTGGGGGCGGGGCGGGCCGAGGCGCTCAGTTGCCCTCTCCGGCTTCCTCGTCCTGCTGGTCGCTTGTCCAGAGGGTGAGGTTGTCTCGCAGCAGCTGCATGATGAGCGTGGAGTCCTTATAGGAATCCTCATTTAGCGTGTCCAGCTCAGCTATGGCGTCGTCGAAGGCTTGTTTGGCTAGGAGGCAGGCCTGCTCGGGCGCGTTCTGGATCTCGTAGTAGAACACGGAGAAGTTGAGGGCCAGGCCCAGCCGGATAGGGTGTGTGGGCTGCATGTGCTCCCTGCTGATCTCGAAGGCCTCCTTGTAGGCGGCCTCCGAGGCCTCCACCACGCCGCCCCTCTTCTCGCCGGAGGCCACCTCGGCCAGGTAGCGGTAGTAGTCACCCTTCATCTTCAGGTAGAAGACCTTACTCTCGTACTGGAAGTCGTTGCAGTTCTTGATGAGGAACCTGTCCAGCAGCGCCAGCACGTCATTGCACACCGTCTCCAGCTCCTTCTCGATCTTCTCCCGGTAGGCCTTCACCTTCTCCAGCTTCTTCTCATTCCCATCAGCCATGGTCTTCTGCTCGATGCTGCTGATGACCCTCCAGGAAGACCGCCGGGCACCAACCACGTTCTTGTAGGCCACGGAGAGGAGGTTTCGGTCTTCGTTGGAGAGAGGTTCATTGAGCTCGGTCACCTGCAACATCCCCAAAAGATAAACACTGAGACCTAAGTTCGAAAACCTGGGAGAGAGACCTTCCCTTCAACCCCGTCAACAAGCCTCCTGAAAAACAGGATTATGTGGTACTTCCCTGGTGATCCCATTGTTAAGATTCCATGCTCCCAATGCAGGGGGCACGGGTTGGATCCCTTGGTCAGGGAACTAAGATGCCACATGCCGCACAGTATGGACATAAAATATCCTAAATGAAACAGGATTACAGAGAAGCCACTCAAGAAAAACCAATTGGACAAGGACCCTATCTCAAGGGAGACTACAGTCTAACAGAAGAGGCAGATACCAACTCAAAAATATTAGCAGTAAGAACTTTGAGAGATTCATAATTCAGGCCTTGTGTCAAGTTCTTAAAAAGTGAAACAAGCAACTGTCTATCACCACTTCCCTCCTCAATAAATCCCAGACAAAATATAAACACCTTCCCTCTTCTAACTTCCCCCATTTCCCTATCCCCAGGCCTCTTCCTCTTCTGCTACAAGCCCTTAGCCGGGGATTGTCTCCCCCAGTTCCCAGTCCATCAACCCAACCACACTTCATTCTCCAGTGTCTTCAGCTGCAAGCCACCCCAACATTCCCCAGGAGGGCAGCCCACAAGCTGGGCTCCTCGGTGCCACCACACAGATAGGAGTGGTGTCCACACAAGCCTGAAGTAACCTGTTCTCTACTCATCCACATTCCCAGGTCCTTCAAGACCGAGAACCCCATGCTGTTCTCCAAGAACTGCCTTTAGACACTCACATACTCCTATCACTTTACTACAAGTATGAAAAGATTTTATATTCTGATAATTTGGCCTTTTATGGAAGCAACCCATATAAATCAAAATTCTATCTCAAATACTATGAAAAATTGCAGAATGCCTGAACCCTTTAGAATGACACTTTTCTAGGACAATATTGCATAAAACAAAATGCGAGGCAAGAACAGAATTTGGAAAGCTCCTCAGATCTTCCAGTAAGCAAATCCCAACGAAGGCCACTTGATCCTGAAGTGCAAGTGACATCCATAAGGAGTCACTATTTACTTCATCCTGTGACCAATAAAACTGCTTTTGTTAGACTATTGCAAAGACCCCTCAAGATACGTCCCAAGGGTATATCATTGAGTGCATACCTGAAATATTTATATATCACACAGTGTTTGTACAAGAGGCACTATCATTATTCAGAAAAATCCTAAGACATCTGGAGCATAGCCTGAGCTAGCTGTGTGACCTTCAACAGAGCGCAACTTTTCTGGGCATCAAAAGTCAAATTAGTGAAGCCAGCCCAAACAACCTCCAAGTATTTCTTCAGCTCTAAAATCCTAGGATTGTTCTTCCTGAGCAACAGTAACAGGTGTGGTTAAGGCCTGAGATCGGTACTATAACGTACGGGTGTACCTGTGGGTCCCAGGAATCCACAGGTCTGATCCCTTCTCCATCCAGAATAAACTGCCAAAAAAAGCTACTGGGCAATATTTGTAATGACACCTTCACGAGAAGCACTAGTGCCTAGGAGTGTCAGTGTTTATGTAACGATCACCTGGTCGCCTGCCAGTCTGAGTGAATCACTATCGGTATCAGCTGAGTGTGACTAACAGCTAAACAAGCATTGTTCTCAGAACCCCAGCCAGGGCCTAACTAGGAAACAACTGCATATGTTTAAATACAGTGTTTTTTAATACTCCTGGATTACAACTTGGCTAACAAAAGGAAACTTACGGGAGGAAGATAGCTTTATTACTTGATCAGATAACTAAAGAAAATTGGGAGTTTTCCCCAGATTGGAAAATTATAGACTGAAGTGAAATCCGATGGCCTGTTGTAAACCAAGATTTACAGCCAGTCTTGTAAATAACCTTCGCTAATGTTTGCTAGTGCGAATTCTCAACACTTCAACTTCCAAAATACAGGAGCCAGGATACTTAAAGACAAGTCTGGTCACCCATTAAGAGGGGCAGATCCTGAGGGCAACGCGATGCAGGGCAGGAAAGTAGGAACTGCTGGTCCCAACCATCCCTCAGATGAGCCCAGTGGGCAAGCCACCTGTGGATTCGGCAGAGATGACTTCCTCATCGCTAGGATCACAAGTTTCCAAACAGCTAATCAGGAACAGAAAGAGCAGACACGGAACTCTCGAGGCAGGAGAGACCTAGACGAGGATTCCCAGCCTTCTTTCTCCTCCGATGCTGGTTCCAACACTCTCGCGTCCATCACATGCCAGCTGTGCCCAGCGCAGCCCCCACCCGACACCAAGTCTTCACGTGGCCACGCCAGCTTTGAGAGACTCCCCCACCTCTGCTCACCGCCCCTCTGCTGTCTGGTTCTCCTGCCCCACTCCCCACCCCAGGTAATCCCACTTAGATGCTTCCTGAAAACCGTAAGACTGTTGAACCTTTCCCATTTGGGAGGCTCTCCTCCCATCTCCTTCGAGGACCGGCCTCCCTGCCAGTCATTCTGCTCACGTGTGTCCTCACCAGGGAGCCTCTGGCTGCACCAGCTCCCTTCACCCTTCTCTGCTCTGGACCACATGGCAGTTCTGAAAGAATCCAATGACCTGGTCAGTTACGAATTCATTTATCTTCTTGTGACACCATTGGCTTATTCAACAATCCGCAAGGGCCTCCTCCCACTAACTCAAAGGGCAATAAGCTATGTGTTTGTGAGTAAAAATAGACCCGCTGCCAAAAATAGCACATGAACTATTTGGGAAAACTTTAAGTTCTCAATCTGGGAAACATCCAACCTCAAAAGTAACACTGAACAAACAAATGAAAAAAAAAAAAAAATCACCCCTGAGCTGCCAGATCACGTGGCTCAAGCTGAGGTTTAGATACTCCGAGAAGCCTTCTCATCCTTCATGGCCACACACACACTCCTACCACTCATTACAGCCACCCACACCCGCATGCTACCAACAAGCTTGCTTTTGATATAGAAATTTACAACAGGAAAAAAAAAAAAATCCTCAAGAATAATTACATAAACATAACCACATGATAGTCTTTAAGTTTCTTTGGCAGAACCCTATATAGATTTTTAAAAAAGAAAAGTGACCTTGAAGAATGAAAGCTTTTTTTTTTGGCTGATTCTTTCCCAAGTTAATGCCTCCCAAAGTGAGGATTCTGCCTGGTGCCCCACTGGCAAGGCACCCATTATTGGTCTCCACTTGCCCTGACCTGGAAGACCACCTTCTGTCCTCACCAGGGAGAAGCTGCAGGTCCTACAAGGCCAGGAAGGGACCCGGCTTTAAGCTCACAGCAGGGGAGTTCAGGTAGCGACTATTCCCTCTAAGTTCACTATCAGTCAAAATAGCTACCCTTGTATCATTAAGAAACCACCTTTGTCTCGCTCTGGGCTTAAGCAGCCATTTTCATGGGCCGTGACTGGCATTAAATACAACTCCATCTGAACAGTTACTGCACACTACTGCCGAGGCACCAGGTCCAAACTCTTCAGAAGCTGTGCAGGTTCCAATCACAGGGAAGTGCCAACACCCACCACCAAGGAGGGGACACCACTGCAGAGTGAGGAGCAGGAGGGGCAGTCTCAACTGGCTTCGACCTGGACTCCTGCGAGAATCTGACCATCCTAAACACTGAAACTTACGGGGTCTCTAGGCTTGTAGAACATACTAAACACAATATGGAGAAACAATCTCTTAAAACTTTAATTTAACATAGTCTTGCACTTCTCAATTCATAGCAGGAACTCAAATTAATACTTTGCTTCCTAAGCTAAAACAAAACAAAACTGGCCTCTAAGAAACCAAGAATAATCCAGTCATGTTCCCCTGCTGTAGCTAAGACCCATAAGTGGCAGATTCTGTCTTTAATTGAGCCTGGTGCAAATGACTTCTATCTAATAGAGGGAATTATTTGTTCAATAGCCCACTTATGTGACTAGCTCGGAACTTAAGTGACCAATGATGACAATGGCGAAAGGACCAGAAAGTATACGAGAAAGAAACTTGATTGCTCAGCCTCATGGGGCACCATCACTGGGTTAAAGGGAGAGCTCTAAACTTGAGAGCCAAAATCTTCGCTTTACAGCTCGACCTTGAGGGAATTCAACTCTTCAAATCTCCTTTGTAAAATGGAGTTAGTAAAACAAGATCCATCCAGAGTTGTTCTCAACAGTAAATGAGAACGTACACATGGAATCAAAGCTACCATTTATTGAGTGCCTAACAGGTAAAATGGTAAATGTAATAAACCTGATGAACTGTAACATGGAACACACACTTGGGGTACCCCACCGTAATTATTTCTGAAAAAGTGTGACGCTGAAGTCTTATCACTAAGTTCCAGACAAAGATGAGAAAATACACTTTTGTTGTCTTTAAAGGAATGGTGGGGTTTTGGACAGCAGGAGCTCTTCTGGGGATAATTTAGGAACCCCAAATCCAGATGGGGATACCTCATGTCAATGCAGCAGCTATGTAAACTGCTCACCAAGTGAAGGTCTTTTAACTGAGAACATTGCAGGACTAACGCAGAGCTCTCTTCCTTCCTCAGCCATTAAGACAAAGTGATACTTACATGGGCAACAAGGCTTGCTGGTTCACGTACATTTCAAATGGTAGTACCAACGTGGCTGTATGATGCCACACTGATCACACTTCTGGTCCACTTCTGAATCATCCTTAGTTTCCGTACCTGCAACATGGGTTAAGCCCCAGCCTAGGACGCTCAGCCGTGCTCTCCTTTCACAGAGCACTTGCTCACTCCCTACCTCCTGAGATCTTACCGCTATTGGAATAACAGCCTTTGGCCACTGGGCTGGGCCTCAAAAGCTGCAGCTTTGTCACCTGCACTTAAGATTTCTACAGCTAGCCTTCAAGTCCTTCATGTGTATTTCTCTCCATCCTTTGTCAATGACTGTGCAACAATATTAGAACACACCACGCCAACCCAAATAATTTTGACCTTCTGTAACTTCATGATTGCCACCTCCATTTCAGTGTGGATGACGGAGGGCAGTGACATGACTGAATGACGTCTATCCAGGAGTATTCACTAGGAATCTATCTGATTAATTACTCTTTCCTTAGATCACTTAGTTTTAGGCACTAATATTTTTATCCCACATTATGGGTTTATCTCATAGTTCTCATGAGAAACTAGGCTCATTTTATGGAGGTGATGAACTGTATAAGGTCTTTCCAAGCCTGGTCTGAAAAGGACTTGGGTTCCAGAATCTTTCACAACTTTTCCTTCCACTGTTCCACTCTAGGTAAGCAGCTAGGTGTGAGATGAGCTGGAAGACACACCTGTGCTTAACTTCAAGAACATTTCTTGCCTCTTCAAATCAGGGGATGAGGCAGGGAACTGCAGGTCTCCACCGATGTGAACACACATCTTTGTTTCAACGTGCGTGATTTTTTATAGGCCTTACCGACACCATCCTCCAGGTGACGCTGGTAGCATAAGGAACAGCAGTCACTACAGGCAGGCAATATTATTAGGGACCATTAAGATGATAAAGGAAACAGAAAACAAGTTAGAAAAAGAAAGCTAAGAACCCACTTGACAATAACACTAACATAACTAGTTTTGCACTTCAGAGGACCAGGAGACAAGCGACTATGAACTTCAAGGTCACAGAGTGGCCGCATCAGACCATTCCCTCACTCAGGCACCTCACAACAGTCTACTTACCTGCCCTGAAGAAAACACCCTAAACCCAGAGAGTTAACAGAATCCCAAAGCCTTCCAAAAGCTGTATTTCAGGCCTAGGATATTAGTGAAATAGGGACTAAGCCTTCTAAATAAAATTAAAAATTTAACGTTGAAACGTCAACTTAGGTAAAATGTGATAAAGTTTTCCACTGACCTTGCTGAGTCCTTTCCAATAAATATATCCATTAATTTAGATAAGAAAAAAAAAATTTTTTAATAGAAAAAACAGGCATATTGACCAAAAATGTCCACATTTTAATAGGAGTTACCTTGAGGGACTGGTCTCACAATTCTGAGATGACATGATTAGAGCTTGGATTGAATTCTCAGGAGCCTATCCAACCCACCAATCATCTCTGATACCGATGTTATGTTTCCAATACACGTTTGCAAAATCCTACCTTAATGTCTCATAGAAAATCTGTGGACACAAGTAGAAAGCTACAGAAAAGCATTTTTCATAAGCCTGCTTACAAAGAGCAGAAAACCAATTATTTTTTCTCTGCAAACTCTATTCGTTTCCTGTTACATCTCTGCACTCTCTCCTTACTTCTCATTTCAAATTTCCTGTTTCCCACAGCTCCACTACTGCCTCCTAGTCATTTCCCCTTAATCTCAATCACTTTTTAGTCCCCAAAAGGCTTCTGACACTGCAGTCTTCAGGTCCACTGGCAGGACGGGAGAGGGCCTCCCTAACATGTCCAGAGCGCAGCCTCAGCCTGCACAACCCCAGTGCCACTCAGTCACTAGGTAGAAGAGACTCACTTTAGTGTGACTTGCTGAGTGGACAGAAGCGGCTTTAACCCAAAGATTAAGCTCAGGGCCCCTTGCGAGGACATGCACTCATAGTCAATCTTATTTCTGTAAAATTTGCTAAATTATTAAATTTTTTTTTTCTTTCTTATGAGACCCTCAGAATTACATAGACTTGAGATTCCAAACCTACATCGTGCCTGGCCTGGATGAAAAGCTCCCTAGCCCATAACACCCTGCTTGGGCTCAACTGGAGATAACCAACGAGTCAACAAATGGGCGGTGGTGATGGTTTCTAGACACCTGGTTCAAGGTATGATGTGGAGGACATGGAAAAGTCACTGCTTCAAGTACCCTCCTTACCTGGATAATCCTAAATTTGGATGCCAACAACAGATTTTGTATTAATAACAAAAGCCTTAAAAGGAGCTTTTCACATGACTCTGAAATTTTAGGGAACCACTGTATTTGAGGATTTTTCAGTACCAAATCCCCTCCCAAGCCAGGAAAAAAGGGTAAAGGAGCTAAATAACCCAGGACAGTCATTCTTGAACTTAAACCCACTGGCACTTGCCTCGAGGGATGGGTCAAGGGCAGCTCTGAGTCCCACCCGCCCCGAGTATCTGAGTCTGCAGGTCTAGGGTGGGGCCCCAGCGGATCCGCTCCCGTCTCAGGAGGTTGTGCGCTGGGTGAACGGGGCAGGTTGCCGACTGTGGCTCTAGACCTGTGACCTTGACGCAGAGAAGTAATGTTCATTTCGATTAGACGTGAAATACTACGAGTTAACAGAGCAGTGAGGGGGTCGCTGGAACTCTAGGTCTCAGACACGCAGGTGGTGTCTAATCCAAGGCACTGGCCCAGGGTGTGGCCGGCCACGACTCCTTCCCCGGAAACGGAGCTGCAGGCGGGTCTCCGAGGATCTCGAGAGGGCAAAGGCACATGGGTTTGGCTCGCCCAGGAGTTGCAACCCGTTTGGGGTTCCAGGCAGACGGGCGCAGCATCCGACATGGGAGGGGGCCCCACGCCCTCGCCTGACTGCAGGGTAGGGGTCTCGGCACACAAAGCGGACCCCGGGCGTGGGAGGATGAAAGTAGAGCGGTTCGGGAGAGCAGAGCGAAAGCGCATCGGGATTACACCGACCTCGGGTCGTGGCAGCGGAAACCAGTGGAGACAGGGCGCCACTCACTAGGTGATTCTTTATTCCAAGTTGGGGTGCGTGGAGGAAAGCGAGAGGGGGTGCCCCAGCCTGGCGGGCCGGGCCGGGGGAGGAATGCGGCTCCCCCGCGCTCCCTCCCCCGTTCGGGGCCCCAAGCTGGGGTGCCGCGCCCCCCGTGCGCCCGCGGGGTCCCCGCTGCGCCCCGTCCCTGGGGATCCCACCCCGCGCGGCCGCAGAAAAGGCGGGACGCGCGGCGGGCGCGGGAAGCGAGGGCTGCGGGCCGGCGGCCGCGCCCAGCAGGGCGGCGGGCTCGCCCCGGGCCCGAGCGGCTGCCGCCGGGCCGCCCACCCCTCCCCTACGCCGGGCCCCCGGCCGACCGCCCGGGCTCCCGGCGCGCTCACCGCCTTCATGGCGGAGGCCATGTCGTCGTAGCGCTCCGCCTGCTCGGCCAGCCGCGCCCGCTGCAGCAGCTGCTCGCGGTCCCCCATGTCGCTGCGCCCGGCCTCGCCTCGCGCCCCTCGCCGCTCGCTCGCCCGCGCGTCCTCTCCGGTCGCCGCGGAGGCCGCCGCCGCCGCGCACGCGCACTGGCTTGCCGGCCGGCCGAGGCTGCAGGCAGCGAGCAGCGCCTCTCACCCTCTCGCTGGCTCGCCCCGCGCTCTGTGGCTCGCGCCGCGGACGCCGCCGAGGGAGGACAGGCGGCCGCGCGGGGGGATGGGAGGACGCGAGCACGCCTGCGCAGTGCGAGGGGCCCGGCCGGGCGGCGCGGGGCGGCGCCAGTGGACCGGGGGTGGGGGGGCGGCCCGGCCCTAACGGTCTATTTCAAGGTGACGTCACCTTCTATAAATAGCTGCGGGCGCCGCCCCGCCCCAGAGTCGCGCAGGCGCCGTGCGGGTGCTGCATTTTACCGCCGCAGAGGTGGAGGTGCGAGAGGGGGCACCCGGGGTGCGGCCTGCGCAGCCGGGGCGCGGGGCGCGGCCACGGAGGCCCCGCAGGCCGCGCACTCTCACGGCCCCATCCAGAAAGGCGGCTCGGAGTTCAGGATACACGTCTGGCTTGAGGAAGAACCCAAAAGCAAATACACTTGGTGCTTGGGAGAGCCAGGAGGCCGCGTGCCCTAGGGGCGGGCGGGCCAGGCTCGCGCCCGCCCAGCCTGGCGGTTGGGCCTCTGTGGGCCACACCCTGCGCTTGGGTCCGCGCTGGCCCGGCGGGGTGGGGTCCACGCACATTCACTCACGGGGTCCCCGCCATGGGAGGTGGCCTTGTCCTTTCCGCCACGGGAGGAGGGACTGAGTGGTCCCGCTGGAACGAGTAACACCACACACACCTGCTGGGAGCTGGCCTGGTGCTATAGGCCCTTACAGGCACGATGCTATTTAATGCTCACAACCCCACCCCCGTGGGCGCTGCCGGCCTCCCCATCTTTCAAAGCCAGAATAGTGACGTGCTTAAGGTTACACCGCCTGTAAGTTGTGGCACGATTCCCCCTGTGGGAAAGAGGAGAGTGGACCAGCTGTTCACTGAGCCCAGTCCTGGCGTTCCATGCTGAGGACCCCTGGTGCCAGGCCCTGGGCGAGGGAGGAAAATCCCGGTGCCTGAAGCTTGGCCAGACTTAGTAAAACATGCCAAGGGATATGCAGGAGAAGGGAGGGACCTTTTGCTCGCTGAGGATCTTGAGTGTCTACTGCATCCTCAGCGCTGGAGGAAGGAGTAGCTGCAGAGTAGGATACCGTGCCTGCCTCTGAGAAGCAGAGACCTAAGTACTCAAGAGCAGGTCGGCCAGACGTTGAAGGAGGTGAGTCAGGGAAGAGGTCTTAGGGAGTGGGGTCCAGCAAGGGCGAGGGCTTGGCGGTGAGGAGAGAGGCCTGGCAGTGGGACCTGAGGTTGGTTAGAACAAAGTCATGAAGTGTTTTCAATGCCAGACTGAAGATCTGAGGCTTTACCCTCAGGTAATTGAGAAGTACTAGAGGCATGGAAGAGATATTTTGGGTCTAGAACCTTGCTCTGCAGAGTCAGGTGCATTAGAGTGGAGAGGAAGGGGACTGCCCTGGTGGTCCAATGGTTGGGACACCTCGCTCCTGTTGCAGGGGTTCCATCCCTGGTCAGAGAACTAGATCCCGCATGCCACAGCTAAGACCTAGCGCAGCCAATAAATATTTTTAAAAGGTGGGAGAGCCTCCCTGGTGGCTCACTGGTAAGGAATCCATCTGCCAATGCAGGAAACATGGGTTCGATCCCTGATCCTGGAAGATCCCACGTGCCGTGGAGCCAACTAAGCCTGTGTGCCACAACTATTGAGCTTGTGGTCTGGAGCCTGGGGATTGCAACTACTGAGCCCATGTGCCCTAGAGCCTGTGCTCCAAACCAAAAGAAGCCCCTGCAATGAGAAGCCCACACACTGCAGCTGGAGAGTAGACCCGCTCACCAAAACCAGAGAAAAGCCAGAGCAGCAGCGAAGACCCAATGCAGTCAAAAGAAAAATAAATTTTAAAAATTATTTCAAAAGAAGGGAGCGAGAGGGACTGTAGAGTGGGCCTTTTCTGGACCTCAGTTAACCTGTAGAACTAGACTTGAACTGTTTAAAGCGCTGTAGAGTAGGCGAAATCCTGGAATGTGGAGTTGGCAGGACCCTTAGATTCAGCACTGTCTGACCCCTTGCCCTGCACCAGGGGAGAGTGAAGTCTCGGGGAGGAGGGGCTGGCCCCAGCTTGCACAGCCAGCAGAGCCAGGGCCTCCACACTAGGTTGTCTTGGCTCCTGGGCCGCCTTCTTCCCGCTGTGATGCTGCAGTGAGGACCCAGGACAGTATTTGAGCGTGTGTCTGGAAGGAAGCCCCCACCCCAGGCCTCTCCATGCTTTGAATAGTGACCTTTGCTAACTACAAATGGAATCAAGATTAACAAACCAGGCTGATCTTTCCACTAGTGAATATCTTTAAAGTGTGTGATGAGTGATTGTTAGTTGCTCAGTTGTATATGACGGTTTGTGACCGCGCGGACTGCAGCTCCCTGGGCTCCTCTGTCCCTGGAATTCTCCAAGCCAGAGTAGTAGAGTGGTTAGCTATTCCCTTCTTCAGGGGATCTTCCTTACCCAGGGTCGAACCTGGTTCTCCAGCATTGCAGGCAGATTCTTCACTGAGCCACCATGGAAGCCCCAAAGAGTGATAGATACTAATTTATCATACATTGTGGGCCCCAAGAGGATGGGTTCCTGTGAGAGGGAGGAGGAGGGCAAGCACTGGGGGGTGCTTCCACAGTTCCTTCCAGTCCTTAGACGGATTTGAGCCTTTCTGGCTTCTGATCATGTTGGACTGAGGGTGATTTCAGAACAGTGAAAATCAGGTAGACTGGGGCATTCTAAGTAACTGATGTTGACATTCATACATGTCACATGGGGGACACTGGTTCTCCCATAAGGCTTTTTTCTTTACTTCTCACAAAACGTCGCTGTCTGCACCTCCCACCCACCCCCCAATCCAGTGCACTCTGGCTCTACAGTCGCTCTTCCGCCTAGCTGGCCCTGGCTGTGGCCCCCAGTCCACGGTCACTGCACAGTCCTCCCCTTCCTGGCCTGCATTTCAGCACCCGGCACAGCTGCTCAGCCTCCTTAGCAGGTTTTCCTCTCAGCTTGCATGACCTGCCTCTCCTGGCTCCTCTATATTGCTCCAGCCACCCCTCTTCTGTCTCCCATGTGGGCTCGTCTTCTCAGCCTACACAGAAATGCTTGGGCTTCTCAGAGCTCTGCCCAGGCCCTCTGCCCTATCCTGGGTGACTTCATCCACGCCCACTCTTGAAGGGAACTTCTACCCCGTTGCCAGCACTGGGCCAGGGGCTTTGCAGAGATGGGCATATCTTTTCCCTCCAGATAGTCCCTGTAAGGTCAGTAGGACCTCCATCCCCATCAAACAGATGAGGAAACTGGCTTGAAGATATTCCATGACTTGAATAAAATCATGCAGCTGGTAGTCAGCAGACCCAGGATTCAAGCTCCAATCTATCCACCTCCTGGGCCTGATGGCCCCACGATGTCTTGAGGTGTAGCTGAGAAGGGGTCAAGGTGTGACTCCCCTTTTAGCAGTTGTCCAGATTGTGAACAGCACACACAAGCCTCCCTCTTGTAGCCCACACACTTCGCAGCATCCAGCTCCTTCACCCTCAGGAGAGAGCTGCCTACTCCCTAAAATCTTATAAACAGAGACCAAGATGACCACCTTAGACAGGTCACCTACTCCCAGAGCTCAAAGTCCCATCAAGCAGCGTTGCTTTTGAGCAATTTCCAAGAGGGCCGCTGAACTGGGGATGGGGGCTGATGACCAAGGTCAGACACACTGTGTGGCCCCTCGAGCTCGGAGCAGGTGCCTAGAGCAGGGGCCAAGTACGCTGCATCCTTACCGAGCAGGGTCTCACCCGGGGAACAGAGCAGCGCTCTCCACCACAACGTGTGTGTGACGGAGATCTGGGCTTGGGTCTGCTCTGCCGGTTACCAGATGAGCACCCTTGGGAAAGCCACTTGTCAGGAGAACTGACCACCCTGTTTCTTAGGATTGGGGATCAGCAAGAGCAAGTTCCCACCCCGCCTGCACCAGCCATCACAGCTGTAGAAAATTCCATGCCGTGCCCCACCTTGAGCTGGTGGTAACGACTGTTTCTCATGCGGGACTGGATTTCCAAAGCATCACCAGAACCCTCTGCTGGAGCCCAGTGAATAGGTGACCCAGAAAAGGCACGCCCTGCTTTTCTTTATTCTTTTTCCCCCGCTCTGGGGCACTCTGAGCTCCCTGTGAAGTCTGGACACCAAGGGACATGTTACAAAGAAGCCCTAGTATTGTTCTGGAGAGACGGCGTTCACACCGTTGTCATGGTTACCAGCTTGAGCAGGAGGGGCCGCCCGCCCACAGATTCGTGTCACCTAGATAGGATTTTCAATTTTATTTTTCTCCCAAATGCAAGCCTCCTGCCGCTTGAGTGACCTGGCCGATTCCAAGCCAGGGATGATATCGCCACCAGAAGCAGCAGCAGCAGCTCTCACTGTTAACTGCTGGCTCTCTGCCTGCCTTGGGGTAAACACTTGACCCCCCGGACCAGCTCTCCAAGTCCTCACATCATGTGCATGAGGAGAAGTAGACGTAGAGCAGTGAGGTGCTTGCTCAGTGGTCACGGCGGTCACCCCCGGCCTCCCTGCCCACGCCCACTCTCTGCCAACTGGCCAGGCCCTTTTGCAGATACCAACTTCCACCGCCTGTGTCTAAGGTCAGATTTCAGGATCTGAGCGCACAGATTTCAGGATCAGCCCGAGTATCCCGCTGCCCTTTGAAAGCCCTCTTTGGGAGCAGATCGGCTTCCACAGCAGCTTTTGGCATTAAGAAGTGCGAAAATGTCCTGGTAGCCGCAATCTGTGAGCTGGTGGGGAGCTCGGAGCCCTGTTCTCAGCAACCCCCATCCCCTCCCCCTGCAAGCTTGATCAGCGGAGCTTGGCTCTGGGGAAGAAGGCCAAGCTGTCGCCTATAGAATCATAGTTAAAATGAGGATGCAAAAGGCTTCTGCTTCCGTTCCACAGATGGTCAAGGAGCTTGTGTTTCTTAGCCAGAATTTTCTAGATCCTTTGGCTGGAACCATCTGGATACTTGCCTTCTGTGTGGTTCTCAGGCGGTGGGCCCAGGTGGGAGAGGCTATGGTGGTCCAGGGAAAGCTGGAGTGTGGTAACTTCCCTTCTCAGAGCCTTGGACTTCCTGGCTAAGAAATGGGAAGCTGTGCTGGCAGATGGCAGAGTTCTGTCTTTTTTCCAGCTCTGAAGGTCTAGGGTATGACACCACTGGAAGTTCCATAAATGACACGGCAGCTCAAGAGGATGAAGCAGTGATGCCTCAAAGGCCCAGTGTCTGGCCCACATCCACACAGGGAGTGGAAGAGGGTAGCAAGACCTACTCCTCAGCAGGCCGTGGGCAGTGGGTGGCCAGTGAGCTCCCCCTCAGTCAAGGTAGGGACAGTGTTGTTCAGTCAGGAAGTCGTGTCCAACTCTCTGGGACTCTGTGGACTGCAGCACACCAGGCTCCTCTGTCCTCCACTGTCTCCTAGAGCTTGCTCAAACTCACGTCCATTGAGTCGGCGATGCCATCCAACCACGTCATCCTCTGTCACCCCCCTTCTCCTCCTGCTTTCAGTCTTTCCCAGCATCAGGGTTTTTTCAAATGAGTCTACTCTTCGCATGAGGTGGCCAAAGTATTGGAGTTTCAGCTTCAGCATCAGTCCTTCCAATGAACACCCAGGACTGATCTCCTTTAGGATGGACTGGTTGGATCTCCTTGCAGTCCAAGGGACTCTCAAGAGTCTTCTCCAACACCATAATTCGAAAGCATCAATTCTTCGGCGCTCAGCCTTTTTTATGGTCCAGCTCTCACATCCGTACATGACTACTGGAGAAACATGAAGTTTCGGTATTTCCGTTCCAATTTTACAGAGGAAGAAGCTGAGGCCCAGGAGGTTAAGATTGTCCCAAAGCAGCACAGGGAGCAGGGGGCGGGAACCCGGATCCTGACCCGCTCCACCACCATCACCATCCTTCCCGTGCCTGCCCTGACCTTGTGAGCACCTGAAAAGTCCTTTCGGTTGTTGAGCTGAGCACGTAACTATCATTAACTGCTGCTTGAACCATAACCTTGGAAGTGAGTTGAGAGCTAATAAGTTTCTACCAAGATTCTCTGCCAGGCAACTGTGCTCAAAAACAGCTTTTCCTCCCCGGCGTGTTAGTAGGAGGCAAGCAGATTGCTGCAGCCTTCTGTCTGCTTCCAGACGACAGTGGTGGGCTGGCCCCAACTCGGGAGACAAAGGGATCTAGAATCACCAAAGTCAGGGGAGAAGCCTGACTCTAGGGGCTGGTCTCTGCAGACGGCTCTGAGTGGCCACTGGGGTCATAGGTAGGAAGAACGTTTTCACCCTTAAAAGATGCAACCCTCCCTGCCTGGCCCTTTGTGACCTGGCCCTGGCCCACCTTTCCAGGATCACTACCTACCCTATGGACATCCTAAGACCACTGGGTTCACAGGCCCTGTCCGCAAGTCTGCCAACTTTCCCATTCTTCCTCCTCTTCCTCTAAGTCTGATGAGCTGAAAGCTCATCTCCTCTCAAGCTCTTTCCCAGGTCTCCACCAAGAAGCATGCTCTCCTTCCACTCACTCCCACCATGACTCTGGTCCCCACCACCTGCATGGACTTCTCTTGGCAGGACTGGTGTTTCCTGGCCAGCTACTAGGCATCAAGCCCTGTGTTATGCAATTTAATCTTGTTTAATCCTCATGACAACTGTGATGTGGGAGCGTTCTCTTGTACACATTTAAACATGAGGAAATGGCAGCTCTCATATCCAAGGTCATGGAGCTAACGGGGGCAGAGTCAGGATGTGAACCAGGCCTTTCTGACTATGAGGTTCACGCTTTTTGTCACTTTTACCAGCTGCTTCCTGCTTCCTAAAGGAAGTTGGCATTTCCCGCGAAAAAAGTAAACACCAAAGGACAAGCCTGCATTTCATTTGGTTCACCATCCAGGGGTCCGGGGTGCCGCTCTTCACGAGTGCTCCATCAAACCTGATCACACCTGTGCCCACTGCAGAAATGCCACTACAAAGGACTTCCCTGGTGAGTCCGGGGGCTTAGAATCACCTTGCAATGCAGGGGACGAGGGATCGAGTCCCTGATCAGGGAACTAAAATGCCACATGTCACAGGGCAATTAAGCTCGTGCACCGCAACTCCTGGGCCCACATGCACCAAATGGGGAGTCCGGTGCCACGCAACGAAAGACCCCACACGCCACACCTGAGACCTGACACGGCCAAACAAGTGATTTTTGTTTTTTAAAGAAATGCAAACAACAAGATCCCTCTGTGTGAGTGGCCGAGGTCTTCCAGGAGGGGATGTGCTTTATACTGGCTGATGGTGGACTGGCAGCCTTGTGCAAGACTGGACAGGAGGGAGCTGAGGGAGGAAGGCAAGATTGCAGGGCCCAGGAGGGGGCTGAGGTGAGGAGGAGGTGGTCTCCCGGTTGAATTTGGCCACCTTGCAGTAACTTGGGGTATAAGATCTGGAGTTGCCTGATGGGGCCTCAAATCCCAGCTCTTCTGCAGTAGCTGGAGTAGCCTGGACAAGTCATTGCACCTCTCTGAGTTCAGTTTCCTTGTGTGTAAAGTGGACTTGTTGCTCACCTGGCCCCTGATGCCAGGAGGAACAAGGATGAGGAAGAGTGGGTGCTGCCTGCCTGGCACTTGTGACTGAGCTGTTACCTCCTCTATGTGAGGCATTGGAGGACCAGCCCAAACCGAAATGCCCTCCCTGTGAAATCACTAGGCCATGCAGGCCTGGGGAGCAGTACGGAACTCACTGAATCACAGACTTGTAATCGTGGTCCAGCAGTTAAGACTCCGAGCTCCCAATGCAGGGGGCCCGAACTGTGGTGTGGAGAAGACTCTTGAGAGTCCCTTGGACTGCAAGGAGATCAAACCAGTCCATCCTAAAGGAGAGCAGTCCTGGGTGTTCATTGGAAGGACTGATGCTGAAGCTGAAGCTCCAGTACTTTGGCCACGTGATGTGAAGAGCTGATTCACTGGGAAAGACCCTGATGCTGGAAAAGATTGAGGGCAGGAGGAGAAGGGGGCGACAGAAGGTAAGATGTTGGATGGCATCATCGACTCAATGGACACGACTTTGAGCAAATTCCAAGAGACAGTTAAGGACAGGGAAGCTCGGCATGCTGCAGTCCGTGGGGTCGCAAAGAGTCAGACATAAATTAAAGACCGAGCAACAACAGGGAACTGGATCCTCCATGCCGCAGTGAGGACCTGGCACAGCCAGATAAATAAACATTTAACTTTCTACCATTTTTCCTGACCAGGCATTGAACCTGGGCCCCCTGCTTTGGGAGCGCAGAGTCTTAGCCACTGGACCATCAGAGAAGTCCCTAAATAAATGCATAGTTTTTTTAAATAATAAGGATCTTAGAGACAACTGAGGCTGGCTTTCCTACTCTGAGACCACAGTGCAGGATGGGCTGTTAGCCAGCTCTGCCAGCAGACGAGCCTGGCTCCAAATCCAGCCCCCACTTGCTCTGTGGCCTGGCTCCTCATCTTTAACAAGAAATTAAAAATAATTCCTTTGCCACAGCTCTGTTGTGAGGATCAGAGACCCAGGCTGGTGTGAGTGTTGAGGATGGGGAACTGAAGCTCAGAGAGGGAAGGAAATTCACTCACAGGCACACAGCAGATTCCCAGCAGAGCAAGGCCTAGGCCCTGCCCCCACCCCCTCCCCAAAGCCAAGGCCTGGGCTTGTCCTTGGGCAGCTGCAGCCTTAACCTCAGAGAAGGCTGAGGAATTCACACTGAGATCTCGCGGGATTCTGGCTCTCACTGAGCTGAGACCCCAGCTGGGTCGCCTGTGGCTGGAAAATGTCAGAGAGCCCAAGTCAGAGCCTGGGGTCTTATGTCCGGCTGGGGTCTGATCCACAGTATTACCCAGGGCTTGTTATGTCACCCCTCTGAGCCTCAGTTTCTATGCTCCCCGAATCAGGGTAGGGTTCCCTGACAGGGTGAGGAATTCTGTCAAGGCACAGAGATATTTTCATAGCAGCTACTCCCGAGTTCTCGCTGAGCGTCAAACCCTCCGCTGCCATTAGCGATGTCTTCCTGGAGTCCTCTCCGCAGCCGGGACAGTGGAGACTCTGCTGCAGGTAAACGACTGAAGAGGGACAGAACTCGGGTCTGAGACCTGATCCTAGGCCTTCTCGCCAAAACCCTCACCCATCCTCTCTTCAGACCTCACGTGGGCTCCTTCTTTGGGTTTAGCTTATTCCTAGTTTCCTCTGGGAGGATCCCTCGGTCACAGGCAGGCTGAGGTGGGCACCTGCTCTGGCTCACAGCACTGGGTCTACTGTTCTGCGTTAAGACAGTTTCTCCCTATCCACCACCAGACAGGAATGTCCCATGATGAAGGACGTCGTCACCCTCATGACTGCATCCCCAGAGCCTAGACCTGTGCTCGGCATCCTTGTTGTTCAGTCACTAAGTTGGGTCTCTTTTGCGACCCCATGGACTGCAGCATGCCAGGCTTCCCTGTCCTGCACCAACTCCCGGAGTTTCATGTCCATTAAATCAGTGATGCTATCTAACCGTCTCATCTGCTGTACGTGCTTGGCATCCAGCAGGTGCTCAATAAATATCTACCGAATGACAATGCATCGTGCCAGCATCAGAATGCCACCGGGGCCCCGAGGGAGCCAGAGAGATGGGAGGAAAGCTCCTGGACTCCTGCCACGCCTTACATTAGCGGCATCTTCTCCAACAGCCGGTCCCCAGGGACACCATCTGAGCCGGCTGAATTCCGGGCACCGCTTCACCTTGGAAAGGAGGCCACAGCTCTCATCAAGCAGCCCGGTAATTGACGTCACAGCAGTGCCGGGAGCGGCCCCGTTAATATTTAATGAAGACTCCACTGCGGCAGAGCTGCAGGCTAGGAGGGCCGAGGGGCCATGCTGAGTCCCCACGGGGTCGTGAGGAGGGCACAGATGGTAAAATTTCCTAAACCGGAAAGCCCCCCCAGCAGATGAGCATCACAGCAACGAGTTTTAGTCCCCCGGCTTAACTCAGAAAGAACCAGGGAATCATGTGCCTGCCATGGGACAAGGAGACTGCTGACCAAGCCCCGGTGATAAATGTAGGGGGATTAGGGGCTCCGGGGGACGTTTCCTGGAGACAGTGGGAGGACAGCGCCCTGGCGCCGACTGGTCTCAGACTCCACCCCAGGCTTACCTTGCACAGCTGGGCAGCAGCTGCACCACTGAGCCTCAGTTCTCTGATCTGTGCAATGGGAATCATGAGACCCTCCCCGAGAGGCTTTTGTGAGAATTAACGGAGATGAATGCTGTACATTGGGAAGTTGCTGGTGGCTCAGTCCGTAAAGAATCCGACCGCAATGCAGAAGACACGGGTTTGATCCCTGAGTCAGAACGATCCTCTGGAGAAGGAAATGGCAACCCACTCCTGTATTCTTGCCTAGAAAATCCCACGGACAGAGGAGCCTGGGGGGCTTACAGTCCAGGAGGTCACGAGGAGTCAGACACGACTGAGAGTCTAAACCACCGGCTGATGCAGAGGACCCAGCCCAGCACACAGCGGGCCCTCAGCAGACCAGGTGTGGGGGCGCTTCATGCATTCATCGGCTGGAGAGCTGTGGGAAGGGAAGAAAGAGCAAGGGGGCGAGGGAGGGGAACTTGGAGCCAGCTGTATCGGGTTTGGACTTGTCACCATGGTGGGGCAGCGTCCCAGAGAGCCGTCAGACGGAGGATGGACAGAGAGCCCAGGGTGGCAGGAACAGAAGGGCCCTTGTGAACCGTCTCTTGTGATTATCTATCTGACCCCTTCACTCGACAGAGGATGCCGAGGGCCCCGGAGGGAGCAGACCAGCCCGGAGGCTCACACTGCAGAGCCGGGGTCTGATCTGGTCTTCAGTCACCCAGCTGAGAGATTTACCCAGGGCCACCCACACGGAGGCAGGCGGCGCAACGAGAGGCCCTGTTCCCTGTCCTCTGCGTCTCTGGCCTGGACAAAGCAGGGCCTCATCATCCCGCCCCCTTCCTGGTCTCCCGTCAATGTGTTTTCCCACAAATCCTGGAAGTTTCACAAAATGTAAATCCAACCGTGTCATCCCCTGGGTAAAACCCTTCTGTGGGCCCAAACTCTGGGTTGCCAGAGAGGATGCAGGAGGCCCCATTAAAACTGAATTTCAAATCAACAAGTAATGGTTTTTAGTAAGAATGTTCCATATATTGCGTGTCTATAATTATACTTAAAAATGTATTTGTTGTTTATCTGAAATTCAAAGTTAACAGGATAGCCTGTTTGTTTTGTTTTTTTTTTGCTAAACCTGGCAATCCTGTGCAGGCTGCCTTCAGGAAAAGGTTGGAGTCTTTTAACTGGCCTCCGAGGCCCACTTTGACCCCATTCATGCTTAGTCACTCAGTTGTGACTCTTTGAGACCCCATGGACTGTCGCCCACCAAGCGCCTCTGTCCATGGGATTTTCCAGGTCAGAATACTGGCCATTTCCTTCTCCAGGGGATCTTCCTGACCCAGGAATCGAACCAGGGTCTCCTCCATTGCAGGCAGATTCTTCACCAGCTGAGCTACCAGGGAAGCCCTATAAGCTCCTCCTTTCCCCTCTCTGCTTCAGACACAGCTCTTTGCCTTTTACCGGACAATCCCCAACTCTCCCTCCCTCTGGCCTTTGCAGCTTCTGTTCTTCTGCTGGAACCATCTCGGTGTTTCCACGCCCCTGCTGCCCCACTGTGCTTGACCTGACATCCTTCAGGCCTCCAAAGGATCGTTGCTTCCTCATGGAAGACTTCCTGGCTCTCCAGGCCTGGGTGGTACTTCCTCTGGGCTCCCACTGCACCTGGGCAGGTCCCCCCCGTCTGTCCTGGTGCCTTGATGCAGAGTAGGGATTCAGCAGACATTTGTCACGTTGGATTGCTACATCCCACAGCCCCTCACACTTTGCCTGTCAACGGTTTCCCCTTCTTTATCCAAGTTCTTTGCGCTCAGATATCACCTCCTCAGAGAGGCATCTCCTGACCGTCCTGGCTGAAACAGGAAACACAGACCCTGAGTCCCAGCTAGCCGCTCCCTGTCCTGTTACCCGGTCTCATTCCGTCCACAAGTCCTCGGCGTTTTTTTTTGGGGGGGGAGCTGTGACTTGTGGCATGAGGGATCCTAACTCCCTGATCAGGGATCGAACTCACGTCCCCTGCATTGGGAGCACAGAGTCTTAACCACTGGACTGCCAGGGAAGTCTGTCATCCACAACATTTACTGCTGTCGGAAATCACGACTTATTCACTTGTGGTCCATCATCCATCTCCTCCACCAGGCAGCGGCTTCTCTGAGGGCAGGGCTATAGGGGCACATTCCTGCCCATCTCCCTAGCTCCTGTGGGGTGTCTGGCCCAGGGAGGACGCTGCGGACTTGCTGAGGGTAACTCCTGAGCATGCCCCTTACTGGTGTGGCACTTGGGGTGCAGAGTGATGGGCGTGAGCTCCCGCCTTCTGTGTCCTCCACGATCCTCACCCTTGGGAGGGCAGGAGGGCAGGCCAGGTGGCTTGGCTGTGTTTCAGGGGCAAGAGCTTCAGGGAGCCCAAGCTGAGCAGGAAGGAAAGAAATCTGCCAAAGCATTCATTTTCAGCTGGGGCTGAGATTCCGAGCAAGGACATCATGGGGTTTTCCTTCCTCCAAGTTGATGGCTGAGTACCAGCCACCCAGCACATCCTCCTGAAGGGTCTCAAAGCTGAGACCCTAGGCCACAGGAGACGGTGTTGGGGGCACTGGGTCCCCTCAGGGGCCAAGGACTTCTAAATCCATAACACCAAGTAGGTCCTCTGGGCCTGCCTTCTCCAGCACCGAAAAGTAGGTCCAGCCACTGCTTCCACTGTGGGAAATGCACACCCCAGAGCAACATCTGCTCTCTGATGCCTCATGGAGCTGCCGTTCTGCATCCTATGGTGGCGGAGAGCCCATCACATGTTCAAGTCAGCCCGCTTTCAAGTCAGGTGGCCTCCTGTCGGAACGTGGCCGCACTGCCACGTGTGTGACCTTGGCATGCAGGCTGACCTTCCTTGAAGCCAGCCTCTGCATCTGTAAACAGTGGACAGTGAAGACCCAAGGCTGCAGTGAGGAGTCAGGCAGGCCCTCCACTCAGAGTCAAGTGCAGAGCAACGCTAAACTGACTGGATGTTTATGAGTGCACCTTCTTGCGTCCGTGTAGCAGGATGGACAGCAAGGTTTTCAGTGCAACAAGGACCCTTCGTGGGAACTTGAGCCACATTTAAGAATTGCCTGGCAGGGACTTGAGTTTTGATGTGAAGCCCTTGGTCCATGTTAGAGACATTGATTCTATTCAGCAACTGTTCTCTAAACAGATGAGAGAACCCCAGGAGCAGTCCTTCAACCCTCCTGGGGGCCCCTGGTATGGATAAGTCAATGGTTTGGGGGTAGACCCCTGACAAGGATTCAGGAGGCCTGGGTTGGAAGGCCAGCCCTGGATGAATATGCTGTGTGACCTGGAACAAATCACTTGCCCTCTATGGACTCTGGTGGCCTCATCTGTAAGACTGGTCATTCCTCCCTGACTTACCAAACTCGCAGAGTTATTGGGAGGATCAGAGATTTGTTGGGGGAGTGTTTAGGCGAGCATCAGCTGTTTGATGAATTAAAGGAGGATTGCTATTAAAACTGAAAACACTATGGGAAATTGCTGTACCTTCAGCCCTGTGCCTTTGCTATGAACCTAAAAGTGCTCTGAAAAACAAAGTCTATTAAAAAAAAAAAAAAGGACCCCTAGATTTTCCACCAAAGACCCTCTAAAGCCTTTATTTAAGTCAGGCAATATAATGAGGGTTCAAGTTCTAACTTGTAACTTGTGTGACTTTGGGCAAATGAATTAACCACTGGCACTGCTAGAGGTTCGATTTTTCCTTCTGTGGAGACATAGCCCTGGGGCAAGAGAAGGATTGGGAACATGCTGCAAGATACTGGATAGATGAGACGAGAAGGAGAAGCTCAGCAGTCTCCCAACACCCTGGGCGACCAAGAACTGACCCACCTGACTTTGAGCTGAGGTGGAGCTACCTGTTCCAGTTTGCATCCCCTGCAGGCAGCCCTCTGGATCTCAGCCTCACCCCAGGTAGAGAGTGACTCAAGTTGTTCTGCAGAGACTGGTCCCTCTGCCCCTGTTGCCATGGCGCTGCAGCACCAGCCTGGCCAATCAGGAAGGAGACATGTATCTGAGCCTCTGTTGCTAAAGCAGGACACCCAGCCAATGGGAAGGGCGGCAGAGTGGAGCCACCATGGAAACCTCAGCCCTGAGGTTCCAACCGGGTTTTTGTCTCCATATCTTGTATGCAGGGGTGGGGGAGGAAGGCTGGGTTTTCTGAATTCCTTTTTTTGCAGAGAGCATCCTGCAGCCTGTGGAGGACACCCAGGAGTCACGGCAGGGGTGCATGACAAGAAGACATCTTCAATGAGTCAGAAAGGACCCCGGCTTAGCAGGACACAGCTCCAGATGTCCCCTTCATCACTCTTCCCCCAGGTGCTCAGCATCACCTGTGTCTGTGATCTTAGCTTATCCCCACAGCTCTGCCTAGCCCCATCTGTCCTAAGAAACAGTGGTAGGCTGCAGAAGAATCCCCACCCCCAAAGTAAGAAGAGGACAGTGGGACTAACCTCAAAGGGCTCTTTTCTGCCCTGCAGCTTTGTGGTTCTATGAAAACTGTTCTCCCTGTTCTGCTACATGCAGGGTCGGGCAGGAGGAGAGAGAAAAGGATCAGTCAGACACAAGCGCTGCCCCTCTGTAAAATCAGAGGATGGGGCAAGCAGGCTCTGCGAGTCCTCTGAGCTCACATGCTAGACTCAATACTGATTTTTTTGTTTTAGTTTTGTAAATATTTATGTATTTGGCTGCACTGGATCCTAGGTGCAGCATGGGGGCTCAGTATGCAGGATCAGCCTTCAGTGCAAACTTAGTTGAGGCACGTGGGATCTCGTTCCCTGGGCAGGGATCGAACCCGGGGCCCCCTGCATTAGGAGCACATAGTCCTAGCCATTGACCACCAAGGAAGTCCCCTTGGTGCTGTTTTAACCTTCAGGCTCTAGATAAAGGGGATCTACAAGGAATAACTTTCCAAGGGGGAGCCCTGTAAATAATGCCTTGACACAAGTAAGACTCAGGTTGCTTTATGCCCTTAAAATGCCACATGCCTCAACTGAGAGTTTGCACCGAATGCTGACCCTGTCCATTGCAGAGCCGAAGCCCACAGAGGCGAAGCTGCCCCCTAGGGTCACACGTCTGCCCTGATGCAGAGCCAAGCCTGGAAGGCTAGCTGGCTCCCCAGCCTGCCATGTGCGGTCTCCTCAAACCAGCCTTCCCCCCTGCCAGCAGGCGTTCGATCGTTGGTTCGGGGAGGGGTGCGCGCCCACACTCCCGACACCCTTATTTTGCAAACACAGACATAATGACAAGAGCAAGGGAAAGTGTGTCCCACCCCTTCCCCCGCGCTTCTCGCTGTCACCCTGTCGCCTGGCAACAGCTCCATCCAGAAACCTAGGTGGCATCCTAAGCAGCTCCCTCGCCCTCATTCTTCCCGCCAAACACATCGCCCAGTCACGTCCCTTTATCTCCTAAATGGCCTCCTCGCCCACTCGTCCCCTCCCCAACCCCTTCCCAGCCCGGGGTTCCACCATGGGTTTCCAGGCTTCTCACAGGTCTCCTGCTATCACACCTGCCTGTCCCACCCCTACTTCCATTTTCTATAACCACAGCCAGACAGTCTTTACAAAATTTAAGTCCGATCATGTAACTTCCCTGGTGGCTCAGAGGTTAAAGAGTCTGCCTCCAATGCGGGAGACCCGGGTTCGATCCCTGGGTTGGGAAGATCCCCTGGAGAAGGAAATGGTAACCCGCTCCAGTATTCTTGCCTGCAGAATCCCATGGACGGAGAAGCCTGGTAGGCTACAGTCCACGGGGTCACAAAGAGTCGGACACGACTGAGCGACTGAACAGAACAGAACAGAACATGTCACCTAATGCCTCCTTAGAACCTCTATAGATGAAAATTGAAATCCTAAACAAGCCCAGGAGGCCCTGCATCAGGCTGACACCCCACCTGCAACTTTGTCTTGCCCTGGCATGTGCTCTGCCCTCTCTGCCTGGAACATACCCCAACACACTTCCAATCCTTCTACTTACTAGTTACTCCAGCTTACCCATGAGTTCTCACTTGCTTGGGGAGACTTTTTGACCTCCCTGATTAGGTCGAATCACTCTGGTTTGGGCTGTCCTGGCACCACGAACCCCTCTGACTGTATCACTTCACAGTTGCAGTTTTATACTTATTCATGTCATTATTTGATTCATATCTGTAAGCCCTGTCCCACTTGATGTAAGCTTTGAGTGGCTTTTTCTTGTTCTCTGCTTGAAACATACAGATGGAAGGATGAATGTGGCTTTGTTGGATGATGGACAGGAGTATGACTCGATGGAAGAATGCTCCCACTTTCCCCAGGTCACTTAGACCTAATCATATCTCCCTCTATTCTGAGCCAATCCCGTTCATTCAACATGCACCAAGCATCTCTCATGTGCCAGGAGTGTGACCGCAGAGCTGTCACACTCAGGGAAAGACAACCCAGGGAAAGAGAGACTTCTCTGCCCTGGAAATTTAGGTAATAATAGTAGCTACTTGCAAGGAGATCCAACCAGTCATTCTAAAGGAGATCAGCCCTGGGTGTTCATTGGAAGGACTGATGCTAAAGCTGAAACTCCAATACTTTGGCCACCTCATGAAACGAGTTGACTCACTGGAAAAGACTCTGATGCTGGGAGGGATTGGGGGCGGAAGGAGAAGGGGACGACAGAGAATGAGATGGCTGGATGGCATCACCAACTCGATGGACATGAGTTTGGGTGGACTCCGGGAGTTGGTGATGGACAGGGAGGCCTGGCGTGCTGTGATTCACGGGGTCGCGGAGAGTCGGTCACGACTGAGCGACTGAACTGACTAGACCCATACTTGGGTTTCCCTGGCAGTTGGACGATAAAGAATCTGCCTGCAATGCAGGAGAACCCAGGTTTCATCCCTGAGTTGGGAAGATCACCTGGAGAAAGGAATGGCTCTCCACTCCAGTATTCTTGCCTGGAGAATTCCATGGACAGAGGAGCCTGGTGGGCTAGGGTCTTTGGGGTGGTAAAAAGAGTCAGGCATGACTGAGCAACTAACAACAGACTCGTACTTAATAGACTGCTGTACGCTCTCCTCCCAGGAAGCTGCCCACCGTTTCCTCTCTACTTGTCCAGCCCGGGAAGCGTCTCCAGGTTCAGTTTAAGTGTTACCTCCTCCCCTGATCACCCGTCCTCAGAAACACCCCCACTCAGAAGTCTGGGCCACTCTTGCAGGGCTTCGTTGGTAAATTGCTTGTGAGCCTCCTGCTCTTTACCAGACTCTAAGTAAGCTCCCTGGGGGCAGGATTCACCCTCCTGGAAGGCCTCACCCCTTTTTTGAAACCTCTTGAGACTCTGAGGGTGACAATGATTACCCCCATTTTAAATAGGAGCCGGACTTGCCCAAGGTCACACAGGTAGTGAGTGGTGCAACTGGTGCTGAAAGCAGGTCGAATCTAAGACAAAGAGTCTTAACTCGTCCCCGCCCCGGCCCTGGCCAGAGCCTTGTCTCTCCCAGCCCCTGACGGAGCCGCCCCAGCTGTGCCCGGACAACTGTGATGGGGTGGCCTGCTCTGTGGTTGAATAATTGTCTGTCAGGAACTATTCTAAGCCCGGGACGTGCCCATCTGAAACTGCTCCCCAGTGACCCCGGGATGCAACCAGAACAAGCATGTCCCCTCTTCCACAGCCCGTAAATAACTCACAGCCTGTGGCTCCTGTGGCTCCCCTGCATCTCACCCTCACCATGGAGGGGCTGCAGAGTGGAGAGCGCATTCACCCCACTCAGCTGCTGTCTACAGACCAGGAAATTTCAAAAGAAAATTAAGTAGGTAATTTGACAAGTGGTGACATTAAGAGGAAGAAAAAAAAAAATAAAGATGGAAAGAAAACCTATCTCAACCTGCATCACCCTTGTTTCAGAAAGGGCATCTTGACACACAAAAAAAGGAGGGCAGACAACCTGAGAATTAATTTAGCTTTACAAGAACTCCCTGTCGTGTCCCCATTTTTCTCATTTTGGCATGTTCTGGCTCAGACTTGGGGTGGGGGGGACTAGCCCAGGGCTGGCGCCTGCGAGGACCTCTGGTCCAAGCAATCGAAGGAAACACCATCAGCCAGAAAAACGAGGGCATTGGGACCCCAGAGTCACCCTGTTTCGAGAGGGAAGGAAGAGCTGGACGTCTGGCCGTGAGCCGGCCAAGCTCAGGGAGCCAGACGGACTTCCCCATAGAGTCACTGCTTCATGTCCCGTTTCTATCCTGGCCTCGCTGAGCAAAGGCTCTCCCGATGCCTGCGACCTTGTGGGCACCGTGTGGGAGGAGGCAGCCTGCAAGCAGGGGCTGCCCCTGGCCACGCTGCGAGCAAGTGGACCCTCCTGGAAGTCGGGAGGGCTGTTCCTGCTCTGTGGCTGGAGGCTGGTTGGTTCTGCAAAGGCAGCAGATTCTTCTCTCGGCGCGGTTGTATGTGCAATCCAAAGGCTGTCTCCCCACTCCCTCACTTAATATTTACCGTGTGCAAACACCATGAGTACAAAGGTGACAGAGGATGGCTGTGTCTCTGCTCTCGTGGAGCTCAGGGTCTCGTAGGAAAGGCACACATCCACCCAGGGCAGGCATGCGTGCTGTGCCAAGGCTGGCCGAGAAGACTCCCTGCGCCAGGGTGGAGGGGTGCAGGAGGGACCCCCTGTCAGGGGTCTCGGGAGGCTGAAGGGCCCTGACCAAGTGAGGAGGCCACAAGCAGGGGCAGGAGGAGAGAAAGGTCATTCCAGGCAGAGTGCCTGGCGTGGGACAAGCAGCAGTTGAACAAAGAACTGACTTGAGGGGACTTCCTGGTGGCCCAGTGGTCAAGAATCCATCTTGCAACTCAGGTTCAATCCCTGGTCGGGGAACTAAGGTCTCGCAACTAAGAGCAACTAAGCCAGTGCAGCACAACTAGAGGGCCAGCATGCCTGCATGAAATACCCCATACGCTGCAAGGAAGCCCCACGCAACCAAATAAATACCTAAAAAAGAAGAATTAACATGAGGGCGGTGTGACTGCAGAGGGTTGAACAAGAGGGAAAGTTGGGCAAGGTGAGGCTGCAGAGGGAGGTGGGGCTGCCAGGCTGCTCCCAGGGGTTTGGTCTCTTCCCAAGTGGAACAGGAAGCCCCTGGAGGGTGCCACGTAGGCAAATTGGCCAGGTAAGTGATATTACCTGGAGGCAGAGAGGAAACAAGAGTTGTGTTTTTCAAGAATCAAACTGGTGCTAATGGTGGTGAAAATCGCAGTAGAGGTAACAGTGGAGAAGGAAATGGCACCCTACTCTAGTATTCTGGCCTGGAAAATTCCATGGACAGAGGAGCCCGGCAGTACAGTCCATGGGGTTGCAAAGAGTCAGACACAGCTGAGCACGCGCGCGCACACACACACGCACACACACACACACTCACCTATGAGGTGGGCACTGTTACTGTTCTCACTTTACAGCCCGCAAAGCCGAGGCCCAGAGAGCTTAAGTAACTTGTCCGAGGTCACAAAGCCTGTAGGGGTAGAGCAGGCAGGTGACCTCTGAGCGACCTCTGAGCACCGTAAGAAATGGCTGCAGTACAGAAATCAAAGGACGGGGAAGAGCCGTCTTGCAGGAGAGTTGAGGCCAGCAACCCAGGGCGGGCCTGACTCATGCCCTTGTGTTTGTTCTGTGATCAGGCACTCGTTGAGCACCTACTGCATGCCAGGCACCCTGTTACTGTGAGGACTGAGGCGGGAATGGAAAACAGTCCGAGAACTTGCATTCCGCTGAGGCGAGAAGGCAGTGCTCACGTGGGCCAGCGACGTGGGTGGGTTCAGGAGCTGTCAGGCCGGCGAGGGGGGGATGACGGGGGGCATGGTGGGCAGTGGCGGGCAGGGGGAGGGCGCGTCTCTGGACAGGGGAGTCAGGTGACACGAACAATGAGGAGGCAGCAGAGCCGCAGTCCTGGGAGGAGGATTCCAGGAAGAGGGGAGAGTCGTGCAAGGGCCCTGACCAGGGGCAACCCTGGGGCATCCATGCAGCAGAAAGAGGAGGCACTGCATCTTTCAGAGTAAGAGCAGGTGAAAGAAGCGTCCAGAAGCCCAGGCCCCATGTCGCCGTGTGGGTCATGGCAAGGAGTTGGGAATTCATCCCCAGGAGGACCAGCCAGGGGCTGCTGCTTCAGATAAAGGTGGAGATGGGAAGAAGGGTCACAGCACATTTTGCTAATGGATTAGATGCAGGGGTGGAGAGAAGGAAATAAAAGAAGACTACAAGGCTTTCAGCCTGAAAACTGGGTAGATGATAGTTGTCATTGTCGTTCAGTCGCTCAGCCGTGTCCAACTCTTTGCGACCCCATGAACTGCAGCACGCCACCCTCCGCTGTCCTCCACTATCTCCTGGTGTTTGCTCAGATTCATGTCCATTGAGTCAGTGATGCTACCTAGCCATCTTATCCTCTGTCGTCCCCTTCTCCTCCTGCCCTCAATCTTTTCCCAGCTTCAGGGTCTTTTCCAATGAGTCGACTCTTTTCATCAGGTGGCCAAAGTATTGGAGCTTCAGCTTCAGCCTCAGTCCTTCCAATGAATATTCAGGGTTGATCTCCTTTAGGATGGACTGAAACTAGCATGACTGTGGGAGGAGCAGGCTTAGGTGGTAGCAGGGAGGATGCAGCTAAATCAAGACCTGTTTTTTGTTTTGGGGTTGCTTTTTTTTTTTTTGGTGACACCACATGGTTTGTGGGCTATCCCTGACTAGGGATAGAACCCAGGCCCTTGGCAGTGAAAGCGCAGAGTCCTAACCACTGGACCAGCAGGGAATTCCTAAGAGCTGTGTTATGGACACAGCCAGTTTGTTATGCTCTCAGGTCTCTAGGGAGGGCCAAGAAGGCAGCTGGACAGACAGGTTGGAGTTCAGAGTCAAGGCTAGAGGTCTCAAGTGGAGACTCACAGGCATGTTGATGGTGGTCAGAATTACAGGACCGGGTCGCCCGGGGAATGAGACACAGAAAGGAGGACCAGGGTGCCTGGACTGGGATTCTCCAACTGGAATAGCTTAGACTGCGGCCCAGAGGCCAACCAGGGAGGTCACGAAGGAGACACAAGGAAAGCCCACCTGACCCAGCTCTGCAGCGATCAACCCTTGTAACCTTGGGCAAGCCACCCTTCACCTCCAGACCTCGGCTTCCTCTCTGAAACCAGAAAGGGAGGCCCCAGCCCCACCCCAACCCAGTGCTGAGGTGCCTCCAGCCTGTGGCCCCTTGCCGGATGAAGAAACCAGAGCTCAGCCTTGCCCATCTCGCCTCCAGGCCTCCTACAATCCGGCTTACGTCAGAGGAAATACAAAAATATAGCAAAACCCAGCCCAAAGGGCCACCAGCCAAGGGGCAGGTGCCAAGGCAAGATCGTGGTGACCTGGATTAGAATCCAGACTCTCCCACTTGTCAACTCGGTGACCCCAATCCCCAGAGGGTCCTTATCTGTAAAACTGGCCAGTGGTCCACAGCCTGAGGGGTTGTTGCTAGAAAGGAGCCGGGTAGCGAGTAGAGCATCCGCCTGGCTCCAGGCATGTGTGCCTCCGGGCCAGCTCCTTTCCCCGTCTAGGGACATTCCTTCCCTGAATCAGAAGAGAGGGTTCCGGGTGCCTCTACCCTTGCAGGACAATGCGGTCCTGCTGCATTCAGGCCCGGGGCTGTGGGCTCTGCGTCACCCCTGCTGCTCACCTGCAGGCACGTGGCTGCCACAGCAGGAATCAGGCGCCTGCAGAGACCGGCTGGTCAGTCATCTGCTGGATCCTGCCTGGGGCGCCATGGGGACTAGGAGGGAGGGGACACGGGCTCCTGGTCTGGCTGTGGCTGTGGACCAGCGCCACTTTCCAGGCGTCATTAGCGTGACTGGCAAAGGGCAGCGATGTGACAGCAGGGAAACGCTTTAGCAGAGAGCAAGCTGGGGCTCGGGCCAATGTGTTCAGCCTGATGACGGCTCCTGGCTCCGTGTCTCCTGGAAGCACCCCGGGGGGAGGGCAGAGCGGGGAGGCAGAAAGTGCAGCCACTGGAGCCTGGATTCCTGGCCCGGCTCAGTCACTATTAGACAATGACTCCACTTAGGGGGCACCTCCGCCATGCCAGACGCTGCGCCAGTGCTCTATGTAAGGGCTTGTCAACCCCCTGCAAGGACAGTGAACATGTTCCTACTGGAAAGATGAGGAAACTGAGGCAGGTGGAGGAGAAAGACTTGCTCAAGGTCGCCCCGCCTTCAACACACCCCTGGAGGATGCACCAAACAGGCAGAACCTTTGTGAAGCCTGCAAGGTCCTGTGTGATCCAGCCTCTGCGACGACATCGTCCCCCACTGCCCCTGAAGCTTCTTTCTGTCACAGGGTCTCAAGTCTCCTCCAGCCAGGAGCTTCCGTCTACCGTCTCTGCCCTTTGCAAGCCCTGCCATCTACCAGGTCTCCAGGGAAGAGCCTCCACGAGCCCTGTTCTCGGTCAGGTCTCTATCAGACCTCGCACAGTGGCCTCTCCATGGAGCATTTTCCCCACCTATCTCACAGCCATCGCCATATTTACTTGTGTGGCCTTTGATCGTGCCCTTCTCCCTCCTGTATCCACTCAAAGCCTGGCACATAGATGGGTCTTAATGTAATGATGGATGGGAATGTGGAAGCTGAATGTGTTAACAGTGAATGAAGAACAAACCACACACACCTCCCTCCTGCAGTGAAGGGCTGGCTGCGGCTCTGCCCGGAGACCAACCCCCTTAGAGCCTAAATCATTAAAACTGGGTGGAAATAGCATCTTCCAGTCACAGGGATGCTGCCCGAGGCAGCGAGCACAGTGGGAGGAGGACCCCAGCTCCCTGTGTGGGTCCCCACACCAGGCCGGCTCCTCTCTGTTGTCTCCCGAGGAGTCTCAGACCCCAGCGATTTCAGCCAGGCTCCCGCTCCTGCAGGAGGCGGTGAGGAGGGGGTGGGCCGACTTGCTTCTTGTCTCGCGAGGGGAAGTGTGTCCCATTTCACTTCTGCTTTGAGGCAAGACACATCCTTTGTGTTAGACCACCCTGGAGTGTTCTCATCCTCCCAGCACCAACTGCCAACGGCGGCCAGTGTGACGGTCAGGCCCTGGGGAGCCCGGAACCCAGCCCGCGTCCCTGTGTGGGAGTCCAGGCTCGCAGCCCTGTCCCCCCTGCTTCCAAGACGTGGCCGCCCCGCCCTGGAAGCCACTGTCTGTGGGCTGCCGTCTCCCCCGTCTCCACCCTGGGGTGGAGAATCCCAAGTCCAGACCTTCCTCTGTGTGTGTGTGCGCGCTCAGTAACCCAGGCTGAGACCCTCCACTTCCCTGAGGACCAGAGGTGGTGGTGGGGGTGCTGTGCTCAGGCCCCAGCACCCGGACAGAGGACGCACACCAGCTTGGAGGGGTCACGGTTACCTTTCTTCTGCCTTCCTTCCTTCCCTTCCCGTTTCCAACCGGCTGGTGGTACACCAGGCTCTCAGTGGACCTCTGGGCACACTCAAGTCGGAGCTTCTGGACGGGCATAACAGCGCCTGCCCAGCTCCCCTGTACAGAATCACATCCCCTCTGCTATTTCTGTCGCGCTTTGCACATCTGCTGCCCTCCACCAAGAGCGCAGGGCCGCCTTGGTCCAGCTTTGCATAAATGTTGGCTGAACGAAAGAATTCAACCCATTCTAAACGCGCACCCGTGTGGGGTGGGCTCCCGCATGGGGTGGGCTCCTGCAGGGAGGGAGGTCTGCTCTCTGCTCTCAAAGAGCATACACACAGCTGGAGAGGCAAGCCACGGGTACCACGAAAAGGAAACCCAAGCGCTGCCCTGAAAACCACGTCCCAGGGTGCTCATCCAGGCTCCATTCCCGTTCCCCCATCTGGACAAGCGACCTGGGACACGAGACTCCATTCCCACCAAGGCTGCTGAAGGACCGCAGCTCCCCTTCTCCCACCCTCACGGGGAGTGGCACCGCAGCTCCCCTTCTCCCACCCTCACGGGGAAGAGCGCCCCTTCTCGCAACGCTGGTGTGAGGATTCACCGAGAAGCAGATGGCTCTCGCCGCAGCCACGGAAGCGGGCAGAGGTCAAACTACAGGCTGGTGGCAGAGTTCTCCGCACCCGCACGTTCCAGGCCAGGCCTGGGGCCAGCCTGAAGGCCAGAAGCTGCCTGGAGCGCTTGCAGGTTCATGTCAGCGTCCTCAGGCCACCGGAGGGGAGCCCGGGGGAGAGGAAGGGCCCTGCCCCCTCCCCACCAGAGCCCACACTGCACCTCAGTGGAACAGTCAGCTGGCACAGAGGGCGCCCAGGATGGAATGGGGGGCGACGCTGCCCTGTCCTAGCTCCCCAGGGAGGGGAGGGGCACAGGGCAGTGGACGTGGCCTGGCTGGGCTCCGGGGTCCCAAAGACCCGATTCCAGCCACAGTCAGCAGCATGGCCTGGGTGTGTGGCCTTGGGGTTCCCACCCTCATCTGGTCGTGACAGCTGTTGATAAGATTACAAGATGGAAAGGCATGGCAAGCATGCGACACTGTCCAGAACACAGGAACGCTCAGGAAATGGCGCAACCGTTATTATTTCACGCATCTGAAGTTTTCCAGGTGACCGGAGGCCTGTAACCGTTCCTACTGTCTTCTCCCCTGCACCCTGCTGCTGCTGCTGCTAAGTCGCTTCAGTCGTGTCCGACTCTGTGCGACCCCACAGACGGAAGCCCACCAGGCTCCCCCGTCCCTGGGAGTGGGTTGCCATTTCCTTCTCCCCCCCGCGCCCTTCTGGTGAGCAAAGCCTCGTGGCGTCTCGGGTGTGGATCAAGTGCTCGTTTCTTGTACTACCCAAACCTCCCATCTTGTTTTGATGGGTCTCTTCCTACAAACGGGCTTCCCCGGTGGCTCAGACAGTAACGACTCTGCCTGTAATGCAGGAGACCCGGGTTCCACCCCTGGGATGGAAAGATCCAGTGGAGAAGGGAATGGCAACCCACTCCAGGATTCTTTTGCCTGGAGAATTCCGTGGACAGAGGAGCCTGGTGGGCTACAGTCCATGCGGGGTCAGAAGGAGTCAGACACGACTGACCGACTTTCACTTCACTTTCCTACAAACGGGAGATGGGCTTCTGTGCTTCTCTGACATATAACTGGGCAGTGCTGGCCCCGCCTTTGGGGGTCCTGTGCTTTTGGGGGGTCCCATGCCTTTAGGGGTCCTGTGCCTTTGGGGTCCCATGCTCTGGGAGGTCCTTGTGGCTCTCCATCCGCCCCAACTGCCATTGAGCCATCACTTGTCATTCACCCTGCTCCCGAGTCCTCTGCCTTCCAGTGTGAGACCTTCGCTCTGCTTTGGTCTGAGAACCAGATTTCCAGGCGGGTTGGGGCTGCAGGTGAGGTAAGAGGGAAGAAACCCAGAGAGGTCTGGGGGCAGGGCTTCTCAAATGGACCACCGAGAGCCGGGTCACTTGAGCATCATTTACAGCAGAGTCCAGAGCCCCCAAATCAGAATCTCCAAGGGAGGCTGTGGAGCCTGCAATTTAAGGCGCTCCTGGGCACAGGAGCCTTGAGGAACAACAGCTGGCACTAAGGCGGCCTCTTCTGCTCTGAAGCCCCGCTGGCTAAATTCCTGATGCTTCAGTAACGGGCTGCATTTCCTTCCCCGCCACATTTTCCGCATCCCACCCCCGTGTGGTTCCTCACCCCGGCTCATTTCTACATCCGGGGGGCTGACGGGTGAAGCCCAGGTGTACAGGGGGCTGTGTGCATCCCCTGCCCCGGTGCAATCACCGAGCTGAGAAACGTCTCCAGAACTCCCAGCCTCGAACCACCACCCTGTTCCCCATGGGCGGGAGCCAGGAGGCCCTTCTTTCCCTTCTCAGTTCAGCAATGACTTTCAGTGAACTCACAGCCACACACCCCAGGGGGATTCTGGAGTCCTCCCCAGCATCCGCGGCCAAGTCATCAGCCTCCAGGGCCCTGGCGATGGGCATGACCGCCCGGCCCAGGAGTGGGTAGCTGCCCCTGAGGACTGGGCTGGGGACCGAGATGCCGCCTGGGGCACTTTATTCCTACTTCTGCTCTGTACAGGTATATACAGCTGTGTGAGCCTATAGTACATTATTTCACAAAATAATACATCCTGTGCGCAGCCTCCTGGGCAGGAAGCAGCAGACCCTGCTCCGACAGACTGCGGGTGCTCACGGGGCCGCCCTGCACCCGCTCCTGGGGCACAGCAGCTCCTGCAGCTTCCCTCTGGGAAGAGGATGGACGCTGGTGGGGGACAAGCACCCCCACAGCCCCCACTCCCGCGAGCCTGCCTGCCTGTCCCCCTCTGAGCCTCACGGGCAGTGGGACACCAGCTCCCAGCCCCTGGCCCATCACGGGGCGCTGGCGTGCATCTTCTCCAGGCAGCTGGTCCAGAAGGCCACCAGCCGGTTGTCACGGTTGCCACAGAAGTCCGTGAAGTCCTTCAGCAGCCGGTCGGCGAACCTCTCGTCGCCGGTGGCGCTGGAGCGCCAGGTCTTGGTGAGCATGGTGTTGTAGGCCCAGTTGTAGCCCACGCGCTCCTCGCAGAACAGGGTCTGGCTGGCGGAGCTGGTGGAGTTGCGGCGCCTCCGCGGCTGCCCCGAGAACTTGCGCTTGGAGTAGGGCAGCTGCAGGAACACCGTCCCTGCGGGGACAGGGCCGGGTCGCGGTGCCGCCAGCAGGGAGGGAGGCAGGGGAACCCGGGCCAGCCCGCGCACACCATCCCGCCCCACCATCCACGCCGCGCCCGGGTGCCTCACCTGTGACATGGATGTACTGGGGCTTGTTCTCAGCCGGGAAGTTGAAAGCGGACGCAGAATATTTATCTTGAACAAACCCAAACCTAAAGGAAGGTCAGGGAGACACGCTGCTGAGGACCTCCTGGGCCGGAGTGTGGCTGACACGAGAGGGGACCTGGAAAGTCTCCCAGTGGAACGTCCCTGCTGCTCCTCTCCATACTCAGCGCTTCCCACCCTCCGCCCCGGCCACCTTTTCCCCCCTGGGGAGCTGAGAGCCCCTCACCTGCCTGGCTCTCCTTCCTCCAGCCTTCATCCCCCAGCCACCCCGTCCATCGTCCATCGTACTGGCCCTGTATCCCTCTCCCCGCCACCACCCCACCCCCCGAGATCCTCAGCTCCCCGGGGCAGGCCCTCGTCTTCACTCTGCTGCGGTGGCGGCCTCACTCCCCTTCCTGTCTGCGCTCCCGCACCAAGTGCCCAGTGGTTCTCAGTAAAGGCTTTGCGCTGAGAAATGCTGTAACTGGAGTCATTTTCCTTAAGGTGAGAAACACACGGGGCCCTGCCTCACTGTCTTCTGGAAACAGGCAGGAGGGACTGTTTTCCATCCATGGCTGGTTCTGTGCCTGCTATTTTTCTATTTCCACAAAGCGCATTCATCACAACTCTGCCTGCTAAGTGCTGTGGAGGCCATGCTGGCGAGCGTGGCCCCTGCCCTGAGCTGAGGGGTTTATGTGACACGGGCTGTGCATAGGAAGCACTAAAGCAGGCAGTTCTGTCTCCTCTCCGGACTGAGCTCTGGGGAGGCGCTGCTGCATCCTCAGCAGAAGCTTCTGGTCTCACACGGGCATCTGATAACTCTTTGCTAAAGCATAAGTGAAGTCAGATGCGTAGATGAAACAGATTGGCTGCTTGCACTGTGAGCTCATCACCATCGGCCGGTTCTAGCACCTCTGGACACGGCTCCGGAGTTCTCCCTTCCTCCTCTCAACTTTCCCATCAAGGCTATCTACTCAGCGTGGATCAGCACGACCTGCTGACAAACTCGGCTGGGGTCTTCCTAACAGTAACTACTGTCTCCTGGAGGCTTACTGGGTGACAGGAATGTCAGGGAACCCTGCCAAAAGCCCGGGAGAACATGAAGGCAGAGCAGCTCACGACTCCTCAGACGGATGCTTGGTGGAGGGGTGGGCGCGGCAGAGGTGAACAGGCCTGTCTGCTTCTCGCGTCAAAGTCCTTTCCCACCAACCTCTTCACTCGACTGCCCCGAATCGCACACCCTCCTCCTGGGAGGAGGTCAGGTCCCCAACACTCATTTCATAGGCTTTCGCAGGCATCAAAGACAAGGGCAGAGGAAGATCGAAGGCAGGCCTGGGCCGGTTTGGGTGGAGGAGGCCGAAGGGTCTGGACTTCATCTTATGGTTGTGGGGTGTGTGTACAGTGGGGGTGTGTCTGTGCATGATGGGGTATGTGTGTGCATGGTATGAGTGTGTGCGCATGGGGTGTGTGCGCACAGTGAGGCCTGTGTGCATGGTGTGTGTACAGTTATATGTGCGTGCATGGTATGAGTGTGTGCACATGGGGTGTGTGCGCACAGTGAGGCCTGTGTGCATGGTGTGTGTACAGTTATACGTGCGTGCATGGTATGAGTGTGTGCACATGGGGTGTGTGCGCACAGTGAGGCCTGTGTGCATGGTGTGTGTACAGTTATATGTGCGTGCATGGTATGAGTGTGTGCACATGGGGTGTGTGCGCACAGTGAGGCCTGTGTGCATGGTGTGTGTACAGTTATATGTGCGTGCATGGTATGAGTGTGTGCACATGGGGTGTGTGCGCACAGTGAGGCCTGTGTGCATGGTGTGTGTACAGTTATACGTGCGTGCATGGTATGAGTGTGTGCACATGGGGTGTGTGCGCACAGTGAGGCCTGTGTGCATGGTGTGTGTACAGTTATATGTGCGTGCATGGTATGAGTGTGTGCACATGGGGTGTGTGCGCACAGTGAGGCCTGTGTGCATGGTGTGTGTACAGTTATATGTGCGTGCATGGTATGAGTGTGTGCACATGGGGTGTGTGCGCACAGTGAGGCCTGTGTGCATGGTGTGTGTACAGTTATATGTGCGTGCATGGTATGAGTGTGTGTGCATGGGGTGTGCGCACAGTGGGGATGTGTGTTCACAGTGTGTGGGGGTGTGCATGCATAGTGGAAGGGGTGTGCACAGTGAGGCCTGTGTGCATGGCGTGTGTGTACAGTTATGTGTGTGTGCATGGTGTGAGTGTGCGCACAGTGAGGCCTGTGTACATGGTGTGTGTGTACAGTTATGTGTGTGTGCATGGTATGAGTGTGTGTGCATGGGGTGTGCGCGCACAGTGGGGATGTGTGTTCACGGTGTGTGGGGGTGTGCATGCATAGTGGAAGGGGTGTGCAGTGAGGCCTGTGTGCACGGTGTGAGTGTGTGTGCATGGGGTGTGTGCGCAGTGAGGCCTGTGTGCATGGTGTGTGTGTGTGCACGGTGTGAGTGTGTGTGCATGGTGTGTGTGCACGGTGTGAGTGTGTGTGCATGGGGTGTGTGCGCAGTGAGGCCTGTGTGCATGGTGTGTGTGTGTGCACGGTGTGAGTGTGTGTGCATGGTGTGTGTGCACGGTGTGAGTGTGTGTGCATGGGGTGTGTGCGCACAGTGGGGATGCGTGTTCACAGTGTGTGGGGGTGTGCATGCATAGTGGAAGGGGTGTGCACAGTGAGGCCTGTGTGCATGGCGTGTGTGTGCATGGTGTGAGTGTGTGTGCATGGGGTGTGTGCGCACAGTGGGGATGTGTGTTCACGGTGTGTGGGGGTGTGCATGCATAGTGGAAGGGGTGTGCACAGTGAGGCCTGTGTGCATGGTGTGTGTATGTGTACAGGGTGTGAGTGTGTGCACCTGTGTGCACGGCGGGTGTCTGTGTGCACCGTGGGGCTGGGACAGCTGAAGGCACCTAAACAAGGTGATATGACCCTAAAAGCAGCACGGGAGGCTTTGAGTTTCTCTGGTTAACACAAGGCAGCCACCGGCCCCTGAGCCAGTGACATTCTGGAGACAGAGCTGGGCTGGCCTGAGCCTAGGAAAGGCCTTCCTTGGTACGCACAGAGGGTATCAGTAAGTAGACACTGAATGTATCTATTGCTTGTTAAGTGTTCACTGTCTTCTCAACATGGGTCAAGGGGGTCCTGAAAAATTCTACACGTTTTCATCTCCTGGCAAGTTTGGCTCTGGGTGGAGGCTGAGGAGACGGCTCTCTGCTCTCCCACCAACACGAATGAGAGGGAATCGGGCCTGAAAAACTGCAGCTCCAGGAACTGGACAGGAGGTGCACATCTCTGGAACCATGGCAGAGGGACCCATCGGAGATATGCAGTAAATCTGTCCCTGGGGGACTGGGTCTGTCTCCCAGGAAAGGGAATGGACTAGCTTCACTGTTTGAGACAAACACTGAGGCTTCCCCATGCTTCCTTCTTGCTAAGAACAAACCTGTGTGCAATGGCTTCCTGGAAAAGGTGCATTCGGTCCCAGTATGTTTCTGGTTCAAAGCCTGAAAGGAAAAAAATAAATGCTGAGTTGCTATTCCAAGGTTTGCAATCATCCCTGGGCCTGGCTTCCATGATCCCTTACTACTCTTAGCAATTCTCCCGCCTTGAGCCCGAGCTCTGCTTTTCCACGCCACCAGCTTTCAGAAGGACCGGCCTCCACCCCAAGGAGGGACGTCCTAAAGAGAATGACAGCCCCCAAGCTCCATCAAAGTCTAGAGAGGGGAGGAACACGAGTCCTCAGCGACCAGCGTGAGCTGCCAGAACTTGCTATGAGACTCATTCTAATGAAGTCTGTGCCAAAAGCAGAAAGGAGCAGGATATTAAATCCAAGCAAAGGACAAGCTTTAAGTGCATGCTATTAGCTTCCAAGGAGAGAAAACGATTTACCAATCTTCCAGTTTAGGGGTGGGGAAACTGAAGAAAATTAACATAAAAATGATTTTTGGAAAAGTGATGAGCTGGGAAGGGGAGTGGAGTGGGGAAGATGGGTGCCCGCCCCCACCACCCACTTCACGCTGTGGCCTGGCTGGTGTGAGGAGACAAGCAGGGCAAGGAGGTGCCAGGGCTGAGGCAGTTGTCACACGGCAGAGGCCACGGGCCGGGGCTGCTCTTGGGGTCAAGGTGCAGAGCGCTAGAGCAGCAACCACTCAAGACGGCGTCCCAGAGGCCAGGGGCGCCTGCAGGGGCTTGACTGCTCTTTCCTTCTTTGGAATTTTACATGTACGATAGATGTGAGGATTCTGGGTAACCAAAGAGCAAAAAAAAAAAACAAAAAAACAGACTTTGGCTTTAATTGGCAAAAACAAGACACAGCACGTTCTTGTCATGTTTTTTTTAACATTTTGAATTCCTTCTTATCAGAAGCGGAGAGGACAGGAGGAGAGATGGCACAGAAGCAAGAAAATCGATTTTCAGATTCAAGTCCTTATTCCTTTCAACTAGGATGCCTTTCTTTCAGCCGTAACCATGGTAACCAACAGAGGATGCTGGTCTTGCAGACTGGGTTACAGCTGGCAGGGAAAACCATCAGCTCACACAGCAATGTCCTCCAGGGCCGGCCCTGTGAGCACTCCTGCCCAGTTACAGCGAAGGTGGGAGACCCCAGAAGAGTCTTTGGATGGTGCAGGTGAAGATCTCGCCTTCTCCGCAACATATTAACAACAGCAGTAGGAGGCAGTGCCTGGCTTAAAGTCATCAGACAGGGATATAAACATCTGGCATTTCAGGACTGCAGAAAATGGTCCCTTCGCAGCCATGCCACAAGAGGAAACAAGAACGTGGGGGGAATGTCATAAACTCTAAGGATCACGGGATCTATGGCCTCTAGGGGTCATGCAGCTCGCCTGGATCCCCAAATACTGCCTAAAATGTGTCTGTACAAAAATGTCTTCCAAGATGTAAAAAACATACAGATGTACCTTCAGACCAAAAGCTCTTTGCACCCCAGTGCGGGTGGGGGAAGAATGGTTCTCTGCCACCAACCACGCCACAGACTCACGAGAACTCGGGGAAAAGCACCTCCTCTGCCTCAAAGGTTTCTTTTTCCACACTGATAATTTCTACACCTAGGAAGCTAAAGGGCTCAGATCACCAGCAGGGACTCCAGCTTTTCCTTGTAAAAAGGTCATCTGGGAGCTTCTGGGAAGCTTTGCAGGAGCTAACGATATGCTCCTCACAGTGCGCTTGGCGACGGAAAGTCCGCGCCGTGGGAACGCACCCTCGATTTGTCCACACCTGCCCCTGGAGTCAGGTGGGCGAGGGTGGGGCAGCGCGCGGGGTGGGCCCCGTGGGCTCCGTTCTGGGGGAGGGCTGGGAGCGGGGCCCTTCGTCCTCCTCCTGCTCTGCCTCCTTGGGACACGGGCTGGAGCCCTCCAGGCGCTGAGGCAGCTCAGCCGCGCACAGCAGCACACGGTGTCCCGCCCGGCTTCAGCGCCTCCCCTTTCCAGCCCTGCTGGTGCAGCAGCAGATGCAAGCCTCCCGTGAGGCTCACCTTATGCCACCCAGACCAGGGAGGCTGAGCGGAGAGAGGAGGGCGTGGGGAGAACCCAAACAGCAGCGCGCCCTCCCCGCCCACCATGCTCTCCAGGCCACACAAGGGTCCCCCTGAGCTGGCAAGGCAGCTCTGGCCACCCCACGTTAGAAACAAGGCCATGTGAGGCTCAGAGACATTAGGTGACTTGTCCAGGGCTGGCCAGCCGCTCAGTGAAGAGACCAGGATTAAACGCCGGTCCCCTGTCCAGAGGCCCCTTCTTTTCACCACCCACGAAAAGCTGAGCTCCCTCCCGGTGCCTCGGGAGGCAACCCTGGCGGGGGGCAGGGGCGGGCTCTGTGCGGGTGACAGCGCTCGGGAGGGGGTGTCTCTTACTGTCAAACAGGTGCTCGCTGCCCTCCTTGAGCAGGCAGCTGACATTGAGCGGGATGAACAGCTGGGCCCGGAGCGGGTCGCCATACAGGTAACTGGGCAGAGCAAAGGGCCCCTCCAGAACCGGCACCAACAAAAAGCCACAGGAGGTTGCCTTGCGATGCCAACCTTGGACCTGGTGGGAAGCGCAGGAACACAGAGCTTCCTGTTATGCACAACTTCTTGTTTTTTCCTGTACCAAGCAGCACGCAGAATCTCAGCTTTCCGGACCAGGGATCGAACCCGAGCCCCGTTGCAGTGGAAGTTCTGAGTCTTAACCACTGGACTGCCAGGGAAATCCCACATATGTTGACTTTTAAGAAACAAACGTTATTTTAAAAACCTTCCACCCAAAACGAGGTAAAACCGATTAAAAAAAAAAAGAGGCCAACTTATTTATACAGAAGATACATAGGTGATAAGAAATTCTCAGAAAATTATATGTTAAAAAAAAAAGTGACAGGGCCTCTACCTGCACAGAGCGTCTCCACAGTGCCAGCAAAGTGTCAGGGCAGCAGATGGACATTCCAGAGAATGGGGGAGGGTGGGAGAGAGGGCTACTTTTTGCTCTACACCAGGGATTCTCAACTGGGGGCAATGCCCCCCGCCCTGGGGACACTAGCAAAAACTGGAGACATGTTCGGTTGACAAAGGAGGGGGTGCCACTGTGGGCAGAGGCCAAGGATGCCGTTCAACATCCTACAGTGCACAGGCCAGGCCCCCTGCTCCTGACAGAGAACAACCGGTCCTACATGTCAGTAGCCCAGAGGCTCAGACACCCCCTGATCTACACTGTTTGAATTTTTCACAATGTTTCATTTTTTGAGAGAGGCTGCTGCAACAGTCCAGGTGAAGGTCACGGGAGCCTGACCTGAAAACAGTTGTTTAAGGGACGAGAATCCCTACACAGGCCCGAGCACACACAGGGGGCTCACCATCTCGAACAGCACGGCGGCGGTCACAGCCATCCAGTGCAGCTTGATCTCGAAGGCCGCGTTCAGGGAGAAGCTGCCGTGGTAGTAGCAGCTGCACCACTCCAGTCGGTCCGTGCGGTTGTTCACGTCCACGTCCAGGGTCACGGTCCTCTGCTCCGGCACGGTGGCGGCTATGGCAGCGCGCAGGTCAGGGGGGCGCCAGGGGAGGGAAAGGAAGGCAGGGGGTGAGGAGGAGGGGCAAACCGCCGAGTCTAGACTGCACAGTCCAGACACTCCCTGGAAATCGTCTAGTCCGGGGCTCGGCAGAGGTTTTCCATGAGGGTCCAGGAAGTAAGTATTTGAGGCTGTGCAGCTATAAGGTGTCTGCTCTCACTACTCAATGCTGCCTCTAAGAGCGCAAAAGCAGCCAGTCACTACCCACATGAATGAGCACACTGCGTTCCAATAAAACTTTATTTATGAAACCAGGCAAACTTTTAGGGCAGTGAGACTGCTCTGTGTGACATGGTAACGGTGAGTGCTGCTGTGCTGTGCTAAGTTGCTTTGGCCATGCCCAACTCTTTGCGACCGTATGGACTGTGGACTATAGCCCGCCAGGCTCCTCTGTCCATGGGGCTCTCCAGGCACGAACGCTGGAACTCCTCCAGGGGCTCTTCCTGACTCGAAGACAGAACCCGCGTCTCCTGTGTCTCCTGTACTGGAAGGAGGGTTCTTCACCACCAGTGCCACCCAGGAAGCCCCGTAACGGTGAGTGCACATCACTATACATTTGTCTAAGCCCGTAACAGACAGAACACCCAGCGCAGAAACCATGGGCCTGGCTGGTAACGGTGCTGGTGCAGGGTCATCGACTGTAACAAACATTCCACTTCAGTGGGGTATGTCGATGGCGGGGGAGGCAGGGAGTATACGGAAACTGTACTTTCTGCTCGATTTTGCTGTGAACTGAAACGTGCTCTAAAAGCAAAGTTACTATAAAGCAAACAAATGAACCAAGAGGCCTGTTTGTTCACAGCTTGCCTCCTCTAATCTAATCTGACCCCGGATCCACAGATGAGGGAACAGCAGCCACGGAGGGGAACTGCCCTGGCCAAGATCCGAGTCAGAACCTCAGCCAGGCTGAGCCCCAGATCTTCCGATTCCAGAGACCAAGCAGCCTAGACCAGAGTGAGGAGACGGTATTGCTTTTTGGTTTCAACCCAGGAAGGCAATAGTTCTATAATCTTTTCTCAAGAAATGGAAACTCTAACTGAAATCTAACGCTCTGTCCCAGGCTTCCCAAGTGGTCCTAGAGGTAAAGAACCCTCCTCAATGCAGGAGATACAGGTTCAGTCCCTGCGTTTGGAAGATCCCCCTGGAGAAGATGGCAACCCACTTCAATATTCTTGCCTGGAGAATCCCCACGGACAGAGGAGCCTAGTGGGCTACAGTCCATGGTGTCGCAAAGAGTCAGACATGAATGAGCATACATATGCAATGCCCTGTCCCAATGACTGGGTGCTGCCCGCTGACGCCAGGTCAGCACCAAAGTAGCTCATCTGATCTGGGCTCCTGCTCACAAATCCTTCTCAACCAAGATGGGTGTTTTAGAGATGGGTCAGACGTAGAGTTCCTGACCAAAAGGCCTGAAGCTGGCTCAGAAGTAAACAAAAACCAGGGCTCCGCTCTGTCTTTCTGGGTGAGGCCAGGCCTGGGGCTTCTGTAAACTTTGATCGGCCCCATTTCCTCCCTCCCCCTCGAATCCAGTGGCATTTCTCCATGGGCAGCAGTCCACTCTAACAATCATGCAAGCTGTTGAAACAGTAAGAGTGTTTCTCTAGAAAACATGCACACAGGAAAGATTCTGCCTAGTTCCAGAATTGTTGAACCTCTAATGCCCAGGACATTCCTGAAGAAACTGTCAGGAACCAAAATGATAACGCTTTTCCCAGAAGCAGAAACCCTAACAGAGGAGTAAGTGCAACACACCGGGCCCTGCACCCATGCCTGGGGGGACCTTGGTGATGGGTGGAGCCCTGCCCCTACCGCTCACACAGGGCACTGGCCACGCCGGCTCTGAGTGACTCTGAAGATCTGGAAGCCAGCAAGGTTTCCATTCCACCAGCCAGGCAAGAACTCGAGTTAGCCGGGCACTTCCAGGCTGACCAAGTAGAAAGAGGAATTTTACTGGAGTCCGGCCTGTGTTGTTTGTTCCCCTCCTTCTGGGGGGTTTTCGGGGTCTCTTCAACCTGCCTTTGAGGGGAATCTCATAACACCTTGCCTAGAACTCTCATTTCATCAGTCTGGTTCTCAAAATCAGAGGTCACCACCATTCAATACGCATGTATTCACCCCACCTTAAGGAAGGGTCCTGGGGTACATGCCCCAAGGTTAAGCACATTTAGTGGGGATGGCAGAGGGGAGGTCCACGCTCAGAGTGAGTGCCTGGAATGGACCACCTCTGAGATCCCTTCCTCTTCTAAGGTCCTGAGATGCTCCGGTATGGGGAAAGCCTCTGACAGGGGTTAAACCAGCAGAGAATAGTCGCTCACACCCACTGTGTCCTGACCCCCTGAACAAAGTGACCACACTGTCTGTCCAGTCCGTGCAGGACTAGCACCTGGCCCTGATCTGCCAACTGCTGAGCCCTACTGGTTGGTTGGGACAGTAATGCGCGTGTCCCACTCAGCCTGTGGAAGCTGCACAGGAGCCCGCAACACTGACAGTCACAGCGCGACAGCCGTGGTGGCCCTAACCCTGGTTCCCACATCGCCCCTCTGGCGGCTACCTGCCAGCACTCCCCGGGCCCCACCGGCCCAGGCACCTACCCAAGAGCGCGGCGGCCTGGCTGCGGCCCCCAAAGCTGCGGCTGAAGGAGCTGTGCCTGCTGGCGTAGGAGGCTGGCCTGCTGGGCAGCCAGGGCAGCAGGAAGGCGGGGATCTCCGAGTGCAGGAGCTCCTCCGCCACGAAGGCCACCTCAAACCACTTGCGCTGGAAGCTGGTGAAGTCATCCACGGCCGTCGTGTGCCAGGTGGTAGGCTGCTGCACAGCCACTGCGGAGGGCGGGATGGGGGGTGCTGTGTTCTCACCAATCCACGCCTGACGCAGTGAATCTGAAAACACGGTGCTAAGAAGCCAGCCATGAAAGGCCGTGGAGGGCGTGAAGCCACTTGGGTAGAAATGTCCAGAACGGGCCAGCCTTTAGAGACAGACAGCCACTGCCGGGCAGGGCCTGGGTGAGGCGGAGTTTGGGAGGGAGCACCCGTGAGAATGGGCTTTCCCTTCAGGGTGATGAAAAGGTCATGGAACTAGACAGAGGTGGTGGCTACGTGACACTGTGAGCCTTATGTGCCACTGAACTGTCCCTTTAAAATGCAGAGTTTGGGGGAAATGCCCCAGTGGTCCAGTGGTGAGGCACTCTCACCGTGGTGGTCCTAGGTTCAACCCTTGATTGGGGAACCAAGATACCACAAGCACGTGGCATGACCAAGAAAAAAAAGGCAAAAATAAATAAAATGGTTAGTTTCATGTTACATAACCTCTATTTCAATTAAAAAACTAGTTTATCCTCCAGTGATGCTCAAAGTAAGTACAGATGCTCAGGGAGGTTGACACGGCCATCAACCGAGGGGACAGCGTCACACAAGGAGCCTGAGAAGCCCTGTCGTTTGAGGGGGTGCATCGCCAGGAAATACCTGCTTTGCAGGCAATGGTCAGCCTCACCTCGCTCAGGATCTCTGTCCATCACGATCTTGTAGAAATAGAAGCCGTAGATGAAGGTCCGCCAGGCTTCGCCAGAGGCGTGAGTGATGAGCTGCTCTTCCAGCATTTTCTAGAAGGAGAGTCAGCGAAACTCTGAAATTCCTGCAGGGGGACGTCTCAGAGGGGCAGCCCTCGGACCCCACCCTCCTCCCCATCAGCTATATCGGTTACATTGTGTTAAACGCTGTGCCTGATACAGATTACATTATAAAATGCAAACGCATAATATAGCGTCATTAGGTATTTCAGACACACAGACAAGTACAAAGAAAATTCAGGTCAGAACATCGGCCACCTTCGACTAATTCAACTTTTTGCTATACAGACTTAAGAGATTTTTGTTGAAGATCCCGCAAGCCATGCAGCGTGGCCAAAGAAAACTAAACTTAAAAATCTCTATGGATTCTCCCATATCTCACTCCCTTCCTCTCTATCCAGAAATAAATGGTTAGTGTAATATAATTCTCACGTATGGTTTTAATAATTTTATTATATAGACACATAATGATCAAACGTCACTGATTCTCCATGGGGTCCTCTGTGTGGACAGGGCGGTGTGCACTGGCCTTTCCCTCCCCTACTTTTTGAGTTTAATTCCAGTTCTGAACAACGTCATTAAATTCAGCAAGGGCTGGCTCAGTGCCTACCACGTGCCAAGCAATACTCGGGCACTGGTGATGTGGAAACACACGGTCGGGGCTGCCCTGTTCTCAAGGGGCCCAGTCAGGGCGGAGGACGAACGAGATGCAGACAGACCACACTCGGCTGTGCCCGGTGCTCTGGGACGCGCAGGGAGCCAGGAAGGCGCTGAGGCAGGGGGAGGGCTTTGCCTGGGCACTTTTCACAGGGACTCCCCCCGAGGGTCAGAAGCGTAGATTCTGCCCAGAACACTTCAGTGCACATGGCAGATCCTGCCTAATGTTTGAGTGGGGTACAGAAGAGCCTTTCAGACCGAGATGGGCCTGTGATTCGGCGGCCAGCCCCGCGCCCGCCCGGTGGGCCCACCTGCATGATGTCGACGGCCATGGCCTGCGTCTGCACCCCCTCCACAGCGTTCACCAGCCAGTGCACCACCTCCGCGCTGATGAAGCAGCTCGGCGACAGGCCCTTCTGCTCAGGGAGCAGCTGGACACCTGTCCTGCGTTCCGAGGAGGCAACAAGGAGGGAGAGAAGGTAAAAGAGGAGACTCCCCCACTGACGTGAGGACCCTCACAGCGCAATCTCTCCCCACTCTTCCCAGACTCAGAGAAATCCCTGTGACAGGACCCAAGAAGGTATGACAGGGGAAGGAGAAGGCAGAGGGCAAGACCTGGCCTTCAGAGAACACCTGTGACTCAACCACTGTGGTCCCTCTCTACAAACAAGGTAACAGGGCTCAGAGAGCTCAATAACTTGCCCAAGGTCACACAGTTGTTGAGGAGTCAGGTATAAACCCACCAAACCCCAGGGCCATGGGATCCTCTGACCCCCTGCATTCAGCCACTTACGAGGGGTGCTTCATGGCCTCCAGGATCTCCACCAGGGTGGAGGAAGACGTCAGAGAGCTGGCCGCCAGTTGCTGAGAGCTGCAAACAGAGGAGGAGAGTAACTCCCTAAGAGTCTTGACCTTCCCCCTCCTCTTCTCACAGAGCTGGAAGCCAGGGTGGTCTGGGCAGTGAAGACACTGGAGCAAAGTGTGGACAGCTACATCCTGGGGCTATGTCAGAGGGGCTGTCCTGCTTCCAAAGCGCGCGCGCGTGTGTAAGTCACTCGGTCATGTCCAACTCTGCGACCCCGTTTACTGTAGCCTGCCAGGCTCCTCTGTCCGTGGAATTATCCAGGCAGGAATACTGGAGTGGGTTGCCATTTCCTTCTCCAGGAGATCTTCCCAACCCAGGGCTCAGACACTGCAGGCAGATTCTTTTCCATCTGAGCCACAAGGGAAGCCCTTTCCAAATAAGTATATGAATGTATTTAAACCCCATCCTTGGGTCCCCGTGTCCCCCAGGGACCATATACGACATCATGGCTGCCCTCAGGCTGGGCTGATCTGATAAATCTATTTGTGGGGCAGAAACAGAGACTCAGACCTACAGGACAGAGTTACAGCCCCAGCGGGGGCAGCAGAGGGTGGGGTGAATTGGGACAATAGCACTGAAATATACACAGTACCACGTGAAAATGTTTAGTCAGCTAGTGGGCAGGTGCTGTGTAACACAGAAAGCTCAACCCCGCGCTCTGTGACAATCGAGATGGGAGGGGAGGGAGGGAGCTCCCGGAGGGAGGGCACATGTGTATACCTACGGCTGACTCACACTGCTACAGGGCAGAGACCAGCACAGCATTGTAAAGCAACTACCCTCCAGTTAAAAATAAACAAATTTATTAAAAAAAAAAAAGAATTTAAAGTGGTTTTGTGTCCTAACTTGCTTCCTTTAACGAGCATCTCCCCTTTCAACAATCTATGTCAGGCCCGACCACTTCCAAGATATTTTCCTGGAGGGAAGCTCTGGGCCTCCCACACGTCACATCCTTCTTCCCTGGTGCCTCAGCGGTAGAGAATCTGCCTGCAGTGTGGGAGCTGCAGGAGATGAGGGTTTGATCCCTGGGCTGGGGAGATCCCGTGGAGGAGGGCATGGAAACCCACTCCAGCATCCTTGCCTGGAGAATCCCCATGGACAGAGAGGAGCCTGGCGGGCTACAGTCCATGGGGTCGCAAGGAGTGGGACATGACTGAAGCGACTTAGCATGCACAGAAGCACGAGGTACTGTGGTCAGAGCACAGGGGCCAAAATCCCACGGTCACCACCACCAGTGGGGGGGCCTCTGGCTTTACTTGGCCTCAGCTTCCCCATCTAAAAACTGGGGAGGACACTGTTCCTGTCCTCCAGGGTTGCTGGGAGGTTAACGTGCATAAAATACTGAGCATGGACTGACGCCCACCAAGTCCAAAACGGTCAGTGATACTAAACACACAGTAACAGCCACCCTTTTGAACTTGGACACATGAAAGATGCTGGTGAAGGGGACTTCCCTGGCAGTCCAGCAGTTAAGACTCCGAGCTTTCAATGTACGAGGCACAGGTTCAATCCCTGGTTGGGGAACCAAGATCCCACAGGCCACATGGTACAGCCAAAAAAAAGAACTGGTGAAGGTCAAAGAGCCAGGAAGCATCAAGGGTCCACATTTGAATCCCGTCTTCCTGCCCTCAGTGCCCAGATCTTTCCATCACCTGCTGCGTGAGCTCTTCCTTGATGATATGACGGATCATAAAGATGCTGAATACTCAGCACCTGAACCCAGATCCCTGGGCACGGGACATACAAGGCATGGGTCACAGCAAAGCTGGGGCTTATCCCAAAGCTCCTTAATCCCCACCCCACCTCCCGGGTGCCCCTGTCTTGGCCTCCTCTTCCTACTTGACGGGTTTGGGACCCACCGGAAGATTTCAGAACCTCAGGGGTTAAAGAAGCCCTTAAAGAAAGACCCTGGAAGTTAACTTCCTTCCGATGCCTGAGTCCCCGTGACAAACGTTTGGACAGAGGCCACCCTGTCGTGTGAACATCATCACACAAGCAGAGAGCTTGGTTCCCTCAGGCAGGACCAGCCGCCTGGGGCTCACGGCCGTGAGATGGAGTGTGTTCTCTGGAACTCAGCCAGGCGCTGTGACTCGTGTCAGTCCCGGCCTTCTCCAGCCTAGACACTCCCAGTTCCTCTTCCAAAAGCAGAAGAGAACCTGCTGTTCTACCCTCGTGAACAACAAGGAAGCAGAACCGTGCGTGCCTTTCCTGTGCCCTGGACAGCCGGAGCTGAAGCGTCCACCAGGCTTGGTGGGGACGTGGGTCTGGACAGACGAGAGGCTGGACAAGCCCAGCTCCCGCAGAGCGCCTGATGCCATGGTGTCTCTACAGGAGCCTGTGAGGAGGGCAGGGCACGGACTACCAGCCCCACTGGAAGGTGCCGGTGAGGACTGACTGGTCTGGGCTCCCAGACATAACTCGTAGCCGAGTTAGAACTCGGGCCCGAGATCCAGACCCCCAGCCTCTGCAGCCTCTGAGGTCAGAGCGTCTGTACCACCCAGGAGGACGAGTGTGGTCTTCCTGAGTCTCACCTGCTATCGCTGGAGTTTGCGGAGGGGAAGGCCTGTTCCCCCAAGCTCTGCGAGTTCCCGAAGGTCTGGCTGTTGCCCCTGTCCACGGACTGGCCTGTGTTCACCCCCAAGCTGCTGCCGTCCAGCACCGGGGCGGCTGTCTGGTCCAGAGACACCTGCAGGAGTTTAAAAGTTAACGCCCAAAACCAAAAACCTTTCAGGCTGTTCACATGTATGGTCCTTCCTGCCCCTCTCCTTCCCAGTCCCCGCTGGTCCCTGGGGGAAGAGCAGAAGCGTCCAGTGACCACCCCCCACCAGGCATGAACCCCCTTTCATCAGAGTAGGGGGAGTTCATGCACCCCAAACCGAGGCCGTGGGAGGCCACTGTGCACAGTGAACCCCCCAGACCAGGACCTGATGCAAACCACAAGGTTTACACTAAAGAAAACCCGCGGAGGAGTGAAAAAGCCGGCGTCGTCCCCCGGGGCTGGGAGGAGGGAGACAGCACCGTCAGAGACAAGCAGCTCCACCCCCCAACCCTATCCTCTTAGCCCACGTCCGTCCCGGGTGCGATCAGTCTTCCCATGTGTCCAGGTTCACACCTCAGGCACACCTGAAGCTCCCTTCTTCCGCTTCACCCCTACCGAGAGGCCTCGTCCTGTGGCCTCCCCTCCGCTGACTCCCCGGGCCCACCAGATGTGCCCATGAACCACCCGGCTCCCACTGACCCCACCCCACACACACTCTTCCTGCGAGCGCTCCAGCTTCACACTCCTAAAGGACAACTCTAACCCATCACTCTGTTACCCTGACATCGTTACAGTCTCCCCACGAGCTACCGAACTGAGACCCAGCCCGCAGAGCTGGGGGCTCCTGCACCCACGGCTGCATTTCCAGCAGAGTCAACCCCGATGTCCAATCCTGGCTGTGCCCCACCAGGACACCCTTCCCCACCGACACAGGCTACAAACGCTGGGCTCCAAGTGCCGGCCCTTAGTGAGACGCTCCCCGACTCACTCTGGGCCCAGACAGAAACCTCCTTCTCTACTTTCAGTCTCGGCCCCTCGCCTGGGGGCTGGCACGTTTTGCTTCATGTCACGGTTTTCTGTTTCATTCCCTTTAGACAGCCTGATGGGCAGAACTATGACCCGCCCACCGAGAGGCTGCACCGGATAGCGAGCATCTGGAGAGAACAGCAGGCCTTCAAGGGCACTTCTGGCAAAATACAAGACGCCTAGTCTCTCTCACACAGGGTTCTCGAGTACTTGTAGAAGAATATTATCAGATACTCTATTAGACGATAAAAAAAAAATCACTCCTAAATAAAACAGAGCACCTCAACCATGGTATTGCTGTCACTGGGGTCAGATAAGCCTTTGTTGTGGGGGCTTCCCAGCTGGCTCAGAGGTAGAGAACCCACCTGTAATGCAGGAGACAGGTTTGATCCCTGAGTCGGGAGGATCCCCTGGAGGGAGAAATGGCAACCCACTCCAATATTCCTGCCTGAACAATCCCACGGACAGAGGAGCCTGGCGGGCTACAGTCTTGGGGTCGCAAAGAGTGACTGAGCACCCATGAAGCCTTTGTTGCGGGGACGGCCGGGTGCACGTGGGCGCTCAGCAGCATCCCTGGCTTCTGCTCACAGGACGCGAGCCACGACCTCCTTATCATCTTCCTCCGCTCCAGCTGTGACAAAAATGCCTCCAGGTATTACCAAAGGTCCCCTGGGAGACAAAGTCATCCGTGGTTCTCAGAGAACCAGTTTGCTCTCCCACATCCGGCTCAATGAATTGCCAAAAAAAAAAGACCACATAGACTTTGCCAGCCCCATAAATACCCAGAGAAACGCAGCAAGAGGCAGCTTGCAGTTACCAGCCACCATCTGCCTGCAACCAGCAAGACTGAGCAAGAGGTGTCACGCCATGAAACTAAGTTAGAAGCTAATGGAGGGGACCAGACCCAGCTCTCTGCCACAGGCGCTCCTTCTGGGCCTCTCCGTGGGTTATCTCTTGTCTATTGCTCCTGAGTCAGAGCCCCACCACCAGCCCACACCAGGATGTGGTTAAAGAGTTATCCTCTAAATCAGAAGTTGGCAAATATCTTCTGTCAAGGACCAGATGGTAATTATTTTAGGCTTTGTGGGCTATAAGGCCTCTTGAAACTCTGCATGAAAAAGCACAAAAGCAACTGTCAATGATGTGAATGAAGGGGTGTGGCTGTGTTTCAATAAAACTTTATTGACAAAAGCAGATGGTGGGCCAGACTAGTATTCGTATGATTACATGGTTAATCAATATAAAATAACAAGGTAAAAAATACAAAACCTCCCCTGCCCTCATGACGCTTACCATCTGGGAGGAAAAAAAAGAGTTCAGCCTTTAAGTCAGGTTGCTACGTCATATGGACAAAAACACCTAAAGAGGAAGATGCTACCATGTGGCTGAGTCAGTGGCAACCACGTGGGCAAAGTTGGAGACACTGAATACCCTGTGTCGTCACAAACAGAAGGTACTGCATCTCCAAGATCAAAATCAATTTCAACTGCCGCTCAAACTCGGCTTCAGCCCAATTCCAGGTGTTTTCAGAACCGAGCTGAAGGCCAGGTCAAAGCTTCAACTGACAAACAGGCATGCGTGGGCTGCAGGGCCCTGGGGTTGGACTGACCTGTGGGTAGAAGGCGGATGATGCTGTGCGCGGGCTGCGGACAAACTCCATAAAGAAGGCCCCGTCCTGAGGTCAGAGGGCGGGAAGCGGCGGCAGGTGCGAGGGGGCGGAGGATGGCAGGCGGCCAGCAGCGAACCATTGCAGGAGGAGCAACAGACGAAAGGGAAAAACAGAACCAAGGAGGGAAGGAGAGAAAGAAGGGCGCATGAGGGAAAAGGGGGTGAGAGACCCATCCACCCAGGAGGAAGACATCCAAATGCAAAGCGCTAGCAGAGACCCACGCCTTCCCCGGCAGAGCGTCCCAGCCATGTAGGCGCAGCACCTGGGGGAAGGTGTGTCCAAGCGCCTCCGGTCTCATCAGAGCCGAGCCTGGACGCCTGCGCCCCCACACAGCTCTGAACGTCCTTCACGCCCATGCCGAGGGGACGGGAAGGCCACAGGGGGCACAGGGCAGGACTGGGGGCAGTGTCCTGGCCTGGCGGGGAGACCCCCAGGCTTCTGGGTGACACATGGGACACCTGAGGCTTGCACTTCCACCTGTTACTAAACACGGCACCAGATGGGAGAAGACGAGTCAATGCAGGAAGAGTGCTTGCTACATTTTCCAAGCGAACCAGGGACACAGAAGCAGCAGCACCTTCTCCTTTCCTGGTTGTGTAACGACACCACGAAGCCACTGAGACATTTATAGTGTCAGACACGTACGCGCTCACCAGGAGGGGCTCCTGGACCGGCCTCCCCACCATCCCTGTGGGGTTCAGGTTTCCGTGGACTTGAACCATAAACGGCACAGAGAACTTTTCCAATCACACCTCCTTCCCTCCTTCCTTCTTAAGGTCAAGACATATCCTCTTGTCCCTTTAAAATCTTTGCCCTTTTTCCATCATCACTGACATTTGGAAATAGCACTCCGTATACCTGAAGGTCTCCACTTGCCTACAACTTTTCCTTAATTCTAAAAGTAGAATCACTTAAGTGTTCCACTGTCTGTTTTACCAGGAATGCTGTCCTGGCCCATCAGCCCCGACAAGCTCCAGTAACGAGCCATGGAAACACGCACGCGGGTACCCTCGACACATCCTAACACGTAGGATGCTCCCTGGAGACAGCGGTGAGCCGTATCCTGACCCCTCTGCTTCCCCCGGACCACTTGGAAATCTACACCCAGCAGACCTGTGGCCACCTGTGTGGGCTGCACTGTCTGGCCGGAAGATGAGGGGAGTGCTGTAGACAAGTCTCCTCTGTGGTCACCGGCACGTGTTAAGCCCGATTCTTGCGGTTCTGTAATCTCCCACTTCTCAGCACGGTCCCCACAGTGTTTCTCTTCCTCAAAGAGGACAGCCAGCGGGTGTTCCCACGCTCTGTCTGCGCCCCTCCTCTGCCAGAACACACAGAAGCAGAGATGCTGGCGTGCAGCACCGTGAGGACAGGTGAAAAGACTTCCTTCACTGATGGGTCACTCCTGACGCACAGACCACACTGCGGACTGGACCCAGAGCCACTGGCTCAGAGCTGGGCTTGCAGAACAGCCTACGAAAAAATCTGGTCCCCCGGTCGTTCCAGTCTGTGAGTTGAGAGCTTTCCAAATTTTAAATGGTGGAGGAAGAGTCCACACGATAACCTGGATCCCGCCTCTCAGCCCACAAAGTCTAAAATATTTATTAAGGTTGGCCATCTCAGGTCTATGAATCCCCCAAGTTGCCTGCAGCCTCAGTTGCTACTTATCTCAGATTTTAATCCCTCCATCCTAATTCTAGGAACTGATCCTGAAGAAATAATCAGAGATGTGATCAAATAATTATGTGCAAGGCTGCTGCAGCATTATTTGAAATTGTGATACACTGTAGAATAATTATAAAAACCTTATGGAATAGTTACCAAAAACTATTTTTAAAAAATCAGAAACCACAGACATAATTTTTAAACAAACGGAGATCTAGTCACACGATGAAACATTATATAGTTTTTTTTTTAAATCATGCTTTGGAGAAATAATGAGACGGGGAAATCTTCATGATGTGGGAGAAAAATAAATAAATAGGCAGATGGATATATAAGCTGGCCACAGTGTTGAAAAATAAAATACATCTGTTGAATCTGCTGCTTCTCTGAGTGACAGAAACCAGATAAGGGAACGTGCGGCCACATCAGGATGATCTCAGGTTCTGAATTTCTGGGGAGGAGCTGACAGAGTCGTACCTACTGGTCTGTGAAGGCAGGACAAGCCTGCCCTGTGGAGTTTTCAGCGGCTCTACTGTACTCGCCAAACCCGTGCAGAGGCCAAAGTCCCAAGTTTTGGTTTCTGTCTCCCAGGACACTCCCATCTGACTGCTTCTCAGGAGTCTATGCAAACTATGCAGTCTATGATGGGCGTTTTGTTCACCAAAGAGGGAGCTCTCCTGGAATCTGCTTCAGCCATTTTCTATCCTCCCCCCACCCACCCACAACCCACCCCTATCCCTACCCCACCCTTGCCAGGGAGGGCTGAAGATGGAGCTGACGGGAAACCAGAGGCCAGCATCACAGCTCAAGCCAGACCTTCAGTGCTGACTGACCCAGTTAACCTGACTGATTTATACACCTGCTTTCCGCAGGTGGTCAGCTTCCTTACAAGTCCCTCCATCAACACGGTGATGCTACCAAGGGTTCACCAACTCCTCAGCACGCTTGGTTCTGGCTCCAAGGGCTGTGCGCTACCTTCCACGTCGAGGCCCTGAGTGCAAACGCTGGCCCCCTGCCCATCCGAGAGGCTCCTTTACCTTTCGCGGGCTGTCCACGTAGCTGGGAGTCATGGCCACAGCGCTGCTCTCGGCCGGTGGGGCGGAGCTCTTGGCCCCGTGTGCCGCTGCCTGCTGCTCTCCCAGGCACCTGAGAGGGGGAGAAACAGGGCGGTTCTGCTCAGAGCCTGGGGAAGGACCAGCATCGGCCACGACGAGGCGAAGGCTGCTCTGTGGCCATCATCTCTGAAACACGCTTTTCCCTTTGTTTCTCCTCAGACCGTGTGTGGTGCCCTTAATTTCATTCACTGTCCTTAATGATTGCCAGCTGCCACCGAAAATCAGAAAATAGCTCAATTTTAAAAGCATCTTGGTGGTCCAGTGGTTAAGATGCAGAGGATGTGGGTGCAATCCCCTCGTGGAGGAACGAAGATCCTGCATGTCACACAGTGCAACCAAAAATAAACAAGCAAATAAAAGTATCTTGGCACAGCTTAGGGTTTACATATTCTTTTGAAAAGGCAAGTGACATGGTTTGAGTCACCCCTTCCGCGAACACCATGCTTTCAACTCTCTGGGACAGAGCTTTTCCCCAGTTTTTATTAACTAGACCACCAGAAGCATACTCTGAAAATTAGGGCTGTGTTACCATTCAGCACAACTAAATAGGGTGGACCATGTCAACTCTTTACACATTTTGAAGATCTGTTAATCTTGCAAATGCACACACTTAATCCCTCCCCACCCCCTAAAAAAAGCCACGAACATATCAGGCATTATCTCAGACACAAGACAACTATGGTTTTCTTATGACATCTCCTCCCATCTTGGTTCTGGAGTCCATGAATGCCTACTTTCACATTTATTTTTCTAATTTCTTTTCCGGGCTAAAATAAACCATGAATCATTGTAACTTAGGGCTTCCCAGGTGGCTCAGTGGTAAAGAATCCACCTGCCAACGTGGGAGACCTGGATTTGATCCCTGGGTTGGGAAGACCCCCTGGAGAAGAGAATGGCTTCCCACTCCAGTATTCTCGCATGGAGAATCCCATGGACAGAGAAGCCTGGTGGGCTACAGCCCATTCCGTTGAGTTCAGTTCAGTCGCTCAGTCGTGTCCCACTCTGTGCGACCCCATGTTTCAAACTCATGTCCATTGAGTCAGTGACGGGTCAGTCCACAGGGTCACAAAAAGAATCAGACATGACCTAACGACTAAACAATAGCAAACTATAACTCACATGAGCCCCCAAATTAGACTTTTAATGTATCACTGAATCTTTATTTGGTAAGTTCCAGGAGGCTCACATCCCAGTCTTAAACGCTCGGGTGTTACTGTAACACACACTACTCACGGTGGGCATTGCGAGGCCCAGACCCTCTGCGTGGCCGCACTGCATCAGGAGCTGCCATGTTTTCCGGCGGCCCCCCATCAGCCCTCCAGGGGTGCCCATGCCCCTCCCCAGGCTGCGTGGGGACAATGAACCATCACCAAAGGGTGTAAACGCCTGGCCCTGGTCCAACTCGGCTCACTTCCAGGGGGAGGCCGGAGGCATCAGTGGGTTTTCCTGCAGCGGGGCCTCTCCCTCAGTCCTCTGCCCCCTCCCTCCCCTGGGAAACCAATTCGTGATGTTCCTCTCGTCTTAAATTCTGACACGTCTGTTACTGACGGTGAGGTGAACTCATATCGGAGATTAAAAACTGGTTTCCATAGTAACCTGCTACACTCTCTCTTTTTGGCTTTTATCATGGAAAATTTTCAAACCCATATGAAAATACAGGATAATGTAATCAAACCCATGCTCTACCTGGACCCCAGGATCATTTAGGATGCAGCCAATCTTGTCCCATCTATTCCTACCCACCCTGATTATCTGGAAGCAACACTCACATATGCTATTATTTCATCTGTAAACACTTCAGGGTATATTGTATCTCTAGAAGAAAATACAAGAATAACAATCCCATCAACACACTTAAATTTTAAAAAATTTTCTAGGATCAAATATTTCTCTAATTGTCTCCAAAAAACCTTTTGACGCTGTGTTTGCTGGATGCAGTTAAGGTCCCTACGCTGCAGTCAGACAGGTCTCTCGAGCATCCTTTGAGCCGGAAGCTCTTTTCATCTCTCCATATCCTGCAATTTATCTGTGGGAGAAAGGATCTCACTGGTCTTGTAAATTTACCATCTGGATGTGCTCATCACATCCCTTTATTGTTTAGCCCGCTCCTCTGTGCCCAGCACTTCCTGAGAACTAGAAACTGTATCTAGAGGTTTGAGCATATTTAGGCTTGATGGGCAAGAACCGCTCCTCAAGCGTGCTATGTGCTTCTACCTGGAGGCCTCGGCGTCTGGCAATGTGAGCGGTCACTGGCAACCTCTGCTAGATCTGCAAGCGCGTAGGAGCTCTCACGTGGTAATTTTTGAGGGCTCCCTCTGGACCCATTAGCTTGAATATTGGAGAGACAGACACCTCCCCACAGCAATCGCTTGGCTACTCTGAGGAGTGATTCATATATGAAGAGCGGACTAAAAGTTCGACTCTGCCTGAGCTCTGTACATCGTGCCATCTCTGCAACACATCATGGCATGTTCCTCTGGGCCTCGTCCACAAACACATACTGAGACATCCACCTATGCTTCCTGGGAGCTGTGGCCATGTCCCTGGCTGTGCCACAGGGTTCCCTCGTCTGATGCGTGTGACAACCCTCATGTACTGAGCTGCCGTCTATGTGCTGACCTATGGACCAGGGGTTGGGGATTCAGAGACACCTAGGACCCATCCTTGCCCTTGGAGGCGCCACAGCTCAGGGGAGGGGATGCCACCAAAAAAACTGCTATCCTGTGCATGCCCACACATGAGACACGTATGGGGCACACCGCCTTCTTCCCAGAGGCCATGATGACTGCCACAGGGGCTCGCTCCCTGCTCTGACTCCCTGATGTCAGCTTCTCTCCATCAAACAGAAGCCACGGAACCCATACTGCCCACAGCCCTTCTCCCGTGGCCCCTGCCTCCCACGAGAGCCTGATGCCACGTGAGCGCCTCCAGGCAAAGACTCAGGGGAACTGGAGGAAACTGACACACGTGATAAGACGGCAGGACTACAGGTGAACCTTCTAAAGCTCTTCTTCATATTGCTGCAACAGAGGTTTCCATAATAAAACTGGATCTGCTTGGTGTAGCAAAAAATAAAGAAAAGCACAAGGTAAAAAACACCACGTGAGCAAACATTACGTAAAGGCCTGGCTCCCTCTGCTCGGCCTCCAGCTCCGAGAAGAGGCACCACGTCGCCTGGGAGCAGCCATCTGGGGGAAAATACATCTCGGGGCACCCTGTCCTGCTTCCTGCTATGGGGTCAGCTGAGCGCCTCCCACACATTAGGGGATACTGTCACCCCAAGACATCCCTCCTCTTTCCATCTGAGCAGAAAGAGGCTCCTTGCAGCGCTCGGAACAATGACTCACTGACACATTAAAATAAGATTCTCCCACAACCAGCTTCACACCCCTCCCAGCAACATATGTTCCTTGTTCTTTTTTTCCAGCGGGAAAGGTCTGTGATTAGCTAAGGGACAATCTGCAGGCAGAGTTCTGGGGTCTTTCCTGGGTCAGACTTTCTGGAGGCCCCATCACCCTCATTCATGGGCCTGACCTATCCCAGCTTTGCCTGTCATCTGCCTCCCCCTGACCCCCACCGCCACCCTGGCCACTCTCTTCCCTCCCCCTGTATCCCTTTCTCTGTGCCCCATCCTCGCCTCCAGCCTCTGCTGCCTCTCGCCTAGATCAGTGAGGCCTCTGCCTCCTGAGCCCATCCACCAGGACTTCCCACATGCAGGACCCATCTCTGCAAACACCACTTCTGACAAAGACGCTGAATGAATATTTTATGATATTAAGGAACTGCTGTGACTTCTTAGGTGAATTACGGTATTACGGCTTTTAGAGTACTTATCTTTCAGAGATGCACACTGAAATGTTATAGAGGAAGAGATGAGATGTCTGGGGTTTTATAAGAAATAAAAAGGAAGAGAAGCAAGTGGGATATAAATGAAACAAGATTGGCCCTGAGCTAACAATCACTGAAGCTGGGTGATGGGTAAACGGGGATTATATGAAACTACTTTTTATTTTTAATGTTTGAAATTTTACATTAAAATAAAGAAACTTTCAAACGACCTCTCTTGCTATGGGAACATGTAGGAACAGCTTCGAGTCTGACTTCCCACGCTGTCTTTGCAATTGCATCTCCCGCTGGGCCACAAGCTCGTTCACATTACCTTCTGAAAGCTCAATATCTGTGGGTTCCTGCAGGCATGGCTCGGAACCCCCCAGCCCAGCAGACAGACACCGGGGAGCACAGAGGGGACTTGCTCTGGCTGGAAGGGTGGAGGGAGCGGGGTTAAGGTTAATGTTTGTGGTAATGTTTTCTCCTTTTCCCCAAGTCCCAACTCCCCAGGTATAAATGCATCCCTTCCTACAAAGACATCTTAAATCCCACATCCCAAACCAAGATATGATCCCTCTGGGGTCCTGAGAGCTGCAGCGCCTGCTGGTCAATGCCTAGAGAAGCTGGTCAGGTGGTGGACTGAGGGACCGAGTCAAGTCCAAGCACAGAGGATGTGCTGGCTCCACAGTAAACCAGGGCACAAGCCCACCTAAAGTGCCAGCCCATCCACCGTGGCCAGGCTTGAATGGGACCCAGTGCTAACTGAGTCTCACTAGCCCAAGCAAAGTGAATATTACCTATTATATGTAATATACCTTTGGATGACAATATCTATATTTTTCATACAACCATGCATCATGTATGTATATGTTATCTATTTTTTCTTATAGGAATTCACTAAGAAATTAAGTTGTTTTTTTTTTTTTTTACTATTTACTTATTTATTTATTTTGGCTGTGCAGCACATGGGATCTTAGTTTCCCAATCAGGAATTGAATCCATGACGCTTGCAGTGGAAGCGCAGAGTTTTAACCACTGGACCACCAGGCCCCAGAAGTCAAGATTTTTATATGAACTCATCAAACAAACAAACAAAAAACTGGCTCAAATATTCGAAAAATATTCTGTGTTTTTTGGGTAGAAAAACTACTCTCTAATGGTGGCTATGTGTCATTATAAGTTCATCTATACTCATCGACAGAGGAGCCTGGTGGGCTACAGTCCACGGGACAGGAAAGAGTCAGACACAGATTATGACTAGACTAAGCCACCACCACACCCACAGAGCGTGCCACGCCAAGAGTGAAGCCTGATGTAAACAAACGGTGCACTTTGGGTCCACCAATTGTCCCAAATGGGCCGCTCAGTGAGGGACACGGATAACGTGTGGGGAGGGTGGGGTAATGTGTGGGGAACTCTCTGTACCTTCCGCTCAATTGTGCCTTGAACCTAAACCTGAATTAAAAAGAGAAAAGTCTATTAAAAACAAAGACAAACAAAAAATCAACCCACTAACAAAAAAAAAAAAAAACTTTGTGGACCAAACCAATTGTACCTGTATTTCAAATCAAGCTCCAGACTGCAAGTTCATAAATTCTGGCCTATTTCATGACATTCAACACTTACCATGTATTAACCTTTCTTTTCACCTGCCTGTCTTCTGTCAATTACCAGCTCCTTGGCAGACAGAACCGACATTTCACCGCCCTTGGGCCTGTGGGGTGCGGAGGTGTCTCCCTCCACCCAGCACTTACTTCTGACTGGCCTCCATCTCCAGCAGGGCAGACAGAGCTGAGGTTCCCTTCTTCCCAACCGGGGGGCCGGCCGACTCAAGGGAGTGCGTGGGGATGGGCCCGGCCATCTGCAAGCCTTTCATGGTGGCCCCTTTCTAGAGCAGAGAGAAGGAAACAGGCCATCAGATGTCACTGTGCCCGCTGTGCCTCAGGTTCCGGGAACCCACCAGTACAGTTGGGGAGGATGAGGTCCAGGAGCCGGAAATGCCAGGAAACAGCTTTTCACTCAAACCAAAAGTCCCAAACAGCTGTCAGACTCAAAACAAACTGCCTCCTTCAGGCGGTTTACTTACATTTTACTCTCATCACAGCTTGAGGAAGTAAATAACTTTACATCTACTTTATGGAAAAAGAAACTAAGTCTCAGAAAAGTGAAGTTCAGTTCAGTGGCTCAGTCCTGTCCAACTCTTTGCAACCCCATGAACCGCAGCACGCCAGGCCTCCCTGTCCATCACCAACTCCCGGAGTCCACCCAAATCCATGTCCATCAAGTTGGTGATGTCATCCAACCATCTCATCTTCTGCCGTTCCCTTCTCCTTCTGCCCTCAATCTTTCCCAGCATCAGGGTCTTTTCAAATGAGCCAGCTCTTCACATCAGGTGGCAAAAGTATTGGAGTTTCAGCTTCAGCATCAGTCCTTCCAATGAACACCCAGGACTGATCTCCTTTAGGATGGACTGGTTGGATCTCCTTGCGGTCCAAGGGACTCTCAAGAGTCTTCTCCAACACCACAGTTCAAAAGCATCAATTCTTCGGCGATTAGCTTTCTTTATAGCCCAACTCTCACATCCATACATGACCACTGGAAAAACCATAGCCTTGTCTAGATGGACCTTTGTTGGCAAAGTAATGTCTCTGCTTTTTAATATGCTGTCTAGGTTGGTCATAACTTTCCTTCCAAGGAGTAATCATCTTTTAATTTCATGGCTATAATCACCATCCGCAGTGATTTTGGAGCCCAGAAAAATAAAGTCAGCCACTGTTTCCACTGTTTCCCCATCTATTTCCCATGAAGTGATGGGACCAGATGCCATGATCTTTGTTTTCTGAATGTTGAGCTTTAAGCCAACTTTTTCACTCTCCTCTTTCACTTTCATCAAGAGGCTCTTTAGCTCTTCTTCACTTTCTGCCATAAGGGTGGTGTCATCTGAATATCTGAGGTTATTGATATTTCTCCCGGCAATCTTGATTCCAGCTTGTGCTTCCTCCAGCCCAGCGTTTCTCATGATGTACTCTGCATATAAGTTAAATAAGCAGGGTGACAATATACAGCCTTGACGTACTCCTTTTCCTGTTTGGAACCAGTCTGTTGTTCTATGTCCAGTTGACTGACTCCAAAACCAAGGTTCTTTCCACTACACAGCTCTCCTGGAAATGATGCTGTGTACAGAAGACAGCTGAACTTGAGGTTAAAAAACAAAAAGTAAAAACATGACTGACGATGAAACACTGCTCAGCAATGGAAAGGAATGAACTGTGGAGTCAAGCGACAAGTCAGATGAATCCCAAAGGCCTTATGCTGAGGGGAAGAATGCAGCCTGGAAAGATTATGTGTTGTATGATTCCGTTTATAGGCTATTTGGAAAAGACAACTGCAGAGTGATGGAGAACAGACCAGTGTCCACCAGGCTTACAGACAGAGGGGTTCAGTTCAGTTTAGTTCAGTCGCTCAGTCATGGCTGACTCTTTGAGACCCCATGAATTGCAGCACGCCAGGCCTCCCTGTCCATCACCAACTCCCGGAGTTCACTTAAACTCATGTCCATCGAGTCGGTGATGCCATCCAGCCATCTCATTCTCTGTCGTCCCCTTCTTCTCCCGCCCCCAATCCTTCCCAGCATCAGAGTCTTTTCCAGTGAGTCAACTCGTCGCATGAGGTGGCCAAAGTATTGCTGTTTCAGCTTTAGCATCAGTCCTTCCAATGAACACCCAGGATTGATCTCCTTTAGGATGGACTGGTTGGATCTCCTTGCAGTCCAAGGGACTCTCAAGAGTCTTCTCCAGCACCACAGTTCAAAAGCATCAATTCTTCAGCGATCAGCTTTCTTCACAGTCCAACTCTCACATCCATACACGACCATGGGAAAAACCATAGCCTTGACTAGACGGACCTTTGGGTAGTGTGACTCTAAAGGGTGCTGTGCGAGCTCTCCTTAGAGTGATGGAGTTATTCTGGGTCCTGACCGCGGCAGTGATGGTGGTGACATGAAGCTATACATTCATAAAATTCAGAGCTGTGCGCATGTGCGCCGAATCATCCCAGATCAGCCCTTTGTTAGCTGGCTGTCCTCAGACACACCCTCCCATCACCCCTACAAGCCTCAGCATCCTCACTGGGGAGTGAGCCATGAAAGAAGGCCCAAGGCTGAGGGAAAACTCTACAAGTGACTGAGGTGACACGCCTGACGCCGGGAACCCCGCGGGGAGCTCACGGAGGGCTTTGTCTTCGGGTGGGGAGACTTCCCCCGCTCCCTCCACCACCAACCGCTTCCCCCGGCCCTGAGGAGAAGCCCTGGGCGGCTGCGGGCAAAGAACCGGCCGGGGCAGGACGGGGCGACAGGAGGCGGTGCCTGCAGCCCGCACGGGGGTGGGGGGCGCAGCCCGCGGGCCGGGGCCTCACCCGCAGCATGCGGTCCGAGCGGTGCCGCCGGCGGATGCGGTTGAGGCCCTCCACGAAGCGGATGAAGCCATCCAGCAGCTGCCACTCCTCCTCGTCGGGCCGCGGCCGGTCCCCGTAGATGTCGCAGCGGGCCTCTCCCTCGGCGATGCGCTTGGTGGCGGGGACGCAGGCCGGCAGCAGCAGGAAGCGCGTCCTCCAGAACTTCAGGGACTCGATCAAGCTGCGGAGGGACACAGAGGGAAGACGGCGGTGAGAGCCGGCCGCGGAGGTGAGAGCCGGCCGCGGAGGTGAGAGCCGGCCGCGGAGGTGAGAGCAAGCCGGCACCAGAAGCACCTCCGGCCAGGTGCATCCATCTCAGCACCGCCCCCACCCAACCCCACCTCCAGAGAGGGGTGTGGAGGGTCCTTCTGCCTGCGAACACGTGCCCATCTGAGGTTGCAGGCTCCAAGGGAAGACTGGAATGCTTGTGTGCACCCAGGCCCAGTGTCGTGGCAGCCTTTTATCATCACGACCATAAATAACGCATAAAAATGCAAAGTTAAACACACGACATCACAAAGATTTTTATGTAGAGAATGCATATACAACAAGGTCCTACTGCACAGCACAGAGAACTATATTCAATAGCCTGTGATCATGAAAAAGAACGAAATACTAGCCAGGACAGGGAAGCAACCTAAATGTCCATCGGCAGATGAATGGATAAGAAAGCTGTGGTACATATACACAATGGAGTATTACTCAGCCATTAAAAAGAATGCATTTGAATCAGTTCTAATGAAGTGGATGAAACTGGAGCCTATTATACAGAGCGAAGTAAGTCAGAAAGAAAAACACCAATACCGTATACTAACGCATATATATGGAATTTAGAAAGACGGTTACAATGACCCTATACGCAAGACAGCAAAAGAGACACAGATGTATAAACAGTCTTTTGGACTCTGTGGGAGAAGGCGAGGGTGGGATGATTGAGAGAATAGCATTGAAACATGTATATTATCATACATGAAACAGATCACCAGTCCAGATTCAATGCATGAGACAGGGTGCTCAAGATTGGTGCACTGGGATGACCCTGAGGGATGGGATGGGGAGGTAGGTGGGAGGGGGGTTCAGGATGGGGAACACAAGTACACCCATGGCTAAGTCATGTGAATATATGGCAAAACCACCACAATATTGTAAAGTAATTAGCCTCCAATTTAAAAAAAAGAACAAAATACTGCTATCACTGCGACATGGATGGACCTAGATGTTATCATGAGTGGAGTAAGTCAGAGAAAGACAAATATCATATGATATCACTTAAATGTGGAATCTGAAAGAATGGTACAAATGAACAAAACAGAAATTGAATCACAGATGTAGAAAACAAACTTAACCAGTTACCAAGGAGGAAAGAGAGTGGAGAGAAACAAATTGGGAGATTGGGATTGACATATACACACTGTTGCTGCTGCTGCTGCTAAGTCACTTCAGTCATGTCCGACTCTGTGTGACCCCATAGACGGAAGCCCACCAGGCTCCCCCGTCCCTGGGACTCTCCAGGCAAGAACACTGGAGTGGGTTGCCGTTTCCTTCTCCAATGTGTGAAAGTGAAAAGTGAAAGTGAAGTCGCTCAGTCGTGTCCGACCCTTAGCGACCCCACGGACTGCAGCCAACCAGGCTCCTCCATCCATGGGAGTTTCCAGGCAAGAGTACTGGAGTGGCTTGCCAGTGCCTTCTCTGCATATACACACTGCTATATAGAAAATAGCGCTTCCCTGGTGGCTCAGTTCGTAAAGAATCTGCCTGTAATGCACGAGGCCCGGGTTCGATCCCTGGGCCGAGAATATCCCCTGGCAAAGGAAATGACAACCCACTCCAGTATTCTTGACTGGGAAATCCCACAGACAGAGGAGCCTGGCAGGCTACAGACCATGGGGTCACAAAGAGTCAGACACAACTGAGTGACTCCACCATATATAAAATAGATAACTAGTAAAAACCTACCGGACAGCACAAGGAATTCCACTCAATACTTTTAATGATCTATATGAAACAAGAATGTAAAACAGGGTAGACATATGTATGTATAACTGATTCACTTTGCTGGATACCTGAAACTAACACAACACTATAAATCAACTATACTCCAATTAAAAAAAAAAAAGAAATGTACATTTACATGAAACCGTCACACACTTATCTGTGTAAGTATCTATGTACCTTACACAGATACTATTTTTGTCAATTATACCTCAATAAAGCTGGAAAAAGATTTTTAAAAATCCTAGGATAAACCATGGGGGTGCTTCTCTGGTGGCTCAGATGGTAAAGAATCTGTCTGCAATACAGGTGACCCAGGTTCAATTCCTGGGTGGGGAAGATCCCCTGGAGAAAGGAATGACAGCCTACTCCAGTATTCTAGGAGCCTGGTGGGCTACAGTCCAAGGGTCGCAAAGAGTCAGACACAACTGAGTGACTACACTTTCACAGGGTAAACCATAATGGAAAAGAATATTAAAAAAAGAAAGTACATGTATAACTGAACCACTGTGCAGTATAGCAGAAACTAACGTGACATTATAAATCTACTATACCTCAATTAAAAAAAAAAAAGTTACAAGCAGTCAGGAAGATGTGAAGAGCACAGATGTTCCACCAAAGGGCACAGCTTCACCAGGGTTTTGCTGCTGATTGTTGTTCCGTGTGGTAAAATGCATGTAACAACATTTACCGTTATAATGATCTTTAAGGGCACATTCAATGGCACTCAGTACATTCACACTGCTGTGTGATCGTCCCTGTCCAGCCCATCACTGACTTTATAACCCAATCCAGATGTGTTTTTCCCTCCATTTTTTTTTTTTCCTAAAAATGTCCTCATTTTGCAATCAGGAGGAAGGACAGAGGCATTAAATTACAGACATGTGGCAGGCCACGATGGGAGGAAGCCAACTCGGGCTCTCTGACCTGAAGTCCTCGGAGCCGGCAGAGCAGATGTACTGATCTAAGTAATTCCACTTGTACTCCTCCAGTCGCTCGTGCGAGAATTCCACCCAACAGGAGACGAACTCTGAATCAGAGTGGGAGGGGCAGAGGCTGTAGGTGTAGTGGATCTGGGCAGACTCGTACGGGTACCTGAAAAACAAAGGTCCAAACAAGGATGTCCACCAACTCTTCTGCACCTTTTCTTTCTCAATACACTTGGCATTCAACCACAGTAACCAGCTCATCTCAGGGGACGGGTAACGGAGATTTCTCAGTTTTTAAACCAGAAAAACATCTACTTCTGCTGTATTGATTATGCCAAAGCCTTCGACTGTACAGATCACAACAAACTGTAGAAAATTCTTCAAGAGATGGGACTACCAGACCACCTGACCTGCCTCCTGAGAAATATGTATGCAGGTCAAGAAGCAAGTAAGAACTGGACATGGAACAACAGACTGGTTCCAAATTGGGAAAGGAGTACGTCAAGGCTGTACACTGTCACCCTGCTTATTTAACTTATATGTGAGTACATCATGTGAAATGCCCGGCTGGATGAAGCACAAGCTGGAATCAAGATTGCTGGAAGAAATATCAATAACCTCAGATATGCAGATGACACCACCCTTATGGCAGAAAGTGAAGAAGAGCTAAAGAGCCTCTTGATAAAAGAGAAAGAGGAGAGTGAAAAAGCTGGCTTAAAACTCAACATTCAAAAAAAGAATGGCATCTGGTCCCATCACTTCATGGCAAATAGATGGGGAAACAATGGAAACAGTAAGAGAGTTTATTTTTTGGGCTCCAAAATCACTGCAGATGGTGACTACAGCCATGAAATTAAAAGAAGTTTGCTCCTTGGAAGCAAAGCTATGACCAACCTAGACAGCATATTAAAAAGCAGAGACATTACTTTGCTGACAAAGGTCCGTCTAGTCAAAGCTATGGTTTTTCCAATAGTCATGTATGAATGTGAGAGTTGGACTATAAAGAAAGCTGAGTGCTGAAGAATTGATGCTTTTGAACTGTGGTGTTGGAGAAGACTCTTGAGAGTCCCTTGGACTGCCTGGAGATCCAACCAATCAATCCTAAAGGAAATCAGTCCTGAATATTCATTGGAAGGACTGATGCTGAAGCTGAAACTCCAATACTTTGGCCACCTGATGCGAAGAACTGACTCCTTGGAAAAGACCCTGATGCTGGGAAAGATTAAAGGCAGGAGGAGAAGGGGACGACAGAAGATGAGATGGTTGGACGGCATCACCGACTCAATGGACATGAGTTTGAGTAAGCCCCGGGAGTTGGTGATAGACAGGGAAGCCTGGCGTGCTGCAGTCCATGGGGTCACAAAGAGTTGGACATGACTGAGCGACTGAACCAAAACCTTCTTATTCTTCTATCGTATTCTTTGTTTTTAATTGGAGTGTTAAGACTCATGCTAAAATTATAAGCTGAATCAAATCCCTTTCAGAAATAGGTGAGCTGCAACCATAAAACACAACCCTGGAAAGCAGACTTTCCTGGTGGTGCACTGGATAGGAACTCCGCCTGCCAATGCAGGGGACACTGGTTAGATCCCTGGCCCAGGAAGATTCCACACGCGGTGGAGCAACTAAGCCCATGCGCCCCAAGTACTGGAACCCAAGCACGTAGAGCGTGTGCTCTGCAACAGAAGAAGTCACTGCAACGAGAAGCCCACACACAGCAACCTGCCCAGACACCAGCCCAGCCCCTGCTGGCCTCAACCAGCCCCTGCAAAGCAATGAAGACCCAGTGGGGCCAAAAATAAATAAACAAGAATTAAAAAAAAAAAAAAACCCTGGGAAACAGTAAGTCCAAAACAACTACTCACTCAATCTCCCTGGTTTGAATACCCATGTAATTCAGTCTGTGGACAGTATGTGTCATAAACATCACTTGGTAGGTGGACGTGATCTGGGACAGAAGCTTAACACGTTAAACACCCAGGACTCACTTGGGAAGGTACCGGGTCACTGTGATCATCTTGTCTTTCAGTGTGACTTTGTGGAAGGTTCTGCCCATGCTCAGCCAGTACTGGTCTTCCTCCTCCGGGCGGTTTCGGGACACAAGGCCTAAAAAGGAAAAAAAGAATTTCCTCCATCTGGTTGAGGGTCCTTCCTTTAAAAGGCAATTGCTTCTCTTCCACATCGATTCAGAAAAGGAGAGACAAAAGAGGCAACACTTCCAGTTTGACAATTTCATGGAAAAGAAATACTCTTGGTTGGAAAAGAAGTCCTGAAGGTGGAAGATTTTTCCCAGCAGGGCATTGGAGTCGGGGGTACCGACAGCATCTGGATGATACTCTCGAGGCTGAACAACCTGATGCCTCGTCCTCTGTGAAGGGAAGCTCTAAGCTGGATGTTAACTGACTAAATGGAACTCCACACTTCTCAGGCACAAGCTGCCACATGGCATCTGAGACCCTCGCCCCTGGGGCAGCCAACCCAGCCCATGACGCCCACTCTGCTACACCATGTTTCAGACTTAAAGGATCACTTATTGGGGACTGCCATGGCCGTTCAGTGGTTAAGACTCTATGCTTCCACTGCAGGGGACACGGGTTTGATTCCTGGTTGGGGAACTAAGATCCCACGTGCAGTGCAGCCAAAAAAAAAAAAAGGAACCACCTATTTATTTGCTCAAATTTCCTTCTCCAAACATGTGCTCCTGCTGCTTCGTCTGCCTTCTCTTTTATCTTACCTCTGCCTTCTCACCATCAAATTCCTAAAGACTGTTTACGGTCACCATCAAGTGCCAGCTTCTTCGGAAAGCTATCAGACCCCATCAACGATAATTCTACCCTGGATAGAGCTCCCTGTGTGTGTCTCACTCCCTGACAAAGTAGAAGTCCCAGGAGGCCAGGGCCCAAATCTTGCTCATCTCTGTATTTTCAGTAGCACCTGATAAAGTGGCTGTTCAGAGAAAAGGCAACCTGGATGGGACCACTAACATGAAAGGGGAATCATGCCACCGTGCTTAGGACAGGAACACGGTCCTTCACGTGGTCTGTGCAGCCTGGGTCTCCTGCTGTCTCCGGCCAGGTTGCTGGCTTCCTCGTGGTGCTCCGCACACTCGTCGTTCACGAGCCCGGAAAGCCTCACAAGGTCTCCAGCCGCAGGGCCTTTGCACACACTAGTCCTGCTGCCGAGCACGCTCTGCCCTCCACTCCTCTCCTCTTACACTAAAAACTCCTGCGTGTGTTTCAGGTCGCAGCTCAGACATCACCTCCTCAAAGAAGCTGCCCCTGACTCTCCAGACCAAATCCAATCCTATAGTAAACAATTTCGGGCGAGCATTTTGATTTTTCCTTCGTGGTCTTTATCATAACATGGAATTGTATTTCATAGTTTGACCAATGTTATTTTGTCCCACAGAGCAGGAGCTTCAAAAATACTAATGAGAGGATGAATGAGTGACACAATAAAGTAAGTGAGCTAGTGAACAAATGAACTGGTGAAGTAATGACTGAACGTGTGAAGCAATGAACGCGTGACACAATGAGTGAGCGGACGGACACCATCACAAGCTCATAGGCCCATGCTGTCCTACACCAGCCATGGTGTCTTCCATGGTGGAACGGACACCATCATAAGCTCATAGGCCCATGCTGTCCTATACCAGGCACGGTGTCTTCCATGGTGGAACGGACACCATCATAAGCTCATAGGCCCATGCTGTCCTACACCAGGCACGGTGTCTTCCATGGTGGAACGGACACCATCACAAGCTCATAATGACATAATGAGTGGATGGATGGACACCATCACAAGCTCATAATGACATAATGAGTGGATGGACGGACACCATCACAAGCTCATAGACCCATGCTGTCCTACACCAGGCATGGTGTCTTCCATGGTGGAAGGTAATAAGATGAAGCTGAAGTTATCCTAGCACTCAGAAACGTTAACAGCAGAGTCTATAATATGAGAAGGCGGCGTCACATGATACATATCACAAGAGGCTTTTAGAAAAAACCCAGAGGAACCCAAAGCTTCACGGTGAACAACGGGGCCTGGACGCAAGGACCACTAAGCCCCCACTGACAGGTCCATGCTTCTTTGATCCTCTGACTGGACGAGCTTTAATGGAACCAAAGCTGCCCTGAGGTTTGGTTCTGGCTGTCTAGGGAGAAGGGTGGGGTGCTCATTAGCTACAAGGAGGAAGCAGGGGATGAAGAGATGCTGTGATGGCTCCAGGAAGTGACCGCCGCTCTCTGGTTCCAGGCCCCCACAGGTAATTCTCGCTGCTGGACTTGTTTCAAGAGAGACCTCCAGAGCCCAGCTCAAACTCAGCCAGCACCACTGAGTCTGTGTACTCACTAGCCTCTGCCACTCACGGATGACCCATCTTGGCTTCAAGTCACTGAGCTGCAATGAGCTGCAGTGACAAGAATTGGGAAGGAGGGGAGGACAAACATAAACATCAGGTCAGGTAACATTAGAGGACCTACTGTGTCAGGCACTGTGCAAGAAATAAATCCAGGCCTCTGGGACGGGAAAATTCACCCTGTAGTTTGACAGTTCAGCCCCTGCTCAGCCGCCTGGGACCCAAGGTACTGCTCAAGTCAGGCTGGAACATTCCTGAACTTAGCCACACCCTCTTCCTTAAAAGGAGAGTTAGAGATAAAAGAGAGTTTTAACATAAGTCTGAACCCGGAGGAGATGTTGATTCTTTTTTAAAGTAAAAATTTTAAAGGGAAAAAAAAAAATGGGTAAGCAATACAGCAGAGAATATCTGTATAAATACACCATTATATAGGTGCATTAATATGTTATACATCAGTATAAACATATGAACATATGTACAAAAACATATGAAATTACTAGATCAAAAAAAAATGTGTGTTGAAAAATAATGACTTTAAGTATATGTATTCCCTACTATCTTAAGAACTTGCTTGCACAAACTGAGCAAAGGAGAAAACTTAGGGTCTGCAGTGGAACCTCACCCCGGCTGTAGAGTGGGCTGCTGCTGAGTGGCGGGGGGCCGGCAGGGCTGGGCTTCTGCACACGGGGCGGAACGATGATCTGGTAGCCCTGCATGAGCCGCTGGCAGATGAACTCTTCAAATACCTGCTGGGCCGTCATCTGCACGCCCTCCTCGTCCCTCCTGAAAGGACAGAGGGCGTTCACAGGACAGCCCAGAGGCACAGTGACAGAGCCCCCAGTCCTCAGCTCCATCCCTGTGAGCCCTTCCCTGCTGGTGCGGGAAACTGAGGATCTGCAGACCAAGCTTGGGAGAAGCAAAAGCCAGGCACCTTCTCTGTGTCACCGACCTGTCGATGTCGGCCTCCGGGAGGAGATCGTAGCAGCCCTCCGTGTAGTCGTTCTGTAGGCCCTGGCGGTCGGGGAAGTAGTCCGTGGTGAGGGGGAGGCACGCGGGCGTCGTGAGTGACTTCCAGTCCACACCAACTGTGCAACAGAAGCCTGGCACTACAGGGGGAGCAGACAGCGTCAGAACTGCCTCGTGTGAACCGGAAGGCATGAGGTCACCAGGCAGGTGTGGGGTGTGGGTGGGGAGCGGGGGAGAAGGGCGGTGTGACAGGTGATCCAATTGCCGGGAAAGGGAGGGAGAGAGAAAGGGAGGGGGAGGGAGAAAGAGAGAAACAGAGTCTGTTAGACAACGCAGTGCTTATCCGATCCCACCATGCGAATGGGAGCCGCAGCTGACGCTTTTCATTTTCTGCTGATCGTGAGCTGCAGCCGTGAGTCCAGTGAGGTTATGGCAGGGGCAGGCCAGGCAGAGCAAATCGAAGCAAATCAACGTCCCGAGAGCGGAAGAGAGGCTCAGGCCGGGAGCCTCCCCGAGGGGGCGGAGGGGCCAGGTGGGGAGAAGAGGCGGGTGCAGCTGATTCTGGAGCGAACAGCACAGGGGAGCAGAACTCAGGATTGAAAAGTAAGTCACAGATCCATCAGGGTAGGAAGAGGAGTCAAGGGAGGACGTCTGGGAAAGTTACTAGGCTGGAATGTTAAGAGCCGGAGTTTAACAATCTAGAAATGAGAGCTGTCGTGGCAGAGTGGCACCGACCCTGTGGGTCGGTCAGAGATCGCCTGCGCTTTGGTGAAGCAGAGCTTCCCCACCTCGGGGCATGAGACCTACTCTGGTCGGGATAAGTCTCTGTCGTGGGGGGTGGTCCTGGGCACTGCAGGATGTGAGCAGCCTCCCGGCCCCTACTCACTGGATGCCAGTGGCATCGCCTGGATGTGAGAACCAACAGTGTCTGCAGACACGGCCACATGTGCCCCTATGAGCAGAATATTCCTTGCTAAGAATAACTGAGTTAACGCAGGGGGACAGTTAGCTTCTTCAGTCAAGTAAGTGAACATTGCTTTTCAAATCTCCATACAAGGGAACAACGAGAAGCAGATATACTTCACGGTTCAGACTCTGTCCCCAGCGAGACCCTCACACACCTCATCTCCCATGGCTCCTCAGCCTTTACCCGCTGTCCCTCCTGACACCCCTCCTCTGAGTAGGTGTGGCGGCATCATCGACCCCTTTAAACACCTGGCCGAGCTGAATCCCCCAAGGTCACAGGCCCAGAAGCCTCTCTGCTCAGGGATCTTTCCTCCATAAAGTGACCAACATGCCCCCCCACCCCAGGAAAACAGTGTCTATGAGCCTGGGGGCCAGGGGCCAGGAAGACTTTTGAACTGAGTCACAGTGGAAAACACGCCCCGCGTGCAGCCACAAGGCTTTGGGAAAGATGACCTGACCTGCAACAAGCCTAACTCCATGGTCTCCACGCCAGGTCCCAGGGTGACTTCTGGTTGGTTGGTCTGAATTTTATTTTATTGTGGTAAGAGCACTTGACTTGAGATCTACCACCTTAACAAATTTTTAAGTGTGCAATTCAGTATGCTTAAACTTGGGGCAGTGCCATGTGGCAGGCTTCTAGAGACCTTACTCGTCTCACAAGGACTGAAGTTTTATGTCCGCCAACTAGCAACCCCCTGCACCCTGCCCACCTTCCCCTGGGACCCTGGCAACCACCACTGACTCTCTCAGTCTATAAGTCTGACTCCATACAGGCCTTGTTAACTCCTTAATACCCCAAGAACTCAAAACACAGCAAAAGGGAAGCGGGGGAGGGAGAGGAAGGGACTGGGAGTCTGGCGTGAGCAGATGCAAACTACGACATTTAGAATGGATCAACGGCAAGGCACAGGGACCTATATTAAATATCCTGTAATAAGCCACAATGAGAAAGAATATAAGGAAAAGAATGTATATATGCGTATAACTGAGTCATTTTGATGTACAGCAGAGTTGCACAACATTGTAAACCAACTACACTTCAATAAAAAATGACAACAAAAAGCCAGTCCACAACATCCTAGTTAGCACCCCAATTTCCCATATGGCAAACAAGGGTGAGTTCGTGTGAGCTTCCTGGTTAGAAGCAGCAGCAGAAGGTGGGCGCCAAGTGGAGCCCCCACGGGGAGGCCGGAAAAACAAGGCCCTCTGTCTCTGTGCCTTCTCACACGTGCTGGCCCTGGCCCATTCCCTGACACTCAGGACCATAACAGCCTTTCAGAAACGGGGTCCATGGGCACACGTGGAGACTTCAAACCCCGTGGTGAGAAAAGCTCCCAGTTCTTAGCTGGATGCTGCTGCTGTTTCCCTGGGTAAAGAGTCTGGGTGGCCTCTTTTCCACCTCCAGGACCTCCAGGCCCTGCCAAAGCCTCTGAGGTGGTTCCAGCTCAGAACCACGCAGTGACAAACACAGATGACAAAATCCAGTGCTGGGCTTACAGAGGAGAAACAGGCTCATCTATTCAAGGCTGGCAGCTTTCTAGAAAATAATCAATCTGCCAACTATTCTTTGGAATCTATTCCAAGGATCTGAACCAAGAGAAAAAAATACACCCATGGCACCATGAATTATATGCTAAAAAAAAAACCAAAAAACTAGAGATCACCCAAATGGCCACCAATAGATATGATTGTCCAAATCACAATATAGTAATATGTTTGATATTGACATGAAAAATGACTAGCACGCCAGACCTGGAGAACTAGTGAAATGATTGCTAAGTTACTTAAAAGTGGGGAGAAAAAAGATTTGGTGATGTACATACATCCATTGGTCACAGTGAGGTAAAGCAACGTTGATCAAACAGTAGCGTTTCTTTTTCTGGTCTTTTGCTATTGCTGATATTTAGATGTTCAGCTATTTCAACAGACAAGGATGATCAATGTAAATGCAACCCAGACACACACTTCCAACTGCAGGGATGTAAATAGCTTCAGGTCTATTTCCTTCCGACTTCTCCCCAGAGCCATCGTTAGGCATCTCGGAGCCACGGCCACCCTTCCCGCGTGGCCTCCCCGCCGCTCCCCTTCCCTCAGACAAGCTATCGACTCTCCGTCACCACACTGCCCTCCCGCACCTGAGACGTGAACGTCCAGGCTGTCCTCCCCCCACGGGGCTCCCTCCTCGCCCCCTCAGTGCCCTGACCATCCACCCCACACCCCCGCCTCCCTCCATCAGTCGCCCCCACTTACTTGGGTCTGGAGAGGTAGACACACTGTCCTCTGAAGAATCCTTATTCTGGGTCCGAGGATTCACACCTATGGAAAGATAAAAAGAATGTGTTTCAGTGAGGCTCATTTTGCAAAACAGTTCTGACCAGTTATAGTTTAAAAAAAAAGAGAGAGAGAGAGAACCTTCCACACCAGTCATTAAATAAGGATTTCTTTGCAACTTCCCTCTTTTCTCCAGAGCAGAGTTTACAGTTTCAAGACTCATCTTCTGAGGAATCAATGGGTCTGTGAGAGCTGCCTCCCCCAGGCCCAGAATCACACTCCATGTCCACCCTGGGAAAATCCTGAAGCAGTTACCACCTGAATCCATGGTTCCCCTGCTCCAGGTTGCCAGGAAACCTGCTCTAAGAGTGGTCCCGTAAGCCCCAGAGCAGCCTTCCTTTGTGTAACTTGACCCCGAACAGCCAGGAAGGTCAAACTCTGGGTTCCTATGAAGTGGCTTCTTTGAGCAAAACAATAGAAACATTGCCTTTATCGTATTCCTTTTTTTGGAAGTTCTTTTCTTTTAATATTTATTTGGCTGCCTAGGGTCTTAGTTGCGTCCTGTGGGATGTTTTTGTTGCAGCACATGGACTCTCTAGTTGTGGGGCACAGGCTTAGTTGCTTTGCATATTGAACCCACATCCACTGCATTGCAAGGCAGATTCTTAACCGCTGGACTGCCAGGGAGGTCCCTTGCATTTATCATATTCTCAAGGCACTTTACAAGAGCCTGGCAGCCAAGTAATATTTTCAGCCCCCAAGCACAGGGATTGAAAGGATCTTAGCCCTAAACTTTTATTCAACATGTCTTCTCATTCAAAATGAATGATGGAAAGATGGACTAGAAATAGGAAGGAAATAATTACGATACTTCAGGAATTCTCTCACTGCCAATCCAATTTCCAAGCCTTAGCTATAGGCTACCAGAAACATCACTAGCTGAATCCACCCATGAATGGAGGCAAACTTTATTAACTAACTTTATAAAATTTCAATTCCGTTGTCTTCCTCAAGTCAAGTTTCAGAAAGGCAAGTTAACTTACAGAAAACGAAGACATGAAATGTAACTTCATTGTTTCTTTCAGTTTTAATGGTTTTCGTATTCATTTGGTATAGTATCTATCCTTGGAGGCTTTCCAAAATCTGCCACCCATCTAAACTCATGTTCCCCTACCCCTGTAAAGGCTCTCTGAATAGTGCAGAAAACAGAAACAGCAGCCAGTGCAGGAGACATAAGAGAGGCGAGTTTGATCCCTGGTCAGGAAGACCCCCTGGAGGAGGGCATGGCAACCCACTCCAGTATTCTTGCCTGGAGGATCCCATGGACAGAGGAGCCTGGCGGGCTACAGTCCACAGGGTCACAAAGAGTCGGACACGACTGAGCACAGAAACAGCAGGACAGCTGGTTGCTGGCTTGAGAGATCAGGGTAATACCTCCACATCTCCGGGTGTTAAGTTGCTACGCATGTAAAATATATTTAATGACTTACTCCCTACAGGAATGATCAGATAACAAGTGCTTCCAAAAAGCATAAAGCCTGTATCAATAAAAGCTCCTACCCTCCCTGCACTTAAAATCCCTCACTTCTAACTCTCCTCCTGACCAAATACTACCCCGTTCGCATCTGAGGTGCCTATCCACTTCTGTAAGCCAGTGGTCCTCCACTTCTGTAAGCCAGTGTAAAAAGTGGTCCAACTTTTTGGCCCCAGGAAGACACTCTTTCCACGGACTGGGGAGGGGGGGATGGTTCTGAGACGATTCGAGCACACTACACTTACTGTGCGCTTTATTTCCATTACATCAGCTCCGCCTCAGACCAGCAGGCATTAGATCCCAGAGGCTGGAGACCCATGCTGTAAGCAACAAGGCCACCCTTCTCTTCTCCAATCTCAAACCACACTGCTCCCTCTGGGTCTCTGATCATTTTTATTGGGCGGGGGGGTCCCCTTCCACATATAATTAAAAGCTTCCAGGCCTGGTGCGGCCCTCAATAGTGATCTCATAAGCAGCTCTCAATCACGACTCACTGACAGACCAATGATAAATGTGTTCCAGACCAACATGTTCTCAGCTAAAAACGTAACGTGCGGCCCATTTATAATTCCATGCATTATACAGCACAGCTTCTAAATAGGTCACCCAAAATTGTGGCTGAAATGATCCTGAAATAGACACGGCCCTGCTTTTCCGTCCCCGTGTCGCTCCTGGGGGTGGGCCTGCTCAGAGCGTCTCTTGGGTGGGTTACCTGCACCACTGCCGCTGAGTAGGCTGACGGAGAGCTCCTCCGTCCCAGCGAAGCTCAAGAAGGATGTGCCGTCGCCGGGCTGGTGGGAAGTGCTGTGTCTGCAGAGAACAAACAGAGCCCAGCCGCCTGGCTTAATGTGGATCATCACCTCTTTTATCCTGCTCACCCTGTCTCTGGGGGGTTTTCATCAAAAACAGGCCCGAACGTTCGGCCACGTGGGCTGGCAAACACTGAAATCCACATCACAGCTGCCAGGCTTCGGGATTCAGAGCGCATGCCAGCTCTAGGCTCCCACCCTGGCACCCCAGCTGCATCCCCATCACATGCCAGATGCCTGCCCTCTCCATCCTAAGCCTGCCCCTGCTGATACCCTGAGCGGGACGTGAGGTGCTGCAACAGAGGTATCACATTAACCCGGTAAAGAGGGTCACGCCCTGCTTGTGTCCCACATCCAGCCCAGTGGATGCTGGGATGACAGGAAATAGGCCAAAGATTGCTCCTTGCACGAGTAACGCATCACAGAAGATCCAGTATAGCCTGGGCTAGAGCATGTCAAGGTTTAAATGACTTTCTTCCTAGGCTGACTCTCTCTGGATGCCTTGTAACACATTTAGAACCCTGGTTCAAAAAGACTTGTTTCCATAAACACAGGCCTTGGTCTCCATTGTTTTTACTTATTTACTTGTTATCAAGCAAAATTTTAATAATATAGAAATATATAATAGTCCTTGATCAAAAGTATCACTTGAAAGTCAGTAGTACCCATCTTATGATTTGCAATTTGTCAACCATTGCTATTAAATAAATTCTTATACAGTGGTTATTTTGAGATCCTAAACAATGCAATAAAATATGAAAAACAATTAAACAGATAAATATTTGCAGTGAAGGCATGCCTCTCATTCTTTTGAGATCCATTGCTTTCAGCATTAACCCAACAGTGGGATTCCTCAATGACCAAAATGACAAAAGTCACAGACTGACTGCCCAGAACACACAGCAGGAACCACCTGCCCTGGAATTCATTTTCACCCTTGACTGAGGATCAGAAGTAACTCATGTCTGCAGTTGACAAAGCATGTTTTGAATTAAAGCGGAAGCTAAAGCAAGGGCCTGGGGAACATCTTTGGCAACAACACCGCAGGCTGTCTGTGTCAAACAGGCCCAGGGAAGGGGACTGACAAAGGAGGATGCCGCACCCCCACCACGTCCCCGAGTCTCCTGGACGTGATGTGTCATGGGCAGCCCGTTCCGTCCTCACCCCAGCACTCTCACGGCACCTCCCAGAGCCCCAGGCCCAGCCTCACCTGCCGGCAGCCTCGTGGTACGCCAGCTCCAGCAGCTCCGCAGATGAGTGGGTCAGGTCCCTCTGCCCGCTGCCCTGCAGCTCTGCCATATTCTGTCGGGTCTGGTGATGGATCTGAATGGCCTCTCCAGATGGTCCTATCCAGACAGAGACCCATTGACCCATCGTCCCCCCAGAAGCCAGAGCCACACACTACCTCATACTGTCTCTCCTCCTGCTGCTAGGACACGAGCGCTGGAGAGGCTGAAAGGCAACCACAGCACATAGGAACATCATGTCCTCAACCCTCTGGCTCCCAGACAGGGTATCACCACCTTCTCTGAGCAAGGTTTGTCCTCCTGTGAGGCCTCAGCCTAAGAATATTGCAGGGGACTTCCCTGGTGGTGCAGTGGATAAGAATCCACCTGCCAGTGCAGGGGACACAGGTTCAATCTCTGGTCTGGGAAGATCCCACAAGCCTTGCAGCAACTAAGCCTGCATGCCACAGCTACTGACCCCATGCTCTAGAGCCTGAGAGCCACAAGACTAATTCACCAAAATGAGAAGCCCACACACAGCAACTAGAGAGTAGCCCCCACTCACCACAACTAGAGAAAGCCTGCACATAGCGATGAAGACCCAACACAGACAAAAATAATAAAAGAAAGAAAGAAAATTGTGGGAGCCTTTGTTTCACACACATCAAGTGAGATAAGTAGAGAAAGATAACGTAGGAGGCAGGGGCTCCTCCCAGGAGGCTTAGTGCAAGTCAGACAAGGAGAACACACGCGGCTGTCCCCGCCTCCAGGTGCAGAGAAGGATGACATCTCTGACTGAGGCCAAGCAGGGACGGGTGCTGACGGCCAGGACTAGGAGTTCCTGGCCGGGGCTCTTTCCTGAGAAAAACTTACCCACAGGGAAAGTGTGCATCCAGCGCCTCCTGTTGGACGTGAGCTTCATGGGCATCCGCGAGGGCGCAAAGGGGTTAATCAGTGCCCGCTGGGGCGTGTACCCCCCGGGGCGGACGTGCAGCATGGACTCTGCGCTGCCCACGTGGAACCGGCCGGGTGCGCTGGAATCCCGCTGTGGTGGCTCCATCATGTTCTCCAGGACATCTGCCAGGGACCGCGGGGATAAGGGGGAGCAGAAAGAGAAAGCACAGGGTCACAGGGAAAGCAGGACTAGGCAGGAGATCCTCCGAGGCTGACAAGGACCTTGGAGGGTGTACATGTTAGGGAGCAAGGGAAATGAGTGAAATTGCCAAAGAAAGAAATGGGTCTGTTTACTTTTAAACACTTAAGAGAAGGAGGTTCTGGTCCCTAAATTACTAGCCTAGTGAAGCCACACCCAAAGCTGAAGGGGAGGACCACACATTGCCTGGATACCCCGGACTCTGAGCTGGATGCAATGACTCCATGGAGCTGTCTCCTCTGGGGATGGGGTAGGTATATTCTGTACACACGAGGAACAATACGTGTAGGTATTTGGTGACCAGAAGGGCGGACCCTAGCAGAGGCAGCCAGTGTGTTCGGTTCACTAGACCCGTTTGATTTTCCTCTGAGGCTCACAAGGAGAAGGCAGTTTCCAGCCCCTTTGCACTGGGGCCACACAACAGAGTTCCAGTCACCAGAGCACAGGCAGAAGTGACCTGTTCCACCCGAAGGCCTGGACCACTGACATCTCCACTCATGATCTCCATTCTCCTCTCCCTGCTGTGGAAAGTCTGGAGACCTGTGTTGATGACCATGGCATCCCAGGATAGAAGGAATCCCAGGCCCTAGGTGACTGGGTGGACAGAAGCCCCTCCCACTGACGCAGAGGCCTGGAACGTGAATAAGCAATCAATGTGACTGTGCTTAAAAAATAGTAATAAACTCACGGGAGGAAGAAATGAGGAAGTGAGTGCACCCAGCCTTGACCAGGCATGCAGGCGGCACGCCATGTAGACCCCCGTGTCCCACCCAATGGCAGACAGGTCCCTGACCTCAGTGGATCAAAGAGCTGAAACCTACAACCAGGAAGTGCCACATGCCCACCAGGCAAACACCCAGGTCAGAAAGTGGTTCAGGGACTTCCCTGGTGGTCCTGTGCTCCCAATGCAGGGGGCCCGGGGCCGACCCCTGGTCAGAGACCTCGAACACACGTGCCACGACTAAAAAGACCCGACGACAGAGACGGAAGTGCCTGGGCACCACCACCAACACCCGACGCGGCCAAATAAATAGAGACGAAAGGCTAAAACGGCTGCCCCGACCCGCTCTCTGACCTCGAGTGCTGGTGTAGCCCAGGGAGCTGCTGACTTCGTACTGGTGCAGGTGGGGGTGAGGGATCACCAGGATGTTGGCGCTCCTGCCCAGCGAGCTGTCGTCGGAAGCCTGGCTCCTCACCTCCTCCGTGGGCAGCGTCCGGCCAGGCAGTGAAGGGCTGGACGAAACGTCACAGGAGCTGGCGGTCTTCCGGCTGTGACTCTCCCGCTCTCGCACAGACCTGGCAGGCGGGAGACCAAGTCAGTGTCTCCAGCCCGGGCTACATGGAAGACCAGTAATGATAAACCCCCATGGAATCTCTGGGTGGGAGGTAACGCAGGAGGCACTCTGCCCTGAGCAGCTCCGGGAAGAAACAGGGGAGATGGCGGACAGTCCTCCCGAGGCTGGGGTCCTGGGATCAGAGCCTCGGAGAAGCAACCCCTCAGCCTGATCCCACCTCATCCCACCATCAAGCTCGCATCACGGAGAATGGAGTTTTGACTTGAGGTCATCCAGGAGGAAGCACATAGCACCACCTGAGACGTCTCCTGGCATCAGAAATTGAATCTAAATCTCACCGGGGCTCTGGAGACAATTGCCAGTTTACGGGAGACTCAGAGATGACAGGTCAAGTTAATAATAAAAGAAATAAAGAGCCAGAGGAAGAGAAAGCAAGACACTCTACAGTCACAGGAAGGACACAAGATGAAATGTCACGTGTGCATCTTCTTCAGATCCCAACTCAAGCAAACTAACCGTAAACACTGCATTTTTGAGACAACCGGGCAGTCTGGAGAGGGACGGGGTGTCAGAGGGTATGAGCAATCAGTGTGAATTTTGTTACCAGTAACACAGGTACTATGATCATGAGGGGTTTTGTTTTTTGCTTTTTTAATTCTTATTTGTTAGAGACACACACCGAAATAGTTACAGGTTAAAAAAAAAAGGGTATCTGAGATCTGTTTTAGAATACTCCAACGAAATTTCAAATGTGGGAGAAGTGATAAAACAAGATCGACAACATGCTGATAACTGTTCATTTCACGTCTCTGAATGCTTCCTTAATAAAAATTAAAAAAAAACCAGTATGCTCTTATTAAAACATGAAACTCCCTGAGGGGGGAGCCTCTGGAAGTGGGAGGAAGAAGGATCAGAAGGAGAGAAGTCCAATGGAAGCAAAAATTCAGAATGAAAGAGTCAGCACAGGCTGACCCTATGGTATCAGAGCTATTCTCTCTCCACCTGGAAGAGTTTTAAAGTGAGAGCTTAGGTGGAGCCTGAAGATAGACCCCAAGGGTAGACTGCACATTTCATTATTCCAACAATAAATATCTGAGCACAGCATATGCTCACCCAGTGGAGGGACAGAGCACCGATCAGGGCACGGTCTATGCCCTCAAGGAACACAGTCTCTGGGACATCAGGTCTTGCCACCTTTGGTCAGAAGAAAGAAAAGCAAGGATCCTGGACCCTGAACGTGTTCTTAGATGCTCAGGAAAAAAGCACCACCAAGCCCTTAGGCAGCACCCACGTGCAGGGAGCTGCTGCGAACAGCACTTACTCTGAGCTCTAAGCACTCTCGGGACCAGACATCAGGATGGGACGAAGGGAAAGGACAGAAGACGAGCACGTGGCCACGATGAGCCCATCTGTCATGATGTGAAGACACAGGAGGTTTTTCCAGCCAGTGGTACTGAGTTTTAGCACACTTTCCATACTAAGAAATGCAGAAAATAGACTGGCAATGCTTGATCAATGGGGTGGGGGAAGCTAGAACTCTGTTTCCCACATTCTAAAAAAATTCTACACAAATCACGAAGCATAAAAACTAAGACTACAGGGCTGGTGGTCCAGGGGTAAGGGCTCCAAGTTTCCACTGCAGGAAGGTGTGTCGTTTGACTCCTGGTTTGGGGATCGCATGCCACAAAGTGCAGTCAAAAACAAACAGACCAAAACCAAGACTAAAAGAAGAGAAGAAAATACAAAATACACATCTTGGATCTGGTATGGCTTTCTTACACTAGACCCAGAAATGAGTATGTTGGTAAATTTAAACACATCACAAGGAAAAACTAATGTGTGACTCAAATACCAGGGAGCAAATTTCAAACACAAGAGTTAAAGAAAGAAAAGTATCTTGCCCTCTGGGAATAATAAACCTAAAAGAAACTCTGGACACTAGGATTGATCTATTGGTCTGTCTAACTTGATGGCTCAGATGATAAAGAATCTGCCTGCAATGCAGGAGACCTAGGTTGGATCCCTGGGTTGGGAAGATCCCCTGGAGAAAGGAATGGCTACCTACTCCATAATTCTTGCCTAGAGAACTCCATGGACAGAGGAGCCTGGTGGGCTACAGTCCACGGGGTCGCAAAGAGTTGGACACAACTGAGTAACTAACACACTTTCACTTTATCTATTAGGGGCTGCTCAGTGAAATGAAGATTCTAGAATTCACAAATTGCTCCTCTTGACTAGAAAAAGCAGAATGCTCTCCTTATTTGCGAACACTTCATCATAGAAAACATAGCTAACCGAACAGCTAGGCCAGAGAACTACAGACTCCCTAACGATATACATACTATGGCTTCCATTTGGCTAATTTTAATTTAAGATATTTTCAAGGTTGCTCTTATGTAGGTCCCTCTGGGGCCTCAGGTTTCCCTAGTTAGTTTCTACGTCCACCCCAAAGCACATCTGGCAGAGAACCTGCAGGTGCTGAGGCGCTGAGCCCGGGAGGGGCCCGGGAGCCTGAAGACTTGTGCATCGTAAGCATCGTAATCCACCTGGATGGGAAGGGCGTTCTCGGATTCTTTGGGGGTCCCAAGAGCTGAAACACATAAATAATATCAACTGTCATCAAAACACACTTCAACACGAGGCCTTTGGGTGGTCTTCATCAAAATCTGCAAGGTATAGGTCATCATCAGCATCTCCCCATGAAAAGAAATGAGATAATAATCCATGATCAGGTTACAAAGATTAAATGATTTTTGCATCAAAACGATAGAGAAATTACTATTTACAAGCACTAAGTAAAGGCCAGATGATGGCACCATTTCCTTCTGTGATCCCATTGTTAAAAAATAGTATCTTAGTGGGTGGGAGGGAAGCTCAAGAGGGAAGGAACCTATGTATGCAGATAGGTGGTTCACACTGTTGTACAGCAGAAACAAAGCATTGTAAAAATTACACCCCGATTAAAAGAATAAAAAAATCAATCATAAAAAATAGCACCTTAATGTATATACTGGAGAAGGAAATGGCAACCCACTCTAGTACTCTCGCCTGGAGAATCCCATGGACAAAGGAGCCTGGTGGGCTACAGTCCATGGGGTCACAAAGAGTCGGACACGACTGAGTGACTATGTATATATTTATATACACAACGTATATATTTAGTCCTTTAAAACTTTTCATCCGATTTCTAGAACCAACCTATGGAAAATGAACTCTAGATTTTGAAAAAAAAAAAAAACCCACAAGTTTTGTTATCACCCACTTTGCAGTGGGTAATGATAAAAATATATGCAGTCATTATGGGACCTTCCAAAGGTCACACAAGGGGAATTCAGGTCCCAAACTTGGTTGTGAACTTTTTATGCAACTGCACAAAATCCTGTTGCCATAGGTCAGTTGACTCTTCCTAAAAGTGACGAAAGAAGGAAAAAAATACTCACATGTATCACGGCCATTTTTTGCTTTCTCAGAGGTGGGCTGTAAAGTTAAACAGATAGTTAATCACTCCTGGAATTTGTCCTGTTGTTTATTTATTTAATGCAGAAGACTATAAAATCTTAAAACGAATTTCTCAATTGCTACTCATGACCACTGGGGAACAGTGACAGTCCCCAAAGGCTCTGCTGGTCAGTGAAACCTACCTTCCTTCCTGCCAGTTTAATTCGTGGAGTGAAACTATTGCAAAAGAGCTGGCTTTTGGATGTGTAGAAACTGTGAAAGAAACAGACAGGGTCACTTATCTAAACCCCTTTCATTTTATTTTTAATTTTTTAAAAAAGTTTTGACAGTGCCGCATGGCATGTGGGATCTTACTTCCCCTACCAAGGATCAAACCTATGCCCCCTGCAGTGGAAGTGCAGAGTGTTAACCACCGAACCACCAGGGAAGTACTCAAACCCCTTTCATTCTAGACCTCCAGACACAGTTGGAATCCCAGCCATTGATCAGCCCTCCTAGGAACGCTCACTCAGCCCTCACTGATCTTTCCAATTCTAACTTTCCTTTATAATTACTAGGAAACATTGGTTACATTTTAAATTATTGTTCTATTCCTTTTCCCCATAAATTGTCTCATGTGTGCTAGTCTAGATTTCTAAGTGGTTTAGAACCTCCTCCTTGAGCTGAAATCAGCAGGAACACTGAGGGCTGGTCCCAGTCAAGAGGTGGCACAGGGAGCTTCCTACAAACAGAGGGGCCCAGGCCCAGCATCAGTCATCTGTGGGCTGTGGGAGTCGGGAAATGGTGTGGAAATAAGTCCTTCAAACTTGGTCTCATGCTTTTTCACCAGACTGTAATTATGTCATGGCCATGGCTTTGCATGTAGAGAGACCCGAAGCAAATATTACAACTTAGGTTTCTACATTCTCTTGACAAAAGATTTTATGGTAAGAGCTCAGTAGATTTGCAGACAAAAATGGCAAGGGAGCTAACAGTATCCCTGATCACCTACAGTGAATCCGGCTCTCGCTCACCTGTGGTTTATCCAGTGGGGGATGTTGTAGTCATCCCCCAGACGGGAGTCGTGAGGGGCACTCCGACTGTGCAGCTGAAAGGGAACAGAGCATGGCCCAGGTGAGCTGGGAAGCAGGCGGGACCCGGAGCCACCCAGCTTCTCCGATTCTAACTATTCAAGATCACCCTGCACTGGAGCCTGGCTTTTAGCAAGCAGTGCGAAATCAATCACCTTGAACAACGGGACAGCGTGCAGCGGCTGCTCCCCCATGCACACCAGGTCCACACCGATTCCTAAGAAACAGAAGGGAGCGTTGGGGGGGTGCGTGTGATTTAAGTGGGGTCAGGGTTCAAGACACAGCTGACTTATCAGCACTGCCCATGACAGGTAAGAAGGAAATACGTACATTCCGTCTTCCTAACCTTCACCAAGTCCCCCTACACCTGCCACTAATCAGTGCTTGACAATCCGCCTCTGACTGCCTTGCAGGTCGTGATCTGTCGAGCAGACCACCACGCGGCCATGAGCACAGTTTCAAGGCCAGAGAGGAAAGGGAACCCTGCCAGCTCAGTGAAAAGCAAAACAATTCCATCAGTTAACAGAGCCTCTTTACTGGCCGTCGGGACTCATGTTCCCAACTGTGTCTTGCTGCTGGAACACAAATCAAGCTGGTGGAGGGGCGCAGCTTGGGGACATCGCAGAGGGAGTACCAGGTGATGCTCTGGCGTGTCCCAGGATGGGCCGATGGGCACTAGACCCCGGAAACAGCCCCAGAGGGGTTCCCCAGCGTCAAGTATGTTTGGGACACTTAGGGTGCCAGTTGGATCCTTTAGAGGCGACCGAGACACTCCGACGCCTTCACGCTGGCAGTGAGGGACTGTGCCTGGCTCGGCACTCCCAAGCCGACCAACCATGGAACTCCTTCTGTCACCTGACGTTTCTCAGGTTCCCAGTCCCGATACTCAGAGCCCTAAGGCTGAGCCAGGTTGTAAACACAGGGATGCAGGGCAGCTCCCAGGGAGCATTACCGTTATCTATCATCCGCTGCTTGGTCAGGATCATGAGCAGTCGGTCCACTTCAAACACGCCCACCCCGGGTGTGATCACCACAGACATCTGCCCGGTTCGGTCAAAGTTGCGGTTGATGTAGTGCTTGTCAAACACTTGAAACAGAGCAAAAATTCCTCCGGTGAAGGTGCTACAGCTTCTCAGAAACCAGCCAATGGCAAGCGTTCCTGTGCTCTCGGACCCGATTCGTCCAGGTCCCTATCAGAACGACTGCCACCTCCTGGCCTTAATGTATGTCTGTCCTTCCCCTTTGATGCTGAGAGCTTCTCGTGTACAGCTCTACGTCCCTGCCACCTTTGTTAATCCCCTCTTCAAGGGCGTACACCTAGCTTGTGCAGCCCTGTGTGAGAAGTGAAAGTGTTAGTCGCTCAGTCGTCCCCAACTCTTTATGACCCCATGGACCGTAGCCTGCCAGGTTCCTCTGTCCGTGGGATTTCCCAGGTAAGAATACTGGAGTGGGTTGCCATTTTCTCCTCCAGGGGATCTTTCTGACCCAGGGATAGAACCCATGCCCCCTGCACTGCAGGCAGATTCTTCACTGTCTGAGTCACCATGTCCAAATTTTATGTGGTTAATTTAAACCATCCATAAATGGATCTGTATTGCAACTTAGAAGAATCAAATATTAATTAAGACAGTACTCGCTGCTAAACGTTACATGGCAGCCTGGATGGGCAGGGAGTTTGGGAGAGAATGTATATGTATAGCCGAGCTCTTCTGCTATACATCGTGCTATTTACAATGATTCCTCTTGGGAAGGCTCTGACAGTGGAGGGAGACGGGAGATTTTTATTTTACTTGAAGTACTTTTCTAGTATTTGAATTCTAGGAACATGGGTTCCTTCTGTCATTTAAAAAAAAAAGGTAGATTTATAAAAATTACCTAGAAGCAGTTGAGGGATGGAGTGGAAAATAATAAGAACACAGTTTTTAAGAAAATAATGGACCCAAGGAGGATTGCCTATAGCTCTTTACCCTTGGGGCAACATGAGACAAGCAAGTCAACTGCCAACAGAAGCCCCAAGACCTACATGGTGGCCATTGCTGCTACTGTTGCTAAGTCACTTCAGTCGTGTCCGACTCTGTGTGACCCCATAGACGGAAGCCCACTGGGCTTCCCCTTCCCTGGGATTCTCCAGGCAAGAACACTGGAGTGGGTTGCCATTTCCTTCTCCAATGTGTGAAAGTGAAAAGTGAAAGTGAAGTCACTCAGTCGTGTCCGACCCTTAGCGACCCCACGGACTGCAGCCTACCAGGCTCCTCCATCCATGGGATTTTCTAGGCAAGAGTACTGGAGCGGCTTGCCATTGCCTTAAATCCATCCAATCAGGACTTCCCTGGAAGTCCAGTGGTTAAGAATCCGCCTTTCAATGCAGGGGACAGGGGTTCGATCCCTGGTGGGGGAATGAATATCCCACCTGCCATGGAGCAACTAAGCACTGCAACAAGAGATCCCGCATGACGCAACAAAGACGCTGCGTGCCGCAACTACGGCCCAATGGGCCAAATTCGTAAATGTGATATAAAGTTACTGCCTTCAGTTAAGCTGGGGGCATCACCGGCTCAGCCTTGGTCTCTGCACGCTGACAGGTTCACGGTCACGTGGTCAGCGACATGCCCACATACCGTGGCTGTGCCCTGGCTCACCGTTGAAGGACAGGTTGATGGCCTCCAGGTAGTTTCCCTGTGCCGAGGCGGAATTGTCTCCTTGAGGAAAGCCCTCTGAAGCAAAAGACACAGAGAAGGAACAACATCTCAGGAAAGACGGACTCGCAAGAAACAAGCGGAAGGTGCCTGGCTCCCCAGGGCCCCCACCGTGCGGAAGGGACACGACTGAACTTACTGCACGTGCAGTGACCTGCGGGACCCCCAACCCGAAACAGACACCTGGCCAGAAGCAGAAGCCACACTCAGCACCGGAAGGGAGGCAAGCAGGAACCTCTGCGTCCCCCAGCCTCCAGCCGACACCTCCCCTCCCAGCGCACCTCCCGGCACGTAAGTGCAGTACCTGCCTGTTCCAGTCGCACCAGCACTGGGTACTGGATGAAGAGCTTCTTGATGGTCACGAGGAGTGAGGTCCACTCTTCCCTCCGCTCGTTCTGCACCACCACCCTGCAAGGAGCGCCACCGCAAGGTGGGTATGAAGCCGCGACAACACGCGCGACATCGGGTCCCTTACAGGGCTTCACGGAAAGGGGGAGAAGGGACGCCTGGAGCTGGGGTCATCTATCATAGAGCAATACATGATGAAGTCAAATGTGTTTAACAAACATGAGCGGACTGGACTTCTCTAATGGGTCAGTGGCTAAGCACCCACCTGCCAACGCAGGGGACAAGGGTTCGATCCCTGGTCCGAGAAAATTTCTTCTGCCGCTGGGCAACTAAGCCTGGCGCCACAACAAAGAGTCGCCCCCTCTAGATGCAACTAGAGAAAGACTGAGTACAGCAACGAAGACTCAGTACAGCCAACAATAATTAAAATGTTTTAAAAAATAGCATAATTGAGAGGAGGGTTATAGAGACTTTCCACATATTCCCTCCCCTAACGCGTGTTTGGTACTCCCCTCCCCCCACTATGACCAATATTCCTCATTGGAGTGGGGCATTTGTTGTAACTCCTAAACCTACAGGGACATATCATCATCTGCAAGTCCCCTTAATCTTTAGGAACAAAATGCTTTAGTATCTGTTAATTTGCTCTAAAGTAAAACTTAACACACACACACACACAAAACACAGGTGAAGCAAACATGGAATGATATTAACTGTTTAATCCAGGAACTGGGGGTATGGGCTCATTATATTTAGTTCATTCTTATTTTCTGCAAGAATTTGAAATTTTCCACAATAAAAAGTTTGGGAAGTCCAAAAGCAATGTGGTATCCTACACTGGATCCTGGAACTTATCCTGTGTAAGTGGAGAAACTGATGAACTCTGAGAAAAGTCTGTGATTTTGTTCGTAGCAATGTACCACTGTGGGGCTTCCCAGGCAGCTCAGTGGTAAAGAATCCACCTGCCAAGCAGGAGATGGGGGTTCAATCCCTGGGTTGAGAAGGTCCCCTGTGGAAGGAAATGGCAACCTACTCCAGTATTCTTCCTAGAGAATCCCATGGACAGAGAAGCCTAGTGGGCTACAGTCCATGGGGTCGCAAAAGAGTCAGACACGACTGAAGTGACTCGGCACACACCAGCGCTCATCTCTGAGTTTTCACAGATGTACCTCAGTTAGAAATGTTCAGAGGAAACTGTGTAAAGGGTATATGCTACTTCTCTGCAAACCTGAAATTATTCCAAAGTCAAAAGGTTAATTTTTTAAGCTAGGGAAGAAACAACCAAGGAGAAAAACAGGCAAAAAAAGCAAAGCACCCAAACATACTTGTAAAAGTCTTCATAGAATCGCCCCTTGTGATCCTGCCTAATTGAGGCTCGGTTTATTTCAGGAAATTCATCTGAAATAGAGAAAACAACATACGTAGATCAGATTGAAGAGAGAAATTCAGTTTCTCTGCTCCCCCTTCTGGACTGAAGATCTACATCACACACACACCCACAAAAGATAACTATATTTCTATTAAGTTGGGAAAAGTTTTCAATTAGCAACAATGGCACCTCAGATAAACCTCATGGGCTACGATACCGCCACTGCGCAAAACTAGGTTGGTTTTAAGATGGATCACAGCCCAGAGACTTCTTGTGTTGACTAATGAACTGAGTCATTTTCCACTGCATCCTATCTTTTAACAGAAAAATTGGGAGAGATGGAGCAGGAAAGAAAAAATGATATGGAGTGAATCAGGATGGACCTGTGGAAAGCATAATAAAAAAACAACTTTGGGATCAGTTAGAGAGTCTGGGATGGACATGCACACCCTGCTCTGTTTGAAACGGATAATCAGCAAGGACCTACTATGTATGTAGCACAGGGGACTCTGCTCAATGTCATGTAGCAACCTGGATGGGAGGGGACTTGGGGGAAGAATGGATACGTGAATATGTACGGCTGAGTCTCTTCACTCTTCAGTTCAAACTATCACAACATTGTTAGTTGGCTATACCCCCATACAAACCAAAAAGTTAAAAAATATATAACTTTGTAAGAGAGTTACTCACCAAGAGATTTCGCATCATAAAAAGTCCTAGAAAACAGGACCACTGTCACTTCATGACTGCAGTTCTTCTCCTAGGCATGAATACAGAAAAAGAAGCCTCACCATGAAGCAGCCCGTGAGAGCACAACAGTCTCAGCTCTGGGAGGCACCCAGGCTCAGGTACTGGGTAGCCTCCTGTAATTGCAGGCTGCATAACACAGGGGACAGAGTGCTAGGCTGACTCGTGGCCCTGAAACTGACCACTACATGGCCTTGGGCAAGTTATCTGAAGTCACGGCAAACCACTGGATTTCCCCGGTGGTCCAATGGTTAAGATTCCACGTTTCCACTGCAGGGGGCACGGCTTCCATCCCTGACTGTGGAACTAAGGTCCCACATGCTACGTAGTGCAGCCAAAACAAACAAAAACCTGCAAATCACCAATAAGGTGGGGGTGCTGTCTCCTCGCTATGGTGTGAAACAGACCAGCCCACTGCCAGAGGATCCTGGTATTTATACCTGCTTCATGGTGTTTTTTTTTTAACCTTTTCAGGACTGTGGTTTAGAGAAGAACAGAACCTAGGGTAGTGGGATGCCAGAACCAGACACTCCTGCCTACTTCCAGGGTCACAGGATGGGGACTGGATGCTGCATGAGATGCAGGGGTTGAAATCAAGGCAGAGAACTACCTTTGGACTGGGATGGGGATGAGTGAGAATAAACATTTCCATGCAGTCGGGAGTTCAATGTTCTAGAAGCGGGTGTTTACAGACGGCATGAAACTTGGCCTGCACCAGGGAGTCAGCAAGCTTAGTATCAGTTCCCCCTGGTCTTTGAAAACAGAAACCCACACTAACCAACCTCGACTCTAACTCAACCTGCTGACTGCACGATTCAGCAGTCATCATATAAGGAAGACAACATAACGCACACTGCAGAATCTCTCAGGTAGACAGAAAGTCCTAAATACAAGCCACAGGACCAAGGACACACCTTCACTAGCCACCAACTCATTTACTGGACATCCAGCACTCCAAATGTAGCTTCAGACTCATCTGACTGGGGTGCAAGTTTTAGACAGAAAAAAATGCCTGACAGTGCGCGGGCATGGGCACGCGAGCTTCTCAACTCATGTGTGATGGAGGAGGTGACACACGACAGGGTTGACGTGGCTCAGGATTACAGAAACACAGACAGGATGGCCTGGGGGTTACGATCCCAGGAGAGCACTGGGGGAATGGATGGAACAGGACTAGAATTCTTGTTCTGCTTTTGCAGGCTATTGATCCCAGCCAAGGTACCTAGCCTCTTTCAGCTGTACCTTCCCTACCTGTGTAAGAGCGCCAAGAGAGAGGATTCAGTGGGATAATGTAGGAAAAACACAACATCATCTGGCGGTGGTGATTGTTGTTTAGTCAATCAGGCATGTCCAACTCTGTGCAACCCCATGGACTGTAGCCCACCAGCCTCCTGTGTCCATGGGATTTCCCAGGAAAGAATACTGGAGGAGGTTGCCATTTCCTTCTCCAGGAGATCTTCCAGACCCAGGGAATCAAACTCATGTCTTCTCCACTGCAGTCAGATTCTTTACCGTCTGAGCCACCCCAGGGAAGCCCTTGGGTAGTATTGCTATTTTAACAATATTAAGTCCTCTAATCTATGAACATGAGATGTTTTTCATTGATTTGGCTTTCCTTCAGCAACATTTTGTAGATTTTAGTGTACAAACCTTGCACCTTCTTGGGTAAATTATTGCATAGTGTTTTATTTCTCCGATGCTCTTGTAAATGGAATTTTCAATTTATTTCCCTTTAAAATTTTTAATTCCTTGTTTTAATTTCCTGTTCAGATTGTTCATTGTTGATGAAATACAAACAATCTGTGTCCTGATTGTGCAACTCTGCTAAATTTGTTCATTAGCTCTAATAGTTGTTTTTTTAATGGATTTTGGGGGGTTTTCTACATATAGGATATCAGCTGTGTAGAAAGATAGTTTTACTTCTTCTCTTCCAATATGGGTGCCTTCTTTTTCTTTCTTTTTTTGGCCTAGCTGCTCTGGCTAGAATTTCCAGTACAATACTGAATTGTTGTTGTTGTTCAGTCCCTAAGTCATGTCTGACTCTTTGTGATACAATGGACTGCAGCACACCAGGCTTCCCTGTCCTTCACTGTTTCCCAGAGTTTGCTCAGAATCATGTCCACTGAGTCAGTGATGCTATCTAATCATCGTATCCTCTGCCAACTTCTCCTTTTGCCTTCAATCTTTCCTAGCACCAAGGTCTTTTCCAATGAGTTGGTTCTTCACATCAGGTGGCCAAAGTATTGGAGCTTGAGCTTGAGCTTCAGCATCAGTCCTTCCAGTGAATATTTAGGACTGATTTCCTTTAGGATTGACTGGTTTGCTCTTCTTGCTGTCCTCCAGCACCACAATTTGAAAGCATCGATTCTTTGGCACTCAGCCTTCTTCATAGTCCAGCTCTCACATCTGTACATGACTACTGGAAAAACCATACCTTTGACTCTACCGATCTCTGTCGGCAAAGTGATGTCTCTGCTTTTTAATATGCTGTCTAGGTTTATCATAGCTTTCCTTTCCAGGAGCAAGCACCTTTTAATTTCATGACTGCAGTCACCATCTGCACTGAATACTAGTGGTGAAAGCAGACATCCTTATTTTGTTCCTGAACTTAAGGGGGAAAGTTTTCGGTCTCTTACCACTGAGTTTGATGTTAGCTCTGGGTTCTTCACAAGTACACTTCACCATATTGAAGTGATTAAGGTAATTTAAATCTACAGTCTCATCAATTAGACTCTAGCTCTGATGCCTCCATTAAATGCAGATTAATAGAAATAGTTTGTTTTTTAAATCTGCACTGAATAATGTTTATACAGCAAGACTTGGTGCATGAGAAGAAACATACCTTCCACTTGGTAAAGAGATCAGCAAGGAAACCATTCACAGCTTTCTCAAAATACAGATCCCCTGAAAAGAAACAACAGGAAGAAGGTGAGAATTCTCTTTATTTCTTGCTTACAAATTCTTTCCTCAGTAAAGTAATAGGAATAGGACTAGTCAAAGAGAAGGTGGGTACTGCTCTATCCTAAAAGTGCTTTCAACCTAGACTTTCTATTGAGCCAAATTTAATATTTACTTCACTCAGTAAGAGGTCATGGGTTTAAGGTAAAACACAAGATTGAAAAAGTTTTGATCCTTGAAAAAGAGTGTATCTTCAAAATGAGAGAACCATCTAACTGTTAAATGTAAGTACTCTCGCAGTGACACTTCATGTTTGTTCGAAGGCGATCGGGTGGACCCTGGGCAGTCACTAAATTATCACTTGCAGTTTCTGCTGTTCTTGAGCACACCCTTGATGACCTACATGAAAAATTAATTTGTAGTTTTGCTAAACACAAGCTAGAACTGCATGAACCATGAGGCTGGTGTGTTGGGCACAGCATCCATACCTCATGGCAGCTTTATCATACTCCACTTACAGTATAGTAATTCTAATAGAATGAGACAAACTTGGTGATATCTGTGGGTGACAGAAGATGAAATGAAAGTCATCAAAGAAGATGCTGGTTCCTGGCCATAAAGTCACTACCTCTATGACTTTTGATTCTGTACTTATAGAATAATTGAAGATCTGAGGATACAGATTTTTCACTAATGCTTTACTACATTTCATGCAGTTCACTGCATTTTTAAAATGTACATTTATTTTTAACATTTGAGGATTTCTAAAGATTCAGGATATATCTTCAGAGAATGTTCAGAGATTACTGTAAATGATACCAATTTAAAGGAAACCAGAAACTTCTCCCTATTAGCATTACAACCCACACTTAGGAACAGTACCATAAATATCAAAATCCCACATTTCACAGCTCATCTGAATAAATATGTAAACCATAGCCGACGTAGAACGGAACACCACCTGCAATAAACAAAAACATAATTGCGTTAAAAAGCAATGATGGATAGAATTTCAGTTCCGCAAAGTGAAAAAGTTCTGGAGATTTGTTTCAGAATGATGTGAATACACTCAACCCTACTGAACTGTACATTTTAAAATGGTTAAGGGACTTCCCTGGCGATCCGGTGATTATGACTCCACCCTTCCACTGCAAGGAGCATGGGTTTCAACCCCTGATTGGAAAACTGTAGACCATATGCCTTGCAGCATAGCCAAGACAAAAAAAAAAAGAATAAAAGGAGTGAATTGATATAAAACTGGGGGGAAGATCACTGTAAAATACCAATGCATTCCTACTAGAGGTGCAAAAACTTTCGAACTTTAAGACTCGGTATTGGAGAAAGTAAAAAACAGGAGATGTTATATATGGATACTAGGAGTATAAACTGGTCCGAAGGATTTGAAAGATAACTTGACATTATCTTACAGAGCAGAACCTATGACATGACAAATACACTCCTAATCAGTGATTTAAGACATAGAGAGTGCAAACAAGACAGCTAAAAAAGAGAGTGTGAGGGAGGAAGGGGGAGAATACATTTTCATTCCTCTGTAATAAAACTCGAAAGTAAGCAAAACGAGCAACACACTGCTTAGGGTAAAATATATATGTATTGTCACTATACAAATAAGCAAATTACAAAAATAATTTTTTGTAAGATAGAGTGGTTATCTCTCAAAATTGCCCCAAGTTCTCAACTATCTTGCCTGCCCAGGGGACGTCTGGTGATGTGTGGCGACATTTCTGGAGGTTATGACTTGCAGGGGGTGGGGACGGGGGTGGGAGCTACTGGCATTTAGAGAATGGAAGCAAGGGACACTGAGCGGTCCACGGTGCACGGTACAGCCCCCCCCCAACACTACTGCCTTTTCGGGGCAGGTGATTCTGTTTCTGGAGGGCCGTGCTTCATGCTGTAACACGTTGAACAGCATCCTCCACACAACCCCAGTTGTGACAAAGATGTCTCCAGACTTTGCCAAAAGACGCCTGGGGGGGCATGATCACTCTAGGGTTGAGAACCACTGCTCTCAAGGGAGGCTGTGGGTGGGAACACGGAAGAGCAGCCAGGTGCTTTCGCCAGGGTGGGGAAAGCACCCTGTGCTCTAGAGCCCTGCAGCCACAACTACTGAGCCCTAATTTCCACCAGCGTGGGGAACACACGCGCAGGTGCTCAGTTTGGAATTTCCCAACTGTACCAGAGTCACAGGAGGTTCCTCGGCAAAGGTCTTTCTCCAGGTTTACCAACACAATCTGCTACTGAGCTTAACTTTTGCTGTGTATTAGTGGGCACAGAAGTCTGTGACCTAGACACTCCATTCTTATGTCTGATATTAAACAAAAGAAAACAAAGATCATACCCAAACCAGAGAGATCAAACTGTAAAACCCTAGAATTTCAGGAGTCCCTGCTTTATTACAGTATTATCCCAGTTGGGCAGATGGTAGCTTGGTCACGAGCTTGACCATGAGATAAGGTTTTTGCTGGTTTCCATTTTGTTTTTGATTTCACGACTTACAGACATCATAACATGGTGTAACAAAGCCAAAAAAACTGTCGTATCAACCTCACCCTGGTATCTTCGCTGATGTAACCACACATGACCTTCTCATTCTTGACCCACAGCTCTCCAGCCTGTGCCCTGAAAGGAGACACACGTGTGTTATTACGAGGCCTACATAAACCAAGAAGAAATGGAGGTGCCTTCAGGGTAGCTCCCTCTACTGTCACTGTCACCCAAATGACCTGGTCAGTTACAGATTTCCAGAGCGCCACAAACGCCACACAAAGAATTTTCAGCATTCACTGATCTGTACAATAGGAGCTCTTGATTCGGGGGTCTGCAGACAACCTCTGAATCTGAGGAAGGGCTTTGGGGAACCCACGAACCCTCTAAATGATGCAATCTTTCCTGAGCACAGAATTGTACACTTTGTCAAATCTCAAAAAGGCCCATGTCACAAAAACAGTTAAAAAGCACTGATGAACAAATCTGCTAATCATAGCTTTGAGATAATGAGTTTCAACAAAAACAAGATCCATTGCAATATCACAAGTAGACAGGAAGAGTAAAGGCACGGGGTCCCTACTCAGTGGAAGCCATCTTTTCTTGGGCAAGCCATGCAGCATGCTGGATCTTAGTTCCCCAACCAAGGGTCAAACTCATGCCCCCTGCATTGGGAGCACAGTCTTAACTACTGGACTACCAGGGAAGGCTCAGTGAAGCCACTTTACTGAAAAATTTTCATGTCATTGTTAAGTAATATGATATCTTCTGCCCCTGCATCTTTTTTTTTAATTCATTTTTGTTTATTTTTCAGTCATTGTTGTGAGATTAAGCTATTGCTTTTTCTTTTTTTTTGGCTGTGCTGGGTCTCTGTTGCTGCATGGGCTTTTCTCGAGCTGCATCGAGCAGGAGCTACTCTCTAGCTGTGGTGTGTGGGCTTCTAGTTGCAGTGGCTTCTCCTGTTGCGGAGCACAGGCTCTATGGCGAGCGGGCTTCAGTAGCTGCGGCTCCTGGGCTCCAGAGCACAGGCCTGGCGGTCGCGTTGCACAGGCTGAGTTGCTGGCGGCATGTGGGATCTTCCCGGACCAGGGATTACACCTGTGTCTCTTGCACTGGTAGGCAGATTCTTTCCTCTTGCTTCTTTATCCTGTTTTTCACATTGGCTACAAAGAACAAGCGCTGTATGTAAAAATACTTTGCACACGCCTGACACACAGCATGTGCTAAACAAGTGGTACTTGACAGTGTTAATTCCACGACCAGGACACGTGTGTTGAGACTGGCCACCAGAGAATCAGAGCTCAAGTCAGGAAGAATATTCCAGAAGGTCCTCTGCAGTTGGGCAGATCAAGCAGAAAAACACCCAAACTGGATGTTCCAATGGGCTTTAACTGTGCCTCGCAAACAGATCTGTCTATTGCTGGACCTCCTGTGCGTTTATTAATGCGGACATCCACACGCCTCAAAGGCTGAATGTAGAACAGTTGCTGCACTGGCTCCTGCTCGTGTCTACAAGCTGATGAAT